>NC_056734.1:543526139-543894233 GCF_019279795.1 Protopterus annectens
CTCCAGTCCGATGTCAGAAAAAGTTAATAATTGTATTTCATGTGGGAAGCAAATACCTCATATGGATTTTCATTCTTACTGTATTCCTTGCTTAGGCCCTGACCACGACGTAGCTAGTTGTCTGTTTTGTGCTAGATTCAATCAACGTACAATTAAACGAAGGTACGATTTTGAATTTCATTACTTTGGTAGGTGTTTTAATTACAAAATGTCGTCAGATACGGTTCCGGCTACCGGAGTTCACAAACGACACAAGGACAAAGACAGCCCTCCGTGGTCCAAATCTGACGATATCGTACAAGCAGAGCCAGCTTCAGGTTCGGCCGTCGTCAGTGAGGCGCTTTTGCAGCCCCTGTCGTCGGCCATTTCGGAACCGATGGCCAAAACGGACTCCCACGAGGAACCAACTAGGCCTTTGAATATTTCTGTTGCAGGACCTTCGGACAATGCTACTTCGGATGGGTCCGGAGCCGCTGTGCAGGTACCGGCTTCCGAAGGGGTTTTCAGGCCTACTCAGCTTCTAATAAAGGCAAAGCCAAAGACAAAGGCAAAGACTCCTTCCAAATCAAAGACTGCAACACAGGCCTCTTCTGATCCGGCTCCCAAGTCACAGAAACAGTTACTTAAGATGGCGGAGGACTTACTATGATTAGGGGTTCACATCCCCCTCCTGATAAAAGGCCAAGGCAGGAAGTTTATTATGACTCCTCTGATCAGGCTTCAGTTTCTTCTTCTGACCAGGAATATTCTTTCCCTCCTTATGAGGATTCTGATGCTGAGGAATCCATTCCTTCAGCTTCTCCCCCTGAGGATTTCTCTTTTGGGGAAACTTTGCATGAAATGAGGGAACATTTCCACTGGGAAGGACAGGAGTATTCGGAATCTAAGAAAAGACTAAAGGATTTTCTTCTTCTTCCCCAACATAGCCCCTGGCTATTCCTCCTATTTTGGATATTGTGGATGATGCTTTTTCGGAGGCTAACTTAACCCCTGACTCTTTTCCTCCTGCTCCTGTTAAGCCTGACAGATACTACAGGGTTCCTGATTCCCACCAGTTTTTATACAAGAACCCTACTGCTGACCCTGAAACCATTTCTCATGGTCCTAAGGGAGTTAAGGCCACTTCTGCTAAAAACCCCATTCCCACTGAGAAGGATTCCAGATCTTTAGAAAGATGGGGCAAAAAAGTGTACACTTCTGCTACTTTATCTATTAGGGCTTTAAACTGTCAGTTTCATATGCTGAAATACCAGCAATTCCTCCTGTCTGTTTTAAAACAAAAGCTAACTTCCATTTCCGCCTGTGCAGATGATAAGGAATTACATGACTTGATGCATGCCACTGAACAAGTTGGGAAGCATGGTTTACACTGTGGATTTGATGCCTTGGAGGCTTCTTGTAGGGCTGCTGCCTCTGGCACAGTAATTAGAAGGCATGCATGGTTAAAGGAACAAAATTTGCCAGATCAAGTAAAAGCTAAATTATTAGATACTCCTGTTCAGCATAATGTTTTGTTTGGATCTAAAGCTGAAGAGGTGATTAAAAAGATGGAGGACAAGGCAAAATCCATGCAAACAGTTAAAGATTTCTTACAAGTACAGCCACCCAGATTTAGCAGGAATTGGCCTACAAAAATTGGTCCTTTCCCAATTCAGACAGGCCTCAGAGGGGTAGATACAGACGCTCCCGAGGAAGGCCTCAAACACAAGCCTCTTATAGACCAAGACAGTGGACTGCTTCCACCCCTAGGGGAGGAGAGGACAGGTCGCAAGCTCATAGGAAACAGACTCAATGACTCCCTCTGTTGGGCTGCAGGAACTTCTTGCCTGGAAGCCCCTCTCGGAGGAAAACTTTCTCTTTTTCACCTAAATTGGACTCGTATAACCCAAGACAAGTGGGTTCTGGATGTGGTTTCAAGAGGTTACAAATTCCATTTTCATACCCTACCAAGGCCAAGTGGATGGCCAAATCTTCCAAAGCATCAATGGACAGAGGCCTTAAACCAGGTGGAAGCTCTTTTGGCTATGAAAACCATAGAACTAGTTCCACTTTCAGAGATGGGACAAGGTTTTTACTCAAGGCTCTTTCTAGTCCCCAGGAAGCAAAATTCATGGAGACCCATTCTGGATCTGTCAGTCTTGAACACTTTTCTAGAGATACCAAAATTCAAGATGCTTACTCTACAGCAGCTACTTCCAATGCTGACCAAAAATGCATGGATGGTAACTTTGGATTTAAAGGAGGCATATTTACACATTCCCATCAGGCAGGAATGCAGAAAATACCTGAGGTTCAAGGCCGGATCGAGGCACTTTCAATTCTCTGCGCTGCCCTTTGGATTGTCTACTGCACCCAGGGTCTTCACCTGGCTCCAGTAGTAGCTTATTGCAGACTCAAGGGAATTCAAATTTACCCTTATCTGGACAACTGTCTTATTCAGGCAGACAGCAAGGAGGTCTTACTCCAGCATCTACAGTTTGCTCAGAATCTTCTCAAGTTCCTGGGATTCATTGTAAACATAAAAAAGTCAAATTTGTCACCCTCACAACAGATCATTTTTCTGGGCGCTTCTCTAAACACAACAACCCAGATGGCATTTCTGACAAAAGAAAAACAGTTGCAGCTGGCTTCAACTTTCAAAACCTAGGCAACTTTAACTCCGCTATCTGCAAGGAGATTCCTGCAGGCTTTGGGTTACATGGCCTCCTGCATCTTTCTCTTACCATATGCAAGACTACATATGAGGAAAATACAGTGGTACCTAAAAAGTGTATGGTCTCAGCATTGCCACAGTTTAGACATACTGATCTCCGTCCTGCCTTGTCTTCAAAAGGAATTCCTTCGGTGGTCCAAGGCATGTACTCTAAACAAAGGAAAACCCTTCTGTCTGCCTCCTGCTACTCAGATACTAACCACGGATGCCTCAGATTATGCATGGGGAGCCCATTTTCAGGGCAACTGTCTGCAGGGCCTTTGGACAAAGGATCAGAAGCACCTGCATATCAATTTAAAGGAAATGTTAGCCATTCAGAAAGCTCTATTGGCCTTCAGGAATATTCTACAACCAGGACAACTACTGATACGGACAGACAACACCACAGTTATGTGGTACATAAACAAGCAAGGGGGATCTCGTTCCTACCCCCTTTGCAGACTAGCCATGGATCTATGGAACACAGCCCTGTCTTGCAATCTGGACCTTCAAGCTCAGTTTCTACCAGGGAAGCAAAACTTCCTGGCAGACAGTCTGAGCAGAAACCTTTCGGACCCACACGAGTGGATGCTGGACACCGAAATATTCAGCATGATGATAGCAGTCTGGGGATGTCCTCACATAGACCTCTTTGCATCCCACCTCAATCATCAACTACAGATTTTTTGCACCAGGACTTTCCACGAACAAGCTTGGAAAGTGGATGCACTATCATTCAGTTGGAGAAACCTCTCGGGATATGCCTTTCCGCCTCTTCCTGTTCTTCACGGGTATTATTAAAGATCAAACAGGACAAGCCCAAGATGATAATCTTGCTGGCCCCAAATTGGCCTCGACAGTTTTGGTACCCAACTCTGAAAAACCTATGTCTGGAGCCCCCTTGGGTTTTACCACAGACTCCGAACCTTCTGTCCCAACACCAGGGTCAGGTTCTACTCTCCCATGTCAGAACTCTCAGCCTGGCGGCTTGGCTAATCCAGGGTCTTTGATTCATACTCTCCTACCCAGGCAGGTTGTGGATGTCATTTTAGAAGCCAGACGTCCTAGCACTAGAAAATCTTATGCAGGAAAATGGAAAAGATTTTATTCCTGGATGCAGGCTCAGGATTCTGATCCTCTTCTTCCTAACATTCCTTTGATTTTACTTTACCTGACATATCTCTTACATAAGGGTCTCTCTTTCTCTTCCATTAAGATACATGCCTCTGCTATTTCCACTCATTACAATACAGCCCCTCCAATCTTTTCCCACCAACTCATGAGACAGTTTCTCAGAGGAGCTAAGAACTTAAGACCTCCTAGATCTCCTCTCATTCCTGCTTGGGATCTCAACTATGTTTTGGAAAAGCTCACCTTACCTCCTTTTGAGCCTGCTGCCTCTTCTGACATCAAGTTTTTATCTTGGAAAACAGCCATTCTGTTAGCTCTTACCTCTGACAGGAGAGTTTCAGAGTTGTAAGCTCTTATGGCTGTGGAACCTTATATTATTTTTCATTAAGACAGGGTGTCTTTAAGGACTAATCCTACTTTCATGCCTAAGGTGGTTTCCAAAGTGGCTTTAAATCAAACTATTCACTTGCCAACTTTTTTCCCCACTCCTCAAAATAAAGGGGAAAGGATCTTACATTCCTTGGATGTACACAGACAACTACGTTTTTACCTGGACAGAACCAAAGACATCAGAAAATCAGAGCAGTTGTTTGTTTCTTATGCTTCAAGTTCCCAAGGTAAAGCCATTTCAAAACAGACCATTTCTAAATGGATTGCTCATGGAATCAGATTTTGCTATTCACACCATGGAAAGCAAATCCCAGGAGTATCTGGACTCATTCCACCAGAGCTGCTGCCACTTCAGCTGCCTTCCTCAGGGGAGTTCCTACCAAAGACATTTTGGAAGCTGCAACTTGGAGTTCAGTGCATACTTTTTCAAAGCACTACAATCTACCTCTCTACTCTAAGTCTAGGGCAGGCTTTGCTTCTGCAGTCTTGCAGGGCCTTTTAGCCGCCCCTTCTACTTTATGACCACCTCCCTTTCATTCTGCTTTGGGATTCTACCCTACAGTCATGACTGCAACAGTGAAACACGATGAACATAGTACAGTTGTGTACACTTACCATAAATGTAGATGTTCGAGTGTCTTCACTGTTGCAGTCTGCTGTCCCCTCCCTCCTCTCCCCTCTTATTTTTACTTTTGTGTGGTTCCTTTTTTCACCATTCTTCTGAGGTGTATTTGCAAAGGATATGGGACCTTACTCATTTTGGGACTCCTGACATCTGGGGCAAGAAAAACTGGAGAACATGGCATCGGCTGTCAGCTTTGTACTCCTGGCGCTCTGACGTCAGGGAGCATGGCTGAACAGCCGCCGCCGGACCCAGACTTTGGGATTCTGGCCGACCGAGGACTGCCTGCCGGCAGGGGAGAACCCTACAGTCATGACTGCATCAGTGAAGACACTCAAACATCTACATTTATGGAAAGTGTACACAACTGTACTTTTCCTACTGAAGGCTTCACATTTTCTTCATATGGCAACTGTTCGGATGCTTCCCACTCTATTGGTTTCTCCTTAATGTGGGGATTCATTATACTATCATGCTGTAATTTTATCAGAGTTAAATGTTCTTCACTAAATCCTTCACTTTGCATGTAATCCATAACTTTAGATCTGATGATGTCAGTCTTCACATAATCCTTGACTGTGGACTGTGTTCTGAGCCTCGGAACCAACTTGGCCATTACTCCAGCTTGCTCCTTCCAAAAACTCTCAAGCTAGGTTCTACCCATAATGCTCCTCATTAAATTACCTCAGATCCTGTTTGCTGCTTCGTACTGCCAGACCCGTTCAACCAACCTCTCAAGCCTTGGCTTTTCATCTAGCTGTAAGTTAATATTTCTACTAATGTCTACCTTTAAGTTCAGTTCTTTACTCTATTCTTTATCTTCCTGCTCCATTAGATCCCTTTAGATGTGTGCATTTGAGTGACTTTTTTCCTCTCTTTTACCATTATGCATATGTAAGTTCAACCCTGGCTTCAGAGACTGCTTCTTCGGTGCAGGGTGGGACCACGGTTCCGAAGGAATCTGTTTAGTTTCCAGGCTCCCATCCCTGTCCAGGGGGACCTGCCTTCCAGGCTATAGAGAGGTTCTTGTCCATTGTGGACAGATAGTCTATGCCTTCCCTGTTGGGCCAAATAACTTGCCTACTGCTATGACCGGAGCTTCCTCCAGCCTCTTCCCTGGGACAGAGGGCACAAAGGCCTCAGGAGCAAACCACACTGGTTATATCATGTTCGCATACCTCTCCAGAGCATCCCAGTGAAGAGGTACCCTCGAAGAAAAGTGCAAGAGGAAACACTTGGACTCCCCTAAAGAGTTCTTCACAGAAGGTTTAGATTTCAATGAAGGGGAAGGTTCCCCCAAGTCACCCCCTGGAGATGTTTTTCTTCGGGGGCATCCTAGAAATCCTGAAACAGATGGGTGGCTGGACTACCATCCAGCCTTCCTCAGAGGAATCTGTGTACCTAGAGGCTTTTAATGCTCGGCCCTTTACCTCTTGGATCTCTCTGCCTGCTTATGATCTTATTAAACTGATCGCTCAGCGGGCCTGGAAAATTCCTGACTCTTAAGTCTGTCCCTAAAAGACCTGACCGAAATCTCTCTGCCCCAAAAGATGAGCAACACTGGGCCAGTGGAATTCCTGTAGACACCATGGCGGCATAGTCGGCTTTGGGCACCAGCGAACCCTGCGGTCGCTGGGGGCCCCCAACCACAACAGGTTGTTTTACCCTGATATTTTGCAACAGGTCTGACAAACCTAGTTACAACAGTCTAGTGTACTTAATAAACTAGATGAGTAATAAGTCATACTTGTATCTCCTTTAAAATTCAAAGATATCTCTGGTTATAGTAACATTGTTTTATCAAGCAACAGGCTTCACAATTCCATTAAATATTTTACCACTGATATAGTACCTCTGGCTAAACTCTGCTAGTGAACATTCAGCCCTCTAAAATTAACAACATAGCCAACCTAGATACTTGCAGTACCCATGGCTGCAAGGGGCCCCCCTTAGTCACCCTTGACTGTATGTGGTGCCCCACAAAAGCTGCTGCTGGTTGGGGAAAAAGGAGGAGAAAAAATGCGTTAATTTCCTGATTATGCTGTTTAACCTGAACAGGTCTGTGATATGACCCCATTAGTATAAAGCTGATAATGAACATAAGCAAGGTAAGCACTAGAGAGATCAGCAGCCCAGAGTGACTGTTCTCCGTGCAAACCTTGAATTTTAAGAAAAGCTGATGCTTCTAATCTTCAGGGATGGTTTTCTTTTTTCAGAGAGTTTAATAAACAGCAGAACAACAGCTACTGCAACTTTCAACTTCTTTGTAGAAGAATTAATTGCAGTACCTATAATAGCAGAATAAATGCTCAAAATAATGGCCATGTTCCAGATATTACACCAATTCAATTTAAAATTTTAATAGTATAACACCTTTTTCATCAGCTTTCAGTTTTTGGGCAAATAAGTATAAAACCTCTGATGTCTGGATTTATTGACTATCTGTAATCCTGAATGATTTACAAGCAAATCAAACTTTTTACAAAGGATACAGCAAAATCATGAGAAAAATCAGGGAAGGTAAATAAAAGTGACTTACCCCTGCTGCTGTTTGACAACTGCTAAATGGCAGTCACTGATCTGGTGGGACAATACCAGTGTTGCACAGTACTATTTGTTGAAATAAGTACAAAACTAGTATTGCTATGGCTTGTGTGTGTATGTGTGTGTGTTTAAAATAACAGTGATTTTTATCTGTGCACACACCAGTAATGCCAGGGCACAGACATTATTCTTCTGGGTATCAGTTAAAATGTAGCTAACAAGTAATTTTATTTCAAAAGTAATGAATAAAATATATCACAAAACATTCATACACTTAGATCTTCTAAGAGTCTGGGAGCCCCCACTCCCCAGACTGTATAAATGGAAACATGTGGCTCCCTTAATCATCCTTGACTATGTGGGGTCCCCACAAACACTGTAGCTGGTTGAGGAAAATGAGGAGTAAAATGTATTAATTGTCTGATTATGCTCTCTAACTTGCACAATGGTTTGATATGACTCTGCTAGGATAAATCTGATAATGGTCTTTGCTCTCAACTGCACCCATTCTAAAACCAGCTCTGCTCAGAAGATACGTGTGTACAGAAAACTGCTGTAGGTTGTGTGTGTGTTGGGGTTGGATTGTGTGGTTAATACTTCTTCAGTTGCCATCATAGTCAAACCTTAGAGGTGTGCACATGAGGAGGTTATACCTTGTGTTTGAGCTGAGGACAGTGCATTCATTCTTTTCTTTTACTTTTCTGACAAACCTCAGAGGTGTACAGAGAAGGTTACTATAGTTTGTGCAGGGGCAGATGTTCTTCGTGTTTCACTGTTGTAGTCATTACACTTGGGTTATCCTGCTGGCAGGCTACCCTCAGTCGGCCTGAGTTCCAAAGTCTAGGTCCAGCGTCGGTTGCTGTAGCCTCTTCCCTGACATCAGTGCGCCAGGGGTATAAAAGATGCAGCCAACACCATTTTCTTCAGTCTTTCTTGCCGTGTGGTGCCTGAACCAGAAGCAGTTCGCAAGTGCCAGTCGGCCGACTCCTGAGATTTTCGTGTTCGAATTTCAGATCAAACGTCTTCATTAAAAGCTAAGTACCCCGTTGGGGAAATTTTTTTCTTGCTCCAGACCAATGTCAGAAAAAGTTAATAATTGTATTTCTTGTGGGAAGCAAATACCTCATAAGGACTTTCATTCTTACTGTATTCCTTGCCTAGGCCCTGACCACAACGTTGCTAGTTGTTGGTTTTGTGCTAGATTTAACCAACACACTATTAAACGTCGGTACGATTTTGCAATTCACTATTTTGGCAGAAGATTTAATTACACTATGCCGTCGGATAGCCATCCGACTACCGGAATTCACAAGAAACGCAAAGAAAAAGAAAAGGACAGACATCCAAGGTCCAAAACTGACGACGAGGCTTCCTCTAAGCCAGTCGCTGGTTCACCGGTTCTCAGTGAGGCACTTTCGCAGCCCCTGACGCCCGCTAGTTTGGACTCGCAGGCCACTACAGACTCCCACGTGGAGTCAACTAGGCCGCTGGAAGCTCAGTGTATTGGACCTTCGGAAACAATTCCCTCAGATGGGTCCGGAGCCACTGAGCAGGCATCGGCTTCTGAGGGTGTTTTCAGGCCTACTCAATTATACATTAAAGTGACTCCACCTACAAAGGCAAAGACAAAAGCACCTTTAAAGACAAAGAAACAAGTACAACAGCCTCATGGTCAGGTCTCCGTGCCCAAAAAAACAGATGCTCAAAATGGCCGAAGCCTTAATTACTCAGGGGTTCCCATCCCCCTCCTGATAAAAGGCCTAGGCAAGAGACAGAATGAGTCTTCAGATCAGGTTTCCATTTCTTCTGATTCCTCTTCTGATCAGGAATACTATGAGGATTCTGATGCTGAAGAATCCATCCCTTCAGCCTCTCCTCCTGAGGATTACTCTTTTGGGGAAACCTTACATACCATGAGGGAACATTTCTACTGGGAGAGCCAAGATTATTCAGAGTCTAAGAAAAGGCTCAGAGACTTTCTTTTTACTCCCACAACACAGGCCCCTAGCTATCCCACCAGTGTTAGGCATTGTAGATGATGTATTTTCAGAGTCCAGTCTGACCCCTTACTCCTTACCTCCAGCTCCTGTTAAGCCGGACAGGTACTACAGGGTCCCTGACTCTCATAAATTCCTTTTCAAAAACCCTGCTGCTGACCTTGAAACTATCTCTCAGGGTCCCAAAGGGGTCAAGGCTTCCACTGCAAAAAACCCTATCCCCTCTGACAGGGATTCTAGGGCTCTGGACAGATGGGGAAAAAAGATTTACACTTCTGCTACCTTGGCTATAAGGGCTTTAAATTGCCAGTTTCATATGCTCAAATATCAGCAATATGTTATGTCACTGCTTAAACAGAAAATGTTGATAAATTCTGAAAGTGCAGAAAACAAAGAAATGCAGGATTTATTGAATGCAGCTGAGCAAGTTGGAAAGCATACTTTGCAATGTGGTTTTGATTCTTTGGAGGCCTCCTGCAGGGCCGCTGTCACAGGTTCTGTCATTAGGAGGCATGCTTGGATAAAGGATTAAAATCTACCTGATCATGTTAAAGCAAAATTATTAGATGCTCCATTACAGCATGATACTTTGTTTGGTGTTAAAGCAGAAGAGGTGTTAAAGAAAATGGAGGACAAAGCTAAATCTATGCAAACAGTCAAGGATTTCTTACAGGTACAACCTCCAAGATTTAGCAGACACTGGCCTACAAAGAATTGGTCCTTTCCAGTGTCAGACAGACCACAAAGGGGCAGATACAGACGCCCAAGAGGCAGATCCCAGACCCAAGGTTCATACAGGTCTAAACAATGGGGTGCTTCTACCTCCAAAAGTGGAGAAGACAAACCACAGCCTTACAGTCCCAATGGCTTCCCCCTGCCTGCGCCAAGCACTTATCTTCTGGCAGCACCTTTAGGGGGAAAACTAGCACTTTTTTCTCAAAATTGGCACATAATAACCCAGGACAAATGGGTCTTAGACATAGTGTCACAGGGCTACAAGTTTCACTTTCATACCCTGCCTAGGGCAAATGGTTGGCCAGACCTGCCAAAAAAAACAGTGGGCAGAGGCACAAAAACAAGTCTCATCCCTCATGGACATGAGGGCCATTCAACAAGTACCAGAGCAAGAGTAGTGATAAGGATTTTATTCAAGACTGTCCTTGGTACCCTGAAAGGACAAAGCCTGGAGACCAATACTGGACTTGTCTATTCTAAACACATATCTGGATATACCAAAATTCAAAATGTTGACTTTACAGCAGCTTCTGCCCATGCTGGGCAAGAAGGCTTGTCTTGTGACTTTAGACCTAAAAGAGGCATACCTGCATGTCCCAATCAGACAAACATGCAGAAGATACCTCAGATTCAAAGCTGGCTCAATGCACTACCAATTCTCTGCACTGCCCTTTGGCTTATCTACTGCGCTCAGGGTCTTCACAAAGTGCCTGGCACCAGTGATTTCATTCTGCAGACAGGAATACAAATGTATCCTTATTTGGACGACTGCCTCATTCAAGCAGAGAACAAGGACATTCTACTACAGCATATGGTGTTTGTAAAGAGATTACTACCATGCCTTGGGTACACAGTCAACAAACAGAAATCAAAACTAGTTCCCTCTCAAGAGATAATATTCCTGGGTGCAAGCTTAAATACAACTGCCCAGATGGCTTATCTCACGCCAGACAAACAAAGGCAACTGACTGCCTATTTCAGACTGTTGGCAACAAAGGCCCAGTTATCTGCAAGAAAAATACTGCAGGCTTTGGGCTTCATGGCATCCTGCATTCTACTAATTCCATATGCAAGACTGCATATGAAGAAACCTCAATGGTACCTAAAAAGTGTTTGGACTCAGCATTGCCACAGCTTGGAAACAATAATTACTCTCATTCCCTGCCTGCAACAAGAGTTTCGATGGTGGGCGAAGGCCTGTCAACAGAACAAGGGACAGCCATTCAACTTACCCCCATCCAGGCAGACATTAACAACAGATGCATCAGATTATGCCTGGGGGGCCCACATGGCAGGAAGATGTATTCAAGGCACATGGTCCGCCAACCAAATGCATCTACATATCAATCAAAAAGAGATGCTAACTGTTCAGAATGCCCTGACAGCCTTCAAGGACCTACTTCATCCAGGACAACTACTGATAAAGACAAGGCAATACCACGGTCATGTGGTATATAAACAGGCAGGGAGGCACTCATTCTTACCCCTTCTGCAGACTAGCCATGACTTTGTAGGACACAGCATTGACTTACCTAGTACATCTGCAGGTGCAATTCCTGCCCGGAAAGATAAATACTCTGGCAGACGAACTAAGCAGAAACCTCATGGATCCCCACGAGTGGAACTTGGATCCACAAGTCTTCAACATAACAAGAAAATGGGATGCCCAGACATAGACCTATTTGCCTCTCCTCACAACTGCCAACTAAAGAGATTCTGTGCAAGGACTTCTCACAGACAAGCATGAAAAGTGGATGCCCTATCTTTCAGCTGGTAAAACTTAACAGTATATGCCTTTCCTTCACTGTCTGTCCTCCCCAAGGTACTCCTAAAGGTCAGACAAGAGAAGCCAGAAATTATACTGATTGCCCCAGACTGGCTCCGCCAGTACTGGTATCCAATCCTAAGGAACTTGTCTCAAGGCCCAGCGGGGCCTTACCTCAAATACCTCATCTACTGTCCCAACAGAACAATCAGATCCTGCACAGCCAACTCAAGACCTTCAATCTGGCAGCATGGTGGATAATGTAGTCATACAAACACACCTGTCACTAAAGTGGTGGTGGATGTCATTTTGGAGGCCAGGAGGCTTAGTACTAGAAAATCTTATGCTGGAAAATGGAAGAGATTCTGTGCCTGGAACCAGGCAAAAGGAATTGACACAGCAGTACCAAATATTCCTCAGATTTTGCAATACTTAACTGAGATGCTAGACAAAGGCCTATCCTTTTCATGAATTAAAATTCATGCCTCTGCCATTTCAGCTCATTACAATACAGAGCCACCAATCTTTTCTCATCCTTTGTTAAAGCAGTACCTCAGAGGAGCCAAAAACTTAAGGCCTCCAAGGAGATCACCAATACCTGCATGGGACCTCAATTATGTTTTGGAAAAACTCACTCTGCCCCCTTTTGAGCCAGCCGCTACAGCTGATATCAAATTTTTATCTTGGAAAACACCTCTGCTCCTAGCAATATCCTCTGCAAGACGAGTCTCAGACCTGCAGGCACTCATGGCTGTGGAACCTTTTATCATTTTTTATCCAGACAGGGTTTTTCTGAGGACCAACCCGACATTTATGCCTAAGGTGGTGTCCAGTGTGGCCCTTAACCAAACTATTTATCTGCCTACTTTTTATCCAAACCCATAGAATAAGGGGGAGAGAATTCTGCATTCTTTGGACATACACAGCTACGCTTCTGTTTGAACAGAACCAAAGCTTTCAGAAAGACTGCGCATCTGCTAGTGGCATATGCTGCAGGATCACAAGGAAAGGTCATCTCTAAGCAGACTATTTCAAAGTGGATAGGCCATTGCATTCGTTTCTGCTATTCAAAACATGGCAAGCCAGTGCCTAAGGGCATTAGGCCACATTCAACCAGAGCAGCAGCCACTTCAGCAGCCTTCCTTAGGGGAGTACCAACCAAAGACATTTTAGAGGCTGCTACCTGGAGTTCAGTGCACACCTTTACAAAGCACTATCATTTACCACTGTACTCTAAATCCAGGGCAGGCTTTGCCACTGCAGTTTTGCAGGGCCTCATAGCCACTCCTAATGCTATTTAGCTCCAGCCTCCCAACTGTAGCTTTGGGATTCAACCCAAGTGTAATGACTGCAACAGTGAAACACGAACATAGTACAGTTGTGTACACTTACCATAAATGTAGATGTTTGAGTGTATTCACTGTTGTAGTCCAGGTTACCCACCCTCCATCCCCCTTATCTTTGCTGGAACTTATCTGCACTTCTCTAATCTGTACATCCTCTGTGGTGTGTTTGATTGTAGATGAAGGTATTACATATATTGTTTGGTGCATGCATGTTTTATTGGCATATTTGTAGCCTACCCTTTTTGGGGCACCTGACATCTGGGGCAAGAAAAACTGAAGAAAATGGCATCTGCTGCATCTTTTATACCCCTGGCACACTGACGTCAGGGAAGAGGCGACAGCAACCGACGTCGGACCTAGACTTTGGAACTCAGGCCGACTGAGGGTAGCCTGCCAGCAGGATAACCCAAGTGTAATGACTGCAACAGTGAATACACTCGAACATCTACATTTATGGTAAGTGTACACAACTGTACTTTTGCTGTCTAGGAGCAACAGAGTTGTTATTTTTTTTCACTTTACTCAGTCACACTTCAGGCATGTGTGCAGGTAGCTTGAGGAATGAGGAGGTGTGCAATGTATATGTATTCAGCAATAGGTGTTACTGCAACTGCTTGAATAAAACAACGAAATATACACCAGGATCTTTATTAAATAAAGCTTTCGGGTCTACACCCTTCATCAGTATAACTTATCATATAAAAAATCACCATTTAAATAGGAGAACATAAAGTCACATGCTTCAACCCAACCCACCTAACAATAAAAATTTAAAGCTACAATGAATCAATAAATATATGCAAAGTAGCACGTAATAAATCACATCTATAAAGCATATATAATTTTATAAATAAACAATTTTATACTGTTTCATATGAAATCACATGCACCATACTTAAAAATTAATAATTAAAACTTAAACTTATAAAACCTCTCTCTGTCTTTTAGCCAGAACGGGCTTTAGACTAACTGAATTATTTAGGCCTGGGGCTACATCAGCTTGAAATCTAATAATCCATTCTAGTTCTTTCAATTCCAATAAATTATTAATGTCACCCTTCCTCAGACCTACCTCTACCTTACAAAGGACCCTAAATCTAAAAGTATGTCCCACACCTTCATCCAATATATGCTTACTTAAGGCATTGGTGGGCAACTTCCTCCTGATTTCAGACCTGTGTTTCACCATTCTCTCCCTCAATTTTCTTATAGTTTTGCCTACATAGAATGAGGTACAACACACACACGTAGCCAAATATACTACTCTCTCCTCATTACAAGCAGTAATTGTCCTCATGGTAAATGTCTCATTAGTTATAGGATGTGTAAATGTAGCATCACCTGTATAAATGTCATTGCAACAAATACAATTATAGAATTTCACTGTTTTAGCCACCCTTCTATCATCTCCATTTTTATTCTGAAAATCCTTGTAGCACAATTTCTGCTTCAAAGCTTCAGAGCTCCTATAGGCGAACCTAGGTTTATCACCTACTATAGACCTAATCTCAGGCATAACCATTAAAATTGCCCAATTCTTCTCAATTATGCTACAAACACTGTGAGAATTTAGGTTATAAGTTGTCAGATACCCAACAGCAATATTATTACCCAACATCACTTGTCTAGTAGCACTATTCTCACTACAGCCTCGTAATATAGGTTTATACCTGGACTCTCTTTCAGTAATTACATCTTTAATTACTTTATTTATAAATTCCTTTGAATAACCACTCTTCTCAAACTCCATTGCCATAGCATTTACCTGCTCTTGAAAACGTCATCCTTTGTATTTAATCTACTCAGCCTAATAAACTGTGCTTTCAACGTTCCTTTGAAAATATGAGGGGCATGCATGCTGTTTTTATTAACATACCTAAGGGCATCAACATCTTTTCTAAACACCTTGGATTCCAAAATATTAGATTCCTTAAAAATTGTTACATCCAAAAAATTCATAACACTATCTGAAGTTTCCATCTTGAAACTCAGGAAACTAGTTGAATCATTCAAGTACTGCAAATACAGATCCAAATCCAGCAAAGTACCCTTCCATAACATAAAGCAATCATCTACAAATCTCTTATAGAATGACACATATTTGTTGTACTCAATACTCTTATCTAAAATAACCCTTTTTTTCCCCATTCATAAAGTACAAGGTTGGCATAGGTGTTGGCAATGGGTGTGCCCATTGCCACACCTGTTAATTGAGTCCAGGTATAAACCTATATTACGAGGCTGTAGTGAGAATAGTGATAAACCTAGGTTCGCCTATAGGAGCTCTGAAGCTTTGAAGCAGAAATTGTGCTACAAGGATTTTCAGAATAAAAATGGAGATAAGAAGGGTGGCTAAAACAGTGAAATGCTATAATTGTACTTGTTGCAATGACATTTATACAGGTGATGCTACATTTACACATCCTATAACTAATGAGACATTTACCATGAGAACAATTACTGCTTGTAATGAGGAGAGAGTAATATATTTGGCTACTTGTGTGTGTTGCACCTCATTCTATGTAGGCAAAACTATAAGAAAATTGAGGGAGAGAATGGTGGAACACAGGTCTGAAATCAGGAGGAAGTTGCCCACCAATGCCTTAAGTAAGCATATATTGGATGAAGGTGTGGGACATACTTTTAGATTTAGGGTCCTTTGTAAGGTAGAGGTAGGTCTGAGGAAGGGTGACATTAATAATTTATTGGAATTGAAAGAACTAGAATGGATTATTAGACTTCAAGCTGATGTAGCCCCAGGCCTAAATAATTCAGTTAGTCTAAAGACCGTTCTGGCTAAAAGACAGAGAGAAGTTTTATAAGTTTAAGTTTTAATTATTAATTATTAATTTTTAAGTATGGTGCATGTGATTTCATATGAAACAGTATAAAATTGTTTATTTATAAAAATATGTATGCTTTATAGATGTGATTTTTTTACGTGCTACTTTGCATATATTTATTGATTCATTGTAGCTTTAAATTTTTATTGTTAGGTGGGTTGGGTTGAAGCATGTGACTTTATGTTCTCCTATTTAAATGGTGATTTTTTATATGTTAAGTTATACTGATGAAGGGTGTAGACCCGAAAGCTTTATTTAATAAAGATCCTGGTGTATATTTCAATGTATATGTATGTCAGCAGTCACTTGAAGTACATGACTGTAGAAATTTGAACCTCTGCTTTCATCCCAGTCTAACACCAGAAGGATGCATAGGCAGTCTTTTTTGGGGTTTAGGGAGGAAGTCAGTTCCAAGATAGGACCTGTATATCCAGACAATTGGCTTGTTAGTTTATTGAGAGTCACTATTTTGTCATTTTTGAACATTAAGCCTTTGGTACAACCTGGATTAAAAAGTTGGGAAAATGCTCTAAATGTATTTCAGAACATGCATAGCCCAGTGCTTCTGGCTGCTCTGGCTTAACTGAGTTATTTCCTAAATGGTTATTACTGTACTTACTTGGTCAGGAAAGGTGTGTTAAGGATACAAAGCAAATTAAAGCTGAACAGCAACACAATTTCTTTCCTTAATCAAAATTTCTATTCAAGCCATCATTAGATGAAAAGGTTGTGTAAAAAGAAAAATACTTTAAAATGCACTTCAGAGCATATAAGAAGTTATGGCTTCTTGAAAAAGCTGAAGAGTAAAACAAAATTTGAGAAAAGGAAGAAAAAGTAATGTGCATAGCATGGGAAGCTCAAGGTGGGGGGAGGGGCGGTCAGGGGAAAATTGGAGGGTATGGTGTGTGTGTGTTGGGTGGCTGAAACAGTAGGCCTAGAACACCATTTCACCTAAGTCCAGACCTGTACATAGAGTTCCTGCAATGTATCACTGGTGCAAC
Source organism: Protopterus annectens (assembly GCF_019279795.1). Lineage (NCBI taxonomy): Eukaryota > Metazoa > Chordata > Ceratodontiformes > Protopteridae > Protopterus > Protopterus annectens. The sequence goes on from NC_056734.1 coordinate 543,543,206, forward strand.
TAAATTCCAGTATCTGTTAATATCCTTTTGTGAGATGGGCCAACATAGTGTGGTACACAGGTCTGTTGTAATTAAGAGCATTGTAGCTACAGGTCATTCAGTTCACAGCATGAACTAAAAGGTTGCTTACGCGGGGTATCAGCAATAGGGTGATATGTAGACTGGAAGTACCTAGGAGGCCCCTAGCTTGACATCTGTAGGGGTCCCCCAAAATTCTAACACCGGCCCTGCATGGCAGTAGTGGCAGCCACTAAAAAGGAACTTTCTGAAGAAATCCAACTATCCATCCTGCTATCAAGGAGTCCAGGACTATGGATAGGTTTTGTATTTGGTTCATCAACCTTTGCTCTCGGGTCTTTGAATTATATGACACATTTTAACCGACTTCAGAGAGAGCTGATTAAAGAGCTTTCAGATACTCTTACAGGAGCAATAACTGAAGCTATCCGAGATAAGGTTACTTCTCGGCTCACCACCCTTGAATCGATTTCCAATTTGTCCATACGGCTAATTGCTCATGCCGCCAAAGGGACAAGTGCAGCAGGTTCAGGTGGCAGCAGGTTCAGGTGTAGCCATTAGGAGACACTCCTGGATGTGCTTATGTGACTTTGCTAAGCATTCCTTCTTTCGTCAGAGCTCCATTTGATGGATCATCTCTCTTTGACCCCAAGGTTAGAGAGACTCTAGCCAGATGTGAGAAAGATGGGAAAACCCTTTTCTGCTGTGGGTGTACACTTCTCCACTCCCCAACGGCTCTACTCTAGGAATCAGAGAAGTGGGAGGCTGTGGTTCAAAAAGACCCAAGGACCTTTCCGAGACTCACGTGGCAATGACTTCTCCCGGGGCAGAGGGGAAGTAATAATGGAAGATGCCGTCCAAGAGGCAGAAGTGGCCTGCAGAAACAGGGATCCAGAGAATCTTCCACTAGTAACTCCTAGGAGGCCCGATTGGCTTCCTGTGGAGGCAGTGGGGGGTGGGCAATTATCCTTGCACCAATCTGCCTGGCCAGAACTGATGATGGATAAATGGGTGCAAGGGATCATTTCCAGAGGTTACAACATTCCCCTTTAAATGAAACCAAAAAGATTCTCAGACGTTCCACCCAGTCACAAGGAAGCAGCAGTCTCAGAAATTCAAAAACTGCTCGACAAGAGTCATCCAAGCAATCCCACGAGACCAGAGGGGATCCAGAATTTACTCGAGGTTCTTTTTAGTGCCAAAGAAAACAGTGGACTGGAAACCGATTTTGGATCTCAGTCAGTTGAAAAGAATCAGTTCAAAAAAACAAATTCCAGATGGCATAGGTACAGGCAATACTTACATTCTTGGAAAAAGACTACTGGATGTACTCAGTAGATCTTCAGGATGCATATTACCACATAAAAATGGACAAGCGCTCCAGAACATTCCTGCACTTCTGGCTGGGAGCCAGTCATCAGTTCAGAGCACTGTCCTTTGGTCTCACCACAGCCTCTAGGGTGTTTACCAAATGCATGGCAGTGGTAGCAGTACTTTTCAGACTGCTAGAATTCAGAGTATTTCCATATCTAGATGACTGGCTCCTTACCACTCCCACTAGGTGTCAACTCATAAAGGTACAAGATTACACTCTTCATCTTTGTTCCAGCTTCGTAATTGCTATAAACTATGTACAATCACATTTGGAACCCTTACAACAACTGGAGATGCACTTTCCCTAGATAGGCTCCAAAGGATCAGGTCACAAGTAAGCCAAATCATTAAAAACAGGAAAGTAGCAGCAAGACTCATCCTACAGGCTCTAGGGTCAATGGCAGCCTGTATCATTCTAGTTCCCTTGGTCAGATTTGACATGCACATTTTTCAATGGCTTCTGGGCTTCCAATGGTCCTTTTTGAATCAGCCAATGTCCCATCTACTTTTGATCACCTTGTTGCCAAGACCACCAGTGTTGGCTCCATTCCAACAAAGTCTTGTCGGGCCGTCCCTTTGTTCCTCCTCAACTCCAAGCCATAGTGACCACAGAAATGTTCCAGGTAGTGTGTGTGTGGGGGGGGTATTATCTGGGAAAAACGGTCCAAGGCACTTGATCCCAGCAGGAGGCCAACTTGCATATCAACATTCTAGAGAGGAGGGTGGTGCTCTTAGTGTTGCAAGCATTTCAAGATACCCTTCTCCTCGGAATGACTGCAGTTCAAACAGACATGTCAGTAGTCTGGTATATCAACAAAAAAGGGGGAGCCAGGTTGTACCCTCTTTATTGAGAAGCTCTCAGAGTATGACAATGGGCGATATCCTTTGTAATGGCAACGCACATTCTGGGGAGCTCCAACATGATTGCGGACAAGTTGAACAGAACCATTATGCCTCACGAGTGGACTCTCAATCCAGTGGTGGCGGGAAAGATTTTCCACCACTGGGGCCAATCTTGCTGTGATCTGTTTGCATACCCTCTGAACAAGTGCAGCAGTTACTTTGCCCCCTGGGGGGGGTTACTCTTAGACGCTATCCTTCACGATTGGCCCCCATTCTACTTGAATGCTTTTACCCCCGACTCCTGTTGTATGTCAGTTTCTAAAGAAAGCCAATAGGTCAAAGAACAGAATAAACCAAATTGCCCTGTTCTGGCCTTGATAAGTCTAGTTTCCCTTTCTTTCGCCTCATCTACTTCAGAAACCCTGGATACAGGACCCACCTCCAGACCTATTGTCCCACCCAGAGGGAATGGTTCATCCGAATCTTCAGCATCTCAAGCTCACTGCTTGGCTTCTCCAGTTCCCATGATTGCCAGGCATTCCTCCCCCACTTCCCCAGTCCGATGCACCATTCTGACCTACCACAAGCTTTCAACTAGAAAATTGTGTCATAACAAATGGATAAAATTTGCTAAATGGTCACTTGACTGTAACACTGACCCATATGCAGCACCTGTAGACAAAGTGTTAGACTTCTTAGATTTACTGTATGAGGCTGGCTCGTCAGGTTCTACCATTCGGGTGCATCTTGCTGCGATATCCAACTTTCATATTGGTTTCAACAATTCATCACTTATGTCACTTAAACTTTGTAAAGCCTTTTTTAAAGGAATCTTAATGCTCAGGCCTCTGTTTAAAGAACCCTCTGCTGCATGGGATTTGCATTTGGTACTGCAGTCTCTCATTTCTTCCCCCTTTGAACCTTCAGCAACCTTTGACTTAAAGTTCTTGTCTTGGAAAACCTTATTTTTGAACGCTGTCACTTCAGCCAGGAGAATATCGGAAATTCATGCCAGGTCCACCAAACCCCCCTGTTTGATATTTCATAAGGACAGTGCCTCCCTCAGGACAAATCCTTCCTTTTTGCCAAAGGTTGTTTCAGAATCAAATATCAATCAAACCTTACACCTCCCAATCTTTTTTTTCCAACAAAGGAGAGTACTGTCTACACTTACTTAGACATACACAGGCAATTACGTTTTTACCTTCACAGAACAAAGGACATAAAAATTGTTTGTTGCCTTTTCTACACTCTCTCTAGGTAATCCAGCATCTAAGGTTACCTTGGCGAAGTGGCTTAAAGACTACATCACCTTTGTTTACATCAAAAAGGGACTGCACCTAATACGTCCGGTAAAAGCTAATTCAATGTGAGCTTTAGCAGTTTTTCATGCCAGAGCTTCCTTAGATGATATTTGTGCAGCAGCCACATGGGCATCTCCTCATACCTTTATTACTCATTACAAACTGGACCACATCTGTAGGGGACGTGCATCATTCGGCTCAGTGGTGCTCAGGAATATTCGTCCGTGAAACCTCCCAAGATTCAAGAAGCAAGGGACTCTGTCCTACAGTCAAGGATTGTGTGAAGATTGACAACATCAGATAAAGAATTTGTCTTACCATAACGTTCCATCTGTGTTGTTGATCTTCACTAATCCTTGACATTCCCTACCTTAGGACTCTTAGTGGACCGAATATTCCCAAAGACTGGCTTCATAATAGGGACAGAGATATGGTCTTTTATCTATTACTTTGATCTGAGGTAATTTGATGAGGATTATTATGGGTAGAGCATAGCTTGAGAGTTTTTGGAAAGCACGAGCTGGAGTAACAGCTGAGTCCTGAGCCCACAGTCGAGGATTAGTGAAGATCGACAACACCGATGGAACGTTATGTAACTTTTTCCTATTTCTTTAAATTCTGCATTACTAATCCTCTTTTCTACTTTCCGCCTTTGTTTTCTTATTTTTGTTTTGTAAAAATTTCCATATCTGGATGCCTTTGCCTGTATTTTTCTTCAAATAATTTTGGTGCTTTTTTATGTTGATTAGTTCGCTTTCTCCTTTGCATAAATATTGCACCATATTAAATCTTTTTCTTTCCTATGTCCATATTAATTCTTCAGATGTCTGCTGCTCCTCATTCTCCTTACTTGGGGGACTCATTGTTTCATCATGCTGTGATATAACCTGTGTTAGACTTTGTACACTAAATCCTTCACTTCACAGGTAATTCCATAACTTCAGTTTCTAGTTTTTTAACTTCTACTGTACTAATCTTCTGTTTTACATTCCCCCTTTGTGATGTTTTTTTGTATTGTGAAATTTTCCATATCCGGGTACATTTGCCCGTATTTCTCTTTGAATATCTTTGGAGCTGCCTTTTTTTGTATTAATTAATTTGGTTTTCTCCTTTGCATAAATATTGCACCATATCCGATTTCTGTTTTTCCCAGTGTCCATACTTTTTATACCTTCCAGAAATCTCTACATTTTGTTTATATTTTCTCACTTCCTCAGTCGCACCTTTTTCAGGATTGCCCAAGGTTTCTTGGTTTATGTAATGTTTTTCATGAATCTAGGTTGATGATGAAGTCTGAAATTAGATTTGCCCACCTTTTAGAACATTCCAGAAGTACAGGGAAGAGGGTTCCCACACAGATTATTGTAGACAAAGGTGAAAGAGTGTAGTGACTTGGGAAAGCTTCAGATGCTAAGCTCCCTAATGCAACATAATTCTTGCAATTAATGAGGGTGGTCATGCTTATCCGAAACTATCATTACTTTAAATATGTAACTTTTGTTTGCAAGCATCACACTGATTTTGTGACAAGTTAAACATAGCCCTGCACAGCTTTTTTACAGTTGGTGTACATAACAGTAGTGATAGAAGGACCAGTAGTATCAAATCAGAGTTTTAAATATAAAAGTAGTTTACCTAAGAACTTGAGCCCTGAAAGCTGTTGCTTCAAGAAATGCATTGTGTTTTATGACGCAGCATGGTCATGTATATGAAAGCATGGTTAGACACAGTAGGTAATGGCAACTGGATGTCTCTCTAGTGTTGGCAGTCTGGTGAGATGCAAGACAATAGTATTGATGTATTCTGTAGTAGTGGTATGTTGTGTGACTGTATAATGTCATAGCAGGCATTCAGATATAATTTTGTGTGTGTTTAACTACTATAGTGTGATATCACTAAATAACCAAAACTAGTGGACACATCCAACTTTTTAATAGTCTTTTAGTGCTTTGGCCTGATGACCTTCAAGGAAGTAAAGTTCAAATATTTAAAATTGTACACTGCACCCCCCCCCCCCCACATTAAAACAGCCAAACATAAAACAAAATGTTTCAGTACTTAATTACTGCATTCTGTTTGAGCTCCTTGTTCATACAAGAAGGATAAAATGTATTGTTTCAGAATAAAACCTATTTCCTAGTGCCTCAAAACACCATTAACATCATTCACTCTATGTTCAGGGTTTTTATATTGATACATCACATCTGCTTTAAACTTACAAACACTATTTTGGCATCTCATAAAATGCTCTACTAAAGAACTCACTAAATTATTATTTCTATTATTCCTACAGTGTTCTTTTAATGTAATTGAGAATGCCCTTTTCGTCTCAACGAAGTAACGTAAACCATACTGACATTGTAAAACATACACAATCTGATATTGTCAATTTTTGCTCATTCCTCAACAGTTAAAATCGGATCTTACTCTGCTTTTATTTTAGCTCATGGCCACTAAAAAGCTCTTGAACTCCCACCATACCCACAGTGCAGCAACCTCCAACATACCCCAGATCTCGTTTGCTGCTTTGCGTTTGGATGTGGTCGCTTGAGCTGTTAAATATAGTGGAAAAATAAATTTTCTTTATTTCCTGAAAAATTTACATTTCTTCTTTTTCCTATCAGTAATACCTTCCTTGTATACATTTTTTTCACTGAAATCTGACCAACAACCCCCCCCCCCCCGTTTTCCATCTTTTCACGCTCTTGGTGTAATTTTGATTACCATTGCTGATATTTTTGTCCTTTTTGCCTTTCTTCCCTGTTAAATGCCAGAAATGTAGGCAAAAGTCGCCTATCTCTGATGCACAAGCTTTGTGCGTCTACTGTTTGGACCCAGACCATTGGTCCCAATGCAAAGCCTTTAACCCGCGAGCAGTCACAGACCAAAAAAACTAATCTAATTCTGAAATAACTGTTGCCTACTTACTTTTCAGTGGCCATTTCTGGGGATCAACCCCCCCTCCCCCATACATAATCTTAAGGAGCCTTCGGCTAAACCTTCAGGATCCTTGACTCCGTCGGATGCTTCCATGGAACCACCATGGAAAAAGCTTCAAAAAGTCTGCTCTGAAGACTGCTCCAGCTTAGCCAGTTTCCAAGTCGAAAACCGCTTCCTTGGATCCTAGCTGTTCGTATCTGAAGCCTTTGCCCAGGGTCAGGTATTCCCTCTTCATTGACCCAGTACCCTCTAGAGTACCTTCCGTGTGTTTTGAGTCCCGCCAACACAATAGGACCCCATCCATAACTTGTTCTTCCAGACATCTGACTGAGGCTGATGTGGACAGAATGATGAGGATATTTCTCTTGGCGCAGATACAAATGAGAGTTTTCTCGGCTCCTACCCCTTCGGGTCAAGAAGTCCTTTTTTGTACTACACCAGTCTCTGCTCAGAGCCCTTGAATCTGAGTCTTCTGGGATCGTCTGGATTGGATCCAAAGATGTTGGTATCTTTGGCTCTGAGCTGTCTCTGCACCAGCTCTGATGATTTTGGAACCAGACTACTCTCAGAGCCGGTGTGTTCCTGTCTGATCTGAGGAATTAGAGGCTACTCCGAAGTTGTCAGAGCTGCCTCTTACCCTTGGAGCCTTGGCATTGGACAGCTTAGCTCTGCCCTCTGCCTTGGGTGGACTGCCTTCACTGTTGGGGGAGCCAATGGAGCAGAAGCATCATTTCTCAGCTCCGTTGATTTCCTTCTCCCTGGAGAGTTCAGACTTTGAGGTGGTGGAGAGAGAGTGTTCTTTGGTTCTGCAGGACAGACTGTTCCTACCCCCTTGGATCTCCCCTTTGAATCCTGTGTGCTTGTGCGCGCCTTCAGCCTCAACATTCTACTCCACAGGGGCAGCCAGCCTGAAGTCTCCAGGTTACCCAGCAGGGTATTACTATCTCTTCCATTACTTCTCTGGAGCATTCCACCAAAGAAGTTCATAGGAAGAGGAAATGCAAGCGGAGGTACTTGGACTCCCCTCAGGAGTCTGCCGCTGAAGATAGTGAGTTTGATGAAGGGGAAGGTCCCCAAGATCACCACCCAAAGAGTCTCATTCGGAGATATCCTTGAGATTCTTAAGCAGAGGGATGGTTGGTCTACCCTTCCCCATGGGAATTGGTAGTCATGGAGGCCTTTGTTTCTGGCCCACCTACCTCCTGGGTAACTCCACCTGCCGCCAAGCTCATTGACTTGATCTCTAGGTGGGCATGGAAGGAACCAGACACAGTTAAACCAGTCCCCAAAAGACCAGATGAGATTCTGGCACTACCTGTAGGAACGAAGTTTTGGAGCGAGGGAGTGCCCCACAGATGCTATAGTCATGATGGCAGCCACCAAGAAAGTACATGGGAAACAGTGTTCCTCTATCCATCCCCCTAACAGAGAGTCTAGGGCTTCAGACAGATTTAAGTGTGTGTATACTTCAGCAACCTTTTCCCTTATATCACTGAACTACTTGGCATACTTTACTAGAAACACTTTACTACAAAGGGACTTCATAAAGGAACTGTCAGAATCCCTTTCTGGGCCCACTACTGCTGAGACTCAGACATCTGTGGCCTCACAGTTGGCAACCCTGCAATATGCATTTCTAGTTTGTCCATGAAGCTTGTCTCTCATGCAGCTGAAGTTACCTCAAGGGCAGCGGGTTCAGGCATTTAAATTAGGAGGCATGACTGGATGGCACTTGTGTGATTTTGCAGAGCTCTTCAAGTCCTGGTTTGTCCGTGCACCTTTTGGTGGTAATTCATTGTTTGGCCCTAAGATAAAGAACAACACACTTCATGTGTGAGCAAGATGGAAAGACCCTCTCTGTAGTGGGTGCATTTTTTTCAACCCCTCAAACAACCTTTTCTAGGAATCCACAATGTCAAAAGATGTGCTTCAGAAAGTCCCAAGGTCCTTTCCAAGATCCACGTGGAAATAGTTCCCCCAGGGCAGGGGGTGGGGGACTCAAATGGAAGACGCTGCCCACATGGCAGAGGAGGCCTGCAGAACCAAGGGTCTAGAGATTCCTTCTCTGACTCACCCTACAAGTGCTCCTGAAAGGAGGTCCGATTGTTCCCCTCTGGAAGCAATTAGGGTCGATTATCCCTGCACCAAAGAGCCTGATTAGACATCACAAAAGATACTTGGGGCAGTGGATTCTTTCCAGAGGTTATGCAATTCCTTTTTCCCTTCCACCTTTATCTGTATGCAAATTTCCCAATGTTCCACCCAGTCAAAGGAAAGCAGCAGCACTAGAAGTACAAAAACTGCTAGAAAAGAGTCATCCAATAGGCCCCACCAGACCAGATAGAATCCAGAACTTAGTCAAGATTCCTTTTTGTGCCAAAGAAAACAGGGGACTGGGACAGATTTTGTATTGTAGCAACTTGAACGAATCAGTGTGACATTTGTTTTGGATGGTCACGGTTCAGTCCATTCTGCCCTTTTTGTGCAGTGGCGATTGGATGTGCTCGATAGACCTTCTGGATGTGTGCTGTCACATCAAAATGAACAAGCAATCCAGAAGGTATCTACGCTTCTGGCTGGGAGCCAGGCATTACCAGTTCAGACCACTGCCCTTTGGCCTGACCTCAACCCCCCAGGGTGTTCACCAAATGCATGGAAGTGGTAGCAGTTGACGTCAGACTGCAGGGATTTTGAGTATTTCCGTACATGTACGACTGGCTCATTGCTGCCCTGACCAGGCATCTACTAATAAGAGCACGAGATAAGGTACTCCAGACTTTTTCCCATCTTGGGATAACCAGCAACAAATCTCAGAATTATCTCAAACACTGGAATTAACAGGAACAAATTTCAACTCTGTAACAGTGACAGCTTATCTTCCTCTCTCAAGAGTACAAACACTCACATTCCAAGTCAGATGAATAATTCACAGTACCACAATCTCAGCCCAGTTCATTCTACAAGCCTTGGGATTAGTGTTGGCAGCCGTAGTCCTAGTTCCATTAGCAAGATTTCACATGAGAGCTCTTCAGTGCATGTTAACAACACAATGATCTGTTCTTTACCAACACATAGCCCAAATAAGAATCACTCAAGCATGCAAGAGATACCTTTGGTGGTGGTTTTTATCAGATCAGGGTATGCAAGGCCATCCTTTCATTCTCCCTCAGCCCAGTGCCATAGTGACCACAAATGCATACCAGATTGGGGGGGGGGCACTTCCTGGGGAAAACAGTCCAAGGCACTTGGTCCCCCAAAGAGGCCAACACGGATATCAATGTCCTGGAAATGAGAGTAGTGCTCTTAGTGTTGCAAGCCTTCCAAGACTTTCTCTGTTTTGGCACAGTTGTGATTCAGACAGACAATATGCCAGCAGTTTGATACAGCAACAAACAAGGAGGAACCAGGTCTTACCCCTTGTTTTGAGAAGCCCTCAGAGCGTGACAATGGGTGATCTCATCCAACCATTTTCTGATAACAGCCCACATTCTGGGGAAATCCAGGGTGATAGCAGACAAATTGAGCAGGTCCATTCTATTGCCTCACAAGTGGTCTCTCAACTTGAAAGTAGCAGACGTGATTTTTCACCAGTGGGACCAGCCTTGCTGCAATCTCTTTGTATCTCTCCTAAACAAGTGCAGCAGCTTCTTTGCCCTAATATCCCCACTGGGGGAATTACCTAGAGACACTCTACCACATGATTGGCCCTCCCACATCTCTTCTCTACTTATCCTCCATCTCCATTGATTCCCAAATTATTACAGAAAGCTTTCCTGAAGAAGATCAAAATCATCTTCATTGCACCTTACTGGCCTCAACAGATTTGGTTCCCCTTTCTTTGGCCTCAACCTTGGATTCTGGATCCAATTCGAGACCTGCTATCTCACCCGCCAAGCATGATTCACTTGGATATCTAAAACCAAAAGGTGACAGCATGGTTTCTCCACTTCCTTTAACACCCAGACAACCTGTGTCCCTTGTCTGTCATATAGTTTTATCTTCTCATAAAGCTTCTACAAGAAAACTTTACAGAAGTAAATGGAAGTAGTTTGTTTTTTTTGGGTTTTTCAGAAACGTATTGACCAATTTTTCAGCCCCTGTACAAAATGTCCTTCAGTTTTTGGCAACAGTCATCAACGAAGGAGCTAGCTCATCAAACCACTAGAGTTCAATTAGTAGCCATCTCTAATTTTCAAACTGGATGTGAGAACTCCGCCCAGGCTTTATCTAAACTTTGTAAGGCCTTCTTGAGAGTTATCCTTTGGATACCTATTTATAAAAATCCATCTTCTCCATGGGACTTAAATTTGGTACTGCAGGCCTTAATTCATCCCCCTTTGAACCATGAATTAAAGTTCCTGACCTAGAATGCCATCTTTCGAGTGGTCATCACCTCTGCTATAAGTATTTCAGAGCATTGTCTTCTTAACATCTCCTCTTGATTTTTTACAGGGATAGAGAAACATTATGAACCAATCCACTCCAAAATAAGATGTCAGAATTTAACATCAACCAGTTCATTACTCTGCCAGTTTTCTTTCCTAAATTTGCAAGCAAAGGTGAATATATGTTGCACTTATTGGATGTTCACAGACAGTTGCGTATTTACTTATAGAGCAAAAGAAATTAGAAAGGTCACTTATTTGCCTCCTTTACAGATTCTAAATTGGGTAAATTGGTTGCAGAAGTAACTTTAGCCAGATGGCTGACGGATTATATATAATTTGTGTACAAGTTGGATCTGTCCTTACTAGAACCTTTAACAGCCCATTCAACTAGGTCCATGACTACTACTTCAGTGTTTCTGTCTAGGGCCTCCATGGACTACATATGTGTGGCTGCAACTTGGACCAATCCTCATACCTTTATTGCTCATTACAAACTGGATCTGGTGTTGAGGGGAAGAGCAGCCTTGAGCTCAAGTGTGCTCAGGAATATCTTTCCTTGGAGTCCACTCAGGATTTTAGATAGCTGAGGATTCTTTGCCAACTGTTGAGGAATGAATGAAAATTGTCAATGTCAGATAAAGAAGGTATGTACTCACCATAGCATTCCGTCTGTGTTGTCCGTTTTCATTCTTCTTCAGCTCCCCTCCCACCAACCCTCAACCTTTTTAACAATTGATTTCTGGAAAGAAAGAAAACTTATAAGAATACTGCAGTTCCCTATGTTGAGCTCCAGATAATGGCTTGTTCTACCAAGGCTATTATGATAATGTTTCCTACATTATTTCAACCAGCAAACAAGATCTGAGGTATGTTAGGGGTTGGTGCATTATGGGTAGGGGAGGAGCTTGAGAGCTTTTTAGTGGCCAAGAGCTAAAATAACCAAGTCAGATCTGAGGGTCGAATCCATACCCAACTGTTGAGAAAGCATGAAAATAGACAACACAGATGAAACATTATGGTGAGTTTGTAGCTTTTTCTATCACAGAAATTCACATCACACATTATTAGTGTTCCTGTTATTGACCATGACAAAATCATCCAAAATGTTTTGATGTGGATGGAGGTGTGGTGAATTGTTTTAAATATTTGCTTGTTTGAGTGTTACTTCCTTGAAGGATTGTTTGATTGTTGCTTCCTTGAAGGCAGTCTGACTGAAGAGCTAGATGACAGTAAAAATGTTGCATGTGTCCTCGAGTTTGATTATTAATTTGCTTGTGTGTACACATTTTAATCTGTGGTTGAAATTTACATCAAATATAAGCACATTTTCTATTGAAGGAGAAAGTGATATCTGTTATTTAACTGATTTTTTTTGTGTGTTTTGAACGATTTTCTTTAGTAAAAGAAAAGAACCTCATCCTTCCATCATTTGTGAGGGGTTATAACTGATTTTGGAATTTGTGTGCATCACTTATAACTGTAAATATTAAATGCAGCAGTGCATCTAGCTATTTTTGCATAAAAAATCATCCCCCCAAGCTAACCCCCATTTAAATGCAAATTTGTATTTAGGGAATTAGAAAACGGCAATATGTTTGAGTTATCAAGCTGCACTGTTATGATTTTTGCCTCCCTTTGGTGCTTTATTGCAAGTTAAAAAGTCTGTTTTAAAACTGTTTTCCTGATTCAGCCTGAGCGCAACATATTTTTTTCTAATTGGTAGAACACAGTTGTTCTGTGATGATGACTCATAGCTCTGAACTGTCCAGATTTTTGCAGAATGTCTATTTTTAGTCTTTTCCTCATTTTTCTGGCAAATTATTGGTATAAATCATTGAGAACTGAAGTGAGAAAATGACATACATTTGAATTTCAGATTTCATACCCTTCATAAATTCACGCTAATGTAAAACCTGTTATTCTCTCACTTTCTAAGTTTGTAAGTGCAATATTTAAAAATTGTCCCTATTTTTGGGCCTTTGTCCCCCCATTATTTATGGCTTTGTCCAGATTTCTTGCTCTAAGAGGTTGAGAGGTGTGGATGATGCCAACCACCATTTTGTAAACTATAAGATTGATTCTTCATTGGTCACATTTTTTCTTTCCATTCTACAGGGAGAAGAAGCAGATGATGATGACATTTATAATGTGCTTTCTACTCTGAGAAGGTTAACAGCATTTCATAAGTATGTCTTTTTTTATATACTTTTTTTAAGCTAGTCTGGTAATTGCATGTTGAAGCAAGGAGTATCTATTGTACTGGGGCCATCTTATTTGATTTTTCATAAATGTTTACATTGTGCTGTAGCAGTACTTGAAACTCCAAAACAGTCAAGCATATGTTACAGGCCAGTGTTGAGCTTGCAGTTTTGCTGCTGTATTGCCTAATTCCCTAATCATTTAAGTTAATGCCCCGCATATCTTTCATTATACATTAAAACAGATTAACACAGTGCATTCTTTCGTTTAAAAGCCAAATGTTGAATAATTTCCTATTTTTATTTGTATCCATTTTGTGACATTATTTTTGTTATTTTATCTTCTCAGTCTTTTGTATTGAGTAGCCACTGATATTAGAGGCACTCACATTCAGTAGGCAGTTCATAAATCCTTCACAGGACCAGGTAGCACTGTGCCATAATTTTTTTCTACCAATATTTTTATTTGACATACACCCCCAACAGCAAGCTTTTTTTATTGCTACCATATCTGCAAATGGAACAGCTTGCTTCTCCACAATTAATTCTTACCGTGTGAATCGTGTTTAGTAATAATACATTTCACAACTTTTTTTTTTTTTTGCAGCCACGTTTGACCCCTTAAATTGTGAGTTGACAGCATCACCAAATGAGGTCTTAGCCTCAGGTTTCTGTGTTGTTTTTGCTTAAAATTGTTTAATATGCATAACTGTTCTTTTTGGTACAAGATGGCTGTCCGTAGCGCTCTAACACAATAGTTACCTAGGGTTAACAATCAAGCAGGCAAGTCCCAAAGAGAACAGGAGGGTCTCTCTAGTATCCAAGGAGAGTCAGAAGATAAGGAGGTCCTCTTCGATTAATATGTCTGAGTCCCCTAAGAAGTACCTGAAGAAAATATGTTTTCCTTTTTTTTTTTTTTAATGTGCTTAGAGCCTTTTCTTCCCTTTTGCCCTTAAATGTGTGTATTTGAGTAGAGGCAAGACTGTAGTACCAATGGGATTCCCCCGAAGGGAAAACCATGTACATCTGTCTTCTAAAGACATTCATACATCTTTAACTTGGTACAACTGCTATAACATTTGTGTTGTAACTTCCTTCTTTTGTGAATCCAATGTCAAGCAGTGGTAAAAGAAAAACTCAGTGATTCCCCACATCAAAAAAATCTATATCAAAATATCTATATCTGTATAAACAGTTAAGTGTCTTCTGCTGCTTTAATTTCTACAAGTCTTTTGGATTTCTAACACCCTGATGGAATTGGACCCCATTCCTAAGTCAAAGTATGATTAAAGTTCATGAAATTAGTATTGTTTTAATCTTTTGTTAGCCAACAGTGCTCTTCACAACACCCGCATTGACTTCTACAATTTATAGAGTTGCATGTATCAGTAGCATATCTAAATACGACTGTAAATTCTTTATTATGAGACCCATTGCTGCTGCTACTACTATCGGAACTGTCTGGGTATCCTCCTTCCACATTGCCATCATTTCTGCATGCAAATGCAGATATTGTATGACTTTCTCTCTCTCTCTCTCTCTCTCTCTCTCTCTCTCTCTCTCTCTCCATAAGGCACTGCAAGTCAAAGTAAACTTTGTCATTTAGGACTACACAAGGGTAGCCTAAACAAAATTTCTTGCAGTCACTGGGTGTAGCAATTTCAGTGATCAGTGCTACTTTTGTCTTTTCATGGGCTACCGTATCTGGCTTACTTGCATCTGTTTTTGAACTGTTGGTAATGGGTGATGTAAACTTCATCATTTTATATAATGCTTTGTGACTCGTGTTTCCAATGCCTCTCGCTACTTCAGCATTTTAATGTTTGCATAATCTCCAGTGCAGCAGTCTTGCTACATTATTATGCCTTTCAGTATACAGAGGCCCTCTGCCATTAGTGTATCGCTCCCAGCAACAAGATGTGCGACTGTTCCCAGTTCTGTTTTACAAAACCTTCATTTGCCTGTTTCTCCGATGTGTTCAATGGACTTGTAAATCAGCGTATATGTAGTCCACTATCCTGGGCCACTAGTATTAACCTTTTATCTTTTGGTTTAAATTCACCTCTCCTTAACTATTCCTGCATCACATCCTGATCAAGGTGAGGTTGTTCTAGGAGTTTTCTGTACTTCCAACCATATTTATGCCTTTTCCACATTTCTTCCCTTCTCATCTGACCTTTCACCATATATTCTTTTGTTTTTTTGGCATATTGAGTGACTGCCTGATTTTTGTCTACTTTCTGGTTTGATTTCC
Source organism: Protopterus annectens (assembly GCF_019279795.1). NCBI lineage: Eukaryota > Metazoa > Chordata > Ceratodontiformes > Protopteridae > Protopterus > Protopterus annectens. Next base: position 543,558,525 of record NC_056734.1, read on the forward strand.
TTTCCCACTTGACACCGATATGCTTGTGCTAAACAAAGTAGGGAAGTCATCTTGGAGTTCTCCTCATGTTTTAAAATTTTCACTGTTTGGATCTTGTGAGGTCAGCAGGTATGTATGCAGTCCTACGATTGTGAACCTGTAGCTCTAATCTGTTTCAAGAAGGCCCATACCTCCTTCAGAATGGGGAATATATAACCTTGGTACCACAGATTTTTATAAATCATTTGATAAGCATCCAGCATTTTTCTTGTTTTCCTGTCCAATTGATCCAGTACCTTTTGGGACCAATCAGCCCAAAACTGTAAGTTAGAAAGGAAGAGCAAATTGGTTTATAGTTTGGACTTTGTTCCTAGATGTCAGGCTATTTTCAGTACTAATTTTAGTCTTCTAAAATATTCCTTGCTGAGTTTTATTTGCTTTTGTTGTTTTTATTGCATATCCTTCATCAGTTCCCAAATATTTATACACTCCCTCCTGCCAAGTTCCTTTATATCACATTCATATCCTAGACTGATATTTTCTTGGTGCTGCAGCTTTCCTGCTTTAAAGGTTCTTTTGCACATTTATCAAGTCCAAATGGTCTTCTTCTGCAGATTCATGAATGCAGCTGTTATCATACATGGCAGTAAGGAGTAGCATGTATATAAGTTGGCTTATGAAACTTGAAAGACTTCAGAATTTGTTCACCTGGAGAATGTTGCGTCATTCTGTTTTCTGCATCTTTTCATGAGCCTTGGCTAAGTGACATCTTTAATTCACCATTTTTGTTTGTCATCCACTGCTTCTGTTAGCTGTCTCCCATTTCCTGTCATCATCCACTAGACCCACTTAACCGTCCCTGGGCAGAGCCTGACCCATGTTGGAGCTAGTGAGGAAACTGAGAGCCCTTGAGGCAGCATCACACTGCTGTCGGGGAGTATTTTTCTTATGATAGACTCATTCCTGCTCATGCCTAGTAAAATTCCAAGGATGGGACATAACAGTGCTCGTCAGAGCTGAACCTCTCCTCACTTCCATAACAGGCTGATGCCTTCAGGTTGTTGCACCCACTCTGACTGCACGTTGTAGTTGTTTCCCCAGTACCCACCAGGGAAATTGCTCCATAATAGTGTACCCCAAGTGCAGGCACTTCCTTTCACCCGTTTCCCCCTGAGATGATCATAGCCATCCTCCCTACCTGCTCTGTCAAGATTCAAGCACTATTCAGACTAGAGTTACCCGGGTCATAGTCAGTTTCTTTTTTTCCTGTATGCTGCTTTTGTTTTTATGGTAGTATGAAGATTGAAGAGTAGAAGTATAGATATTGCATATTACGGTTATTTTCCTTACAGGGTTGATCACTTTAGAGTGCTGTAATATGGTTTATGCTGTTTTATTTAGCAGATGGTAATTAATGTTAATTATGTTGAAGGCTTGTTGTGTTAAATTAAAAAGTGAAAGAATGCAGTGGATCTATTAGAAGCTTTTGTAAAACATCTATGAAGTTTTTTGTTTTTTTTTTTTAACCAGGCTTTTAAACTGCCTTTTTTGTGCATTCCAGGGATTTTTGTTTTAAGTACCTGTTTTGTGTCATAAATGTTCATGTGCTGCTTTGATGTTTTTATAAAGGCTTAGATATTCTGCAAAGTTGTAAAGCCATTTCTTATGTTGAAAGCACTTCTAAATGAATCTACAGGTATGACTTGGCTCTTTCAACTTGTACTTGCAAGAAGCCCATGAGATGAACAATTAACAGTTTTACTGCTGATATACATTTTTACTGTTTGTTAGACTGCAGCCACCTGCCTGCCTGCCCCCATCCATCCATCCATCCATACACACACACACACACACACACGCGCGCGCGCACATGCACAGATATGAATAAGTCAGAGCAGCTATCTTTTTACACTGATTTTAACAAACAGAATGCTGTGTGACATTCCTTTTGCCAGGCCTGTTCAGCGACTCTTTAATGACTTAACCCTGCTGTTTTACTGCGATTACTGTACCCATCAGTTTAGTCATTTTGTTCACTCTGTACACGCACCTTGTATGGTTTTTTGATTGAAAAAAAAAAGTCAAATCAGACTATTCTAGCTTGATTCATATAAGGGCACACTAGTCTTGCAAAGCCAAACTTGCTCATAGCGCCCATGAAAGTTTCACTCATGGACACCCAGTAGTTAGCAACTGTAGCCACTTTGCTGATTATTCAGAGTTCAGATATTTTATTTCAGGGGGAAATAATGATCACTGTAATCTATTTCAAATTAGTTTTAAACAAGTTAACACTAATTTTGCAGTAACAGAGCCATGACCATTTAAACTGAGCAAATGAGAATAGGGCCAGTTTCTTTCATCCATAGATAGACACCTTACCAAGCAGTTAGTCCCATTGTTGACTCTGTACACCTCTGATGCCTAATTTTAATTAAATAAAATTAACAACCACTGTAAAATGTTAACTGTTTTGCACACAGACACACTGCATCCAGTCGCAGTAAAATATTTCCACTTGCTTCACACAAACACATTATTCCTGCAAAGCCAGAATGATTAACATAAGTAAAGGCCAGGAGAAATCAGCTTTCATCTGCAGACGGCCCCTGTACTCAGCAGTTATACAGGTGTTGTGTATACCTCGGATATCTAATTGTAGTAAAATAAATGAGATTCCGCTCTGCTTCAGACCTGCACAGTTAGCCAGCCATAGTATAAAATATTGCAACTTTGTTCATAGTGTCATATTAGTCCTGTAAAGTCTGCTGCCCCAGTAGCTCTTGGCTGTTGATTTTGCTTCAGTTTTTGGACTTTCTGCTCAGTCCCACCCACAACATTTGGATAACAAATCACAGGGTATTTGTAGCTCTGCGATTCGTTGTCTACATTTTGATGGGTGGCACTGAGCAAAAAGCCCAAAAAGCAAAGTAGTTTGCTGCACTGCCTAGGGAGCTGCAGCCACAGCTGCTTTCTTTCATAAAGGCAGCCGAATGCAGCTACAACTACACCTTGGTAGGGTGCAGTAGGAAAAACACCCCTGGCCTCGTGCCATAGTTCACCTGTGTCACAGGACAGAAAAATGTTGGAGTTCACTATAAAATGTAAATAGTCTTGTCTTTGTCAGAGAAGCTCTGTTCTGTCAGTGTTTGAGACTGCATTTTCCTTATTGTTAATTGTGTTAGATGCCAAAGCTTAGTTTTGTACTATTTAGGGTTGGCCAGACATGAGTGTCTGTGTATGTTTTGGTGTCTTCATATAGACAGAGTTAGAGAGAACTGAGAATTCATAGTCCGTTTTTAACTTGTAAGAAGCTGGTTAGTGACATTGTTGGATAGCAGAAGTTTTAAAATCGGGTATTAAAACTATATGCAGTATATTAACTGTTACATGATTAAACAGTTTATCTTTAATCTTTTTTAATTTGGTACAAATACACCTACTGAAGTGAATCAGTTAGTAAAAATTTCCCTTCTTTATGGCTCTTGGTAGCAAAGTGACTGAAATGTCATACACAGTATTTAATTACTTATTTCTTGCATGGCTTTTGTTTAATTTTGGTTGTAGTAATTGACTAAGCTTCTCTAATGTGCTTTTGTTCAGTAAGGGCAGCAGACTGTAGTTGTGGTTCTCATCTCTGGGAAAAAAATGGATGACTTGATTATTGACCTAGAGGATCTTGTTAAAAACAAATACCTAACCAGAGGTATGTAATGTAATACATTTACAGATTAGTTAAAGACTGTGACTAGTGTTTTTTATATCAATAGCTCAAAACACTTTTATCAGTTGTTATTGACTACAAAAATGTTCTGGTGTGAAGAATGCTTCAGTTTATCAGCAGTCTTTAACATCAGTACTGTATTTTGTTAGTGATTAGAATTGTGAGTTAAATTCCATGAAAATGTACGAGTTGGATTATGAAAAATTGATAAATTTCAGCAGTGAGGGATAGTTGTGAAAATGATCTTACATTATGTAGGGAAAAAGAGGATGGATTGAAGGGTAGTTTTTATTACAGGGTAGCAACATGCTTCACCTGTAGAAGTCTATTTGAGCGCTTGTAAAAACAATGCAAAAACAAAGCTTTTCAGTGCAAATTAGCTGCAGTAAAACATCAAACAAAAGGCACATTAATACAAAAAAAATTAAAATAGTGGACAAAAAAGGTGCAGAACTCAAAGTAAAAGTATGTACAGCATATAAGGAGATGCCAAAAGATAAAATATAAACAGAACTACTTTGGTATGAACAAGATTGTAGACATCAATTATATTCAGTATTTTAGATTCTGTTCTGCATGTAATGCAGTGTGGCAATATGCAAGTGAGTAAAATATTCCCTAATTATGCTCAAGAAGCCACTCAAGGAGGTGACCAGATAATTCAAAAAGTGGTAGTTAGTTTAAAATTTAGAAATAAAAATTAGTTATTAACTGAACAAAATGGAATGTTATTAGAGAAATTGCAGAGAAAGGAAGATGTTCTGCTTAGAAGAAATAAAGGGAAGTCCAGGAAACATAAAATTGTTTTTGCACAATTAAAAAAAAAAAAAAGCTTCATAGAAAGGGGAAAAAAGATTTCATTGTAAACAGTAAAGTTGCCAAGTAATTTAATATGTGGAAGCTCATCCCTGTTATCTGCAGGGCTGATGCTATTAGGCATTAAGCAGTATGGCATCTAAAACTTCTCATGCTGTTAATCCCCTCCTCTTTATCTAGTATGTTATTTGAAGACCATTCTGCCTAGATCTCTCTCTCTCTATCACACACAAACAGCTGCAATTGAGTAATGGCCCCAACGTACAGAAATTATTTGGTGGCAAATGGTTTTGCTTTCCAACTGTAAATCATGTCATTGTCTGAGTTGCCTATGGACAGACATAGAAAGATAATTATCTGAGCTGTTTATAGACATCCAAGATATGAAGAACTTTCTCCTCTTGGGTTCAGGAAAGAACAGAAACAACGCGGGGCATTAAGCTAGAGTTGCTCCAAGATGCAACCTGTCCTTTCAACTTATTTGCTTCCTTTACATGGTTCTTTTATTAGTTTCCTCCAGTTACTTCTTACCATCTCTTCCCCATTTTCTGTACCCTTAGTTATATGCATTCATGGGTGGCCACAATGGTGCAACGGTTAGCGTTGTCGCCTCACAGCAAGATGGTCTCCAGTTAGATTCTCGGCTGGGGTGCCTTCTGTGCAGAGTCTGCATGTCCTCCCTGTGGTCGCGTGGGTTTCCTCTGGGGTGCTCTGGTTTCCTCCCACATCCCAAAGACATGCTGTAGGTGGATTGGACACTCTAAATTGGCCTTAGGTGTGAGTGCGTGCGTGTGTGTGCCTTCTGTGGAAGGTTGGGCACCGGGCTGGCAACTCAACACTGTAAAAACTTCACTGCCAATCATGAGCGGACAGGTGATCCACTGTGGTGACCCTTGACTGAGAAAAGCCAAAAGAAGAAGAAGTTATATCCATTCATATTGGCAAAATCTCCTTTCTCCATTCCCTCACTGGTTTAGTTTTTGTAATGCTGTCTGCAACTTTGTAAGTAAAATATTCAGTATAACTATTTCTGTTATCCCTAAGGAATTTCCTCCAAAACCAGAAACGCCTGTATCTGTCAGACTTCCACTTTGTTCTGTCATCATCTTTTTCCACTTTGACCTATATCCTTGTGCTTGTGCTGTATATTAAAGTATCACTTGTGTGGCTTTAAAATATCCCTTAACTCCAGGTAGTCCTAAACGCTACTAGGCAGTAAGCTTGATCAGTTTAATGACCCTTGCCCTCATCTCTTCTGAAATAAATTCCTTCAAATCTGTATTAAATCTGTATTAATTCTCATCTGCATTTTTTCCATTGACTGATAAGTGGACTTGGTCTATGTAAGGAGAAAAAGAACCAACAACTTCACTGCCTGAGTCTTATTGTTCATGGCCATTCATTTCCAGTCATTTGGATAATCTTTCACTTGGTCTCTTCTCATATATTGTCTGTCACAGCAGAAACTGTTTTAATCATTATGCCTAAATAGTTCATTTTTTCAGTATGGATGTTGTTGAACTAGTTCTTATAAAGGAACTTTGATTGAGGTCCACCAGGGTTCCAACACATAGCACTTTGTGATCACATACGTCATCCCTAAGAAAAAGAAAGAAAACTTATAATTTCTCCTGTTCAGACGTCTTAAGAAAATGAATGGTTGGAGCTCACACAGGACCTGTGCAAGGCCATCTTGTCTTTGAAACCCCCTACATTCCTTTTACTCCTTTACTTTGCCTGCTTCCTGAGAAGACATGAGATCTGATGTCCTTTTCATTTTTTCCTCAACTGATGGGTTTAGATCTGAGACTTGGATTTGACGTGGCCACTTCTAACAGATCATCGGATCCAAAACAGCTCCTCCCTTTACCCACAATGCCCCAACAACCTAACATACCTCAGGTCTCATTTGCCGTCATTCAGCTTCAGACACTGATCCTGTCACGCTTGAACTTGGGAGATTCATTTTTTTTTTTATCATGAGTTATTGTATTACATTTGTCACTTATATTTTTGTAATTCTCCTACTTCCCTCCCTTAAACCTTTTAGCCAGTTTTTGTACACTGTTCTGCTACAGTTTCTCAGTAATTTCATAAAGTACCATCGTTGGTACTCTTTTCCTTTGCAGCTACTCATTAGAGTACTTTTTTCTTCCATTGTTGTTAGTTCCCCTCTCTTTCTAATTTCTTCCCCTTTTTCCTTCAAGTTTACCCAAAAAAAAAAAGTATCTGTTTTTAGGTAGTTTTTTTTTTTGTTCGGTAACAGTGGCTGACGAGCCAACAGGTTTTAAAAAGTGCTTTAACTGCGGGCATAAGCTTCCCAACTCAGTGCCTGCAGGGAATGCGTTTATTGTTTGGGACCCGCAGATGTAGATAAAAATGGTTTCATCTGTTGTGGATTTAACTCCAGAGCATTAACTGACAGGAGAAATTAGTCTTGAGAGGCCTCCTTGCCTCCTTTCTCTACTTCTTAGGTTGCTGGGGCTCAAACCTCTCCCAAAAAAACTGACAAGGGGAAGTCTGATTCAGTGCCCCAAGGAAAAGGAGTTGCATAAGAGGTCCCAGGACCATTCTTCCTCTGCTCCTTCATTAGAGCCTCCATCTAAAATGCATAAGAAACTGGATCTGACTGGTTCAAAAACTAGATCTCCTCGGATCCGTACCCTTCTACTCCTATCGGACCCAGTTTTGTCATGGCACCCTTCACTTTTCCTGGAGGGATCTCCCTGTAGGCACTCCAGACTGCCATCCTGCACATCAACTTAGATCTTTCAGAAGCCATTGTGGCTAGGATGATAAGAGAGTTTCTCAGAGTGCAGATCCAGATGGAGGTGCTCCTAGCGCCGGCTCCTATGGGATCTGCGAACCGTTTTGTGTCCATTTCCTCCTTGGTATCTCCTCCTCCAATCCATCCCACCATTTCAGAGCCCTCTGATCCAAGACCTCTAGGGGTGTCTTCATCAGATCCAAAGGCAGTCTGTTCTTTGACTCCAGTGATTTCCCTGAGTCACCCGGCTCCAATCCTTTCAGAGCCAGAAGAGACTTGGAGCTGAAGAGTCAGCACTAGGTCTCCAAAGTTTTCGTAGTCAACTCTTTTGTCGCGGCTTTGGCACTGGACACCTTCAGTCCAGCTCCCTCCTCTGGTGGAGTGATGGTGGGGTTACAGGAGCCCACAGGCATTCTGCCTTGAGGTTGTCGACGAGGCCTTCTCTTTGTCTCTAGAAGGGACATCCCTGTCTCCCTTGGATCAGACAATTTTGCCTCCTGTCGTTTTCTGTTCTGTGCTTCATCCATCCATTCCACTGGGACAGCCAGCCCAGACTAGTCTCCAGTCTGTCTGTCAAGACATCATCATCTCTTCTGATACTTCCCCATAATACCCCCACTGAGAAAGTCCTTTGGAAGACAAGTGTTGAAGGAGACATCTAGATTCCCCTCTGGAATCTCTCATGAAGGACACCAGTTTTGATGAGTAGGGGTGGTCCTCAGATCTCCACCTGAAGACTTCTTTGGAGATATCCTAGAGCTCCTGAAACAAAAAGGTGGTTGGTCCTCTACTACCACCTCCCAGCAGGAATCTATGCTCATGGAGGCGTTCAAGTCTGGCCCCTCTACTTCTTGGGTAACAAGCCCCCCCCCCCCAGCTGAAGAACTCCTAAATCTTTGTTTCTCGACAGACATGGAAGGAGCTGGATACTGTAGAGCTGATTCCAAAAAGACCAGACAAAATTCTAGCCCCCCCCCCATGACTGGCCACACTGGTGCAAGGGAGTCCCGGTCACTGTTATGGTTTTGTTGGCTATGAAGAAAGAACTAGCAGAACAGAGTTCCTCAGTCCATCCCCCTAACAGTCTCTCCAGGGCTTTGGACAGATTTGGTAACCATATGTATGGTTCAACAACTTTTCCCTCCAGTCGCTAAATTATGTGGTGCATTTTATGAGGTTACAAAAAGATCTTACCAAGGAGCTTGCCATATCTTTTTCTGGATCCGTGCCTGCCAAGGATGAAAATAGACTCTCCTCACAACTGGTCACCCTCCAGTTAATTTCTAATGCATGCTTGAGGTTGCTGTCCCATGTAGCGAAAGGTACTTCACAGGTGGCGGGTTCAGGCATAGCCATTAGGAGATGTGCCTGGATGTAACTGCGTGATTTTGCAGAGCTCTTTAAGTCTTCATTCATCAGTATATCTTTTGGTGGATCTTCCTTGTTTGGCTGCAAAGTAAAACAGACTGTGTCCAGATGTGAGCAACAGGGAAAGACCCTGTCTACCGTGGGTGTACATTTTTTCATCCTTTCAAAGACCTTTCTCAGGGAATCAACAATAAGGTAGAAAAATGTGGTTTTGAAATTCCCAGGGTCCCTTTCCAGACTCATGGGGAGAAAGTTCCTCCAGTGGCAGAGGGGGGAACTCAAATGGATGACACCGTTGAGATGGCCCGCAGAACCAGGGATTCTATCATAAGCCGTATCCGCGCTCCTGAAAGGAGGCCCAACTGTTTCCCTCTGGAGGCAGTCAGAAATGGTTGTCTCTGCATCAAAGAGCCTGGCTATTTGTAATGAAAGATTCCTGGATACAGCGAATCCTGTCCAGAGGTTATACTATACCATTTATCCTAACCCCCCAACCAATGTGAAAAGGATCCCCCAATGTTCCACCCAATCAGAGGGAAGCAGTGACTGTAGAAATAAAAAAGCTGCTAGAAGAGTCATCCAATAGGACCCCCAGACCAGAGAGGATCCAGATGTTACTCAAGATTCTTTTTGATGCCAAAAAAGACAGAGGACTTGAGACCAATTCTGGATCTCGGCAAATTAAATCAATTTGTGCAAAATTCAAAATTTCGGATGGTCATGATTCAGTCTGTTTTGCCTCTTCTGCAAAAGGACAGTTGAATGTGCTCGATAGATCTTTAGGATGCGTACTGTCGCATCAAAATGAACAGGTGCTCCAGAAGGTACCTGCATTTCCAGCTGGGAGCCAGTCATTACCAGTTTAGAGCACTGCCCTTTGGTCTCACCGCAGCCCCCAGGTTGTTCACCAAATGCACGGCAGTGGTAGCAGCTCACTTGAGACCGCTGGTATTCCGACAGTTTCCATAACGAGATAACTGACTCCTCATTAGTTCACGAGTTCTCTTGTTAAAAAAGCTATTCTTGTCTCTTCCACCCTGGGAATTAATCATTCAGACAGATGAGTATTATCCATCATTCAGCAATGTTGCAAGATGTCTTGGAGGGAAGTTCCATCACTGAGGGGTATTCATCATCATCTTCTGTCAAATGCACTGTCTTCCTCCTCTCTTACAAGGCCTCATTGACTCTGGGGCACTATAGAACTGGCATCTTGCTATCATCTAGGAAGAAGCTTTTGTTCAAGACTTTTTCTGGTTTCCAGCAAAGAGGGCACTTAAAGATTACTTTCTGGACCTCTCACCTCAACACCTTTTTGGAGGTGTCATTTTTCAGGATGCTTTCATTGCAAACTCTTCTTCCTTTCATCCTTCCTCAGATCTTTCCGCTGTTTGTGTTTCACTGTTGCAGTCCTTACAAAATGGGTTATCTGGCTCCCAGTAGCCCACAGTCGGCCAGAATACCAAAGTCCTTGGTATATGACGTCGGCTGCCTTCGGTTGTAAGCCCTGACGTCAGGTACAAAGGAAGGCAGCTGACACCATTTCCTCAGTCTTTCTTGCCGCGGAGCCCGAAGCAGAAGCAGTTTGCACGAGTGCCAGTCGGCCGATTACCTTCTTTTTGTATTCTGACTGCTAAAGTTGAAGATCTCTTCAGATAAGTACCCCGTTGGGGACCCTCTTTTCTTGCTTTAATGAATGTCAGAGAAAGTTAATAACTGGCCTGTGGAAAACAGATTCCGTACTGTGATTTTCATTCTTACTGTATCACTTGTTTGGTCCTTGAGCACAACATCCCTAATTGTGATCACTGTGCTTCTTTCAACCTGCGTACCGTATGCCGTAGAGCTAGGGTTTTATATAAGCATTTCGGAGTTTGGCCTAAGTTCGTCGGTATGGCATCTTCTGGTCTCCCTACTTCAGATGTTCCTAAGAAGCGTGAGGATAAAGACCGCGACAGGCTTGGGGTCAAATTAGTCGACGACGTTCCTGTTAAGTTGGTTGTCAGTCCGGTGGTAATCAGTGAGGCGCTTTCACAGCCCCTGCAGTCCGCAGATGTTCAGTCGCAGGGCTCTACTGAGACCTTTTCTGAGTTTTCCATACCGCAGGCTTCGACTTTGTCTTCTGACCCTCTGCCAGTCGCCGCCTCTGATGGGTCTGGAGTCGCCAAGCCGACACAAGCTTGTGAGGCCTCTTTTCTCCATCCTGAGACCAGATCCAGACTGCCGACTTTGGCTCAGACTTCTGCAGTGGCTAGGCCTCCCGAGTCCATCCGGCTTTCTAGCAGACCTTCCAGCCTCAAATTTACTCAAAAGCAGGCGCCGGCTTCCCCTCAAATGCCTCAGTCTCAGATGATTAAAATGGATAGTGATCTTTTGACCCTTATCAGGGGCTCTCAGCCACCTCATTCTAAGAAGGCTAGGGAATTGTCCCCAGAAGCTTTGCCTGCCTCAGTCTCTGAGGTTTCCAGCAACTCTGTTGATGAAGAGGGAAACTCTCAACTTTTTTCTGGTTTTGAGGATTCTGATGCAGAAGAATCTATCCCTTCTGTCTCCCCTCCAGAAGATTTTTCTTTTGGAGATACTCTGAATACTCTTAGGGAGCATTTCAAATCGGAAAGTCAGGACTACCCTCAGTCTAAGAAAAGGATTAGCGAATTCTTGGATTTGCCACAGCATAAGCCTTTGGCTAGCCCTCCGGTATTGGAAGTTGTTGATGTTTTCATGGAGAATTCATTGACTCCTAATTCTGTTCCTCCTGCTCCAGAAAACCTGACTGGTATTAGAGTTCCTGATTCTCATCAGTTCCTTTTCAAGAATCCTACTGCTGATCCGGAGATTATTTCTCAGGGCCCTAAAGGTGTTAAAGCCACAGTTGCTAAAAATCCTTTTCCCTTTGACAGGGAATCTAGGGCCTTGGATAGATAGGCTAAAAAGGTTTATACCTCCGCCACTCTTGCAGTTAGGTCAGTTAATTGTCTTTTTCATTTGCTTAAGTATCAGCAGCATACTTTGGAGGCTATTAAGGCTAAAATTGCAGGTGTTCCTTCCCTGATGGAGAGCAAGGACATGCAAGATTTATTGAATTCTCCCACTCTTGTCACTAAACATTCTCTACATTGTGGTTTTGACACTTTGGAGGCTTCTTGCTGGGCAGCAGCCACTGGTTCTGTTATTAGAAGACATGCTTGGCTCAGGGAACAGCCCCTTTCTGACCCTGTCAAATCTAAATTACTGGATGTGCCTTTGCACAAGGGCAATCTTTTTGTAACAAAGCAGAAGAGCTGTTGAAAAAGTTGGAGGGTAAGGCCAAATCTATGCAAACTTTTAAGGATTTTCTGCAAGTTCAGCCTCCTCGCTTTAGTAGACATTACCCTTCTAAGAATTGGACTTTTCCTGATCCTAGCAAACAGGGTCGCACTAGGCCTAGGGGTTACAGGTCTTCTAGGGGACAGGCTTCCACCCCTCAAAAGGCTAAGCACTGGCATGCTTCCTCTTCAGAATCTGGGAGTTCTAAGTAAACTTCCCAAAGCAAGCATTCCCAATGTCTCTGGCCTTCCCCTGCCTGCCTCTGTGGGCCCAGGGTTTCCTTTGGGGGGAAGGTTAGCCATTTTTGCAGATGTCTGGTCCACCATCACAGACGACAAATGGGTACTCAAAATAGTATCCCAAGGCTACAAGTTCTCCTTTCACACCTTCCCTGTCCACCAAGTATACCCAGATATTCCCTCACATCAAAGGGCAGAAGCAGAAAAACAAGTTTCTTCTTTGCTAAACCTGGGAGCAATAGAGCCAGTTCCTGCACTACAGATAGGCCAGGGTTTCTACTCAAGACTTTTCCTGGTTCCCAAAAAAGGGGGCACCTGGTGCCCTCTTCTGGATTTGTCCATTCTAAACACCTTTCTGGTGATTCCCAAGTTCAAAATGCTCACTCTTCAGTAGTTTCTGCCAATGCTGGCTGATGACTTTGGATCTCAAAGAAGCTTATCTGCACATCCCAATAAGGGAAAGCTGCAGGCAGTTCCTTCGCTTTAGATCGGGAAAGGGACACTTCCAATTCTCTTCACTGCCCTTTGGCTTATCTACTGCTCTCAGAGTTTTTATGAAATGCCTGGCTCCAGTCATTGCTTTTTGCAGGCAAAGAAACATTCAAATTTACCCTTACTTGGACAATTGTCTCATTCAAGCAAACTCTCCAGAGCAACTTCTAAAGGATTTGGACTTTGTAAAGAGCTTTCTCACCTCTCTGGGATACACTATCAACATTAAGAAGTCAAAATTGGTACCCGCCAGGGAGATTGTATTCCTGGGAGCAAGTCTGAACACAGACACCCAGATGGGTATTCTTGCCTCAAGAGAAACAAATGGATCTTTCGACTTACTTCAAGAATTTGGCAAGCATGACCCAGCTCTCTGCAAGGCAATTCCTGCAAGCCGTGGCATTCATGGCTTCATGTATTCTGATGATTCCATATGCCAGACTGCATATGAGGAAAATACAGTGGTACCTCAAGAACCTTTGGTGTCAGCACACACAGGATTTAGACTTGATACTTCCTCTGATTCCCTGCCTGCAGACGGAGTTTCTTTGGTGGGCGACGGCCTGTTCACAGAACAAAGGCCTGCATTTTCGTCCACCTCCTGCCAGCTAGACTCTCACCACAGATTACTCGGACTACGCTTGGGGAGTACATCTAGAGGGCAGATGCATTCAGGGGGCTTGGAGCTATCAACAGATTCATTTGCACATACATCTGAAGGAATTGATGGCAGTCCAGAAGGCCTTGATGGCTTTCAAGCATCTACTCTCTCCTGGTACTCTTCTAGTCAGGACAGACAACACCAGAATTATGTGGTACATCAACAAGCAGGGAGGGACTCACTCTTACCCCTGTGCAGACAAAGCATAATACTATGATCCTGGCAGCTTCCATGGGCATTCATCTGATAGCTCAGTTTCTTCCAGGAAGGCTCAACGCCTTGGCAGACAAATTGAGCAGGCAGGTCCTGGATCCTCATGAGTGGCAACTAAACAAGACAGTCTTCTATCGCATCATTCAGCGTTGGGGCACACCTCAGGTGGAGCTCATCTCCAACCAACCACCTTCTTCCAACCTTTTGCACCAGGGAACATCACGACAAAGCTTGGAACGTGGATGCTCTGTCCTTCCCCTGGACACAGCTCTCAATCTATGCCTTCCCTCCTCTGCCTCTTCTTCCCAGAGTGCTGTTAAAGGTAAGGGACGAAAATGCAAGGGCCATGTTCATAGCTCCAGACTGGTCCAGGCAACATTGGTATCCACTACTTCGCAGTCTCTCCCACTCTCAACTTTGGCATCTTCCCCTGATACCAGATCTCTTGGTTCAGGAGGGCGGAAAATTCTACATCCTCATCTTCAGACTCTGCATTTCCCAGCCTGGCTCATAATATAAACCTTTCCCAACAGGTGGTTGAGGTTCTTTGTGAGGCCAGGAGGCTTAGCACTAGGAAATCTTACACAGATAAATGGAAAAGATTCTGCATTTGGATGCAGGCTAGAGGGGAAGACCCTTCTCGACCTACTCTTCCTCTTATTCTTGACTATCTGGCAGGCTTGCTTAATGGTGGACTTTCCTTTTCTTCAATCAAGATTTATGCTTCGGCTGTTTTTGTTCATTGTTCTTTGAGCGACCCATTTTCTATCATCCCTTGATGAAACAGTTCCTCAGGAGAGCTTGCAATTTAAAACCTCCCAGAAGGGCACCTACTTCTGCTTGGGATCTTAATTTTGTACTTGAGAAACTTACTCTGCCTCCTTTTGAACCAGCTGCCTCAGCAGATTTAAAGTTTCTCTCCTGGAAAACTGCCTTTCTCTTGGCTATTACTTCAGCTAGAAGAGTTTCTGAGCTGCAGGCCTTAATGGCAGTAGAGCCTTTTATCATCTTCCATGTGGATCCGGTTTCTCTTCGAGCTAATCCCTCCTTTATGTCTAAGGTGGTTTCTAGCCTTACTCTTAACCAGTCTATACACCTGCCTGCCTTCTTTCCTAATCCTCAGATTAAAGGGGAAAGGTTACTGCATTCCCTGGATGTGCATAGACATTTTAGATTTTATCTGGACAGGACTAAACCCTTTTGAAAGTCGGATCAGTTGTTGGTCAGTTTTGCACCTGGAGCTCAGGGCAAAGCTATTTCTAAACAGACAATTTCTAAATGGATTGCTCATTGTATTCACTTTTTGTTACTTAAAGCATGGCAAAGTTCCTCCACAGAGTATTAGGACCCATTCTACTAGAGCAGCCACTACCTCAGCATTTTTTTTAAAGAGGTGTACCTACTAGGGACATCCTGGAAGCAGCTACCTGGACTTCTGTCCACACTTTCACAAAGCATTACAATTTACCCTTGCTTTTTTAAGTCCAGGGCTGGTTTTGCCACTGCAGTGTTGCAGGGCATTCTTACCAACCCTTAAACAGTGGGTGTTTCTCCTCCCTTTTATCTTTTTTTTTTTCTTGGGCTTTGGGAATCAACCCATTTTGTTAAGGACTGCAACAGGGAAACACGATGAACATAGTACAGTTGTGTACACTTACCATAAATGTAGGTGTTTGAGTGTATTCACTGTTGCAGTCCTGGTCCCCCCCACCCATCCCCCTTTTTTCCTAGGGCACAGACTGGATTTTTCTTTTCCTGGTCTAGTCTTCTTGGGGGCTCCTGACAGTTGAGGCAAGAAAAACTGAGGAAATGGCGTCGGCTGCCTTCCTTTGTACCTGACGTTCTGATGTCAGGCTTACAACCAAAGGCAGCCGACGTCATATACCAAGGACTTTGGTATTCTGGCCGACTGTGGGCTACCGGGAGCCAGATAATCCATTTTGTAAGGGCTGCAACAGTGAATGCACTCTTAACATCTCCATTTATGGTAAGTGTACACAACTGTACTGTCTCTGTAGACTTGAAGGATGCATACCTTCTCATTTCCATCCACTCTTACTGCAGAAAATGTCTGTGGTTTCTCTGACTTTTCATCACCTTTTCATTCTCTGCTTTACCCTTTGGTATATCTACCTCTCTGAGTCTTCACAGAGTACCTTGCCTTTTGCAGAATCCAGAGAATACAGATTTTTCCTTACCTGGATGACCTTTTTATCTAGTTTACCTCTCAGGACTCCCTATAATCTGCATCTCAGTTTCAAACACTTATTGCTGGAAGCACTGTGATTTCACCCTCGAATCTCCAAATAGCTTCTCTAACCTGCCCCCAAAGATGTGGTTTTCCCAGGTTGCAGACTGGAAGGATGTCCCCCAACAGAAAGTACAGTTCCTGTTCACCTTCTTCCAGTCCTTTCTTTCCATTCAGTCTACTTTTACATGGGAGATTCAGAGAACCATGGGATACATGGCAGCATCCATTCTTGTGACACTATTTGCCAAACTACAAATGAGAAAGTTCAAGTGGTACCTGAAATCTCTGATCTCAGTAGTGACAGCCACTGGATTTCCACATTCCTCTCTTGCCCTTTCTAAAGAAAGAGTTACAGTGGTGGATTTCCCAAATCCATCTAAATCTGAACCTTTCCTTCCACCCACCTACTCTCAACCAGGAACTTCACACAGATCATCATTATTTCAGAGCCGGTGGTCACTCAGAGAGATGGTGGAGCACATTATTGTCAGAGATGAAGGCTCATATTCAAACTCATGTGTTTTCGTACGTATAGAACCTAGGCCATCGTAGGATTTTCAGTGACAGCACCACAGTACTGTGGTATATCAACAAGCTTGGGGGCAAGCTCTTCCAACTGTTTACACTAGCTCTTCTGGCATGGGGTCAGGATATAAAGGCAAATTTGCCTGTAGAAGTGGTTTACATGCCATCTAAAGGCACTCTACTCACAGATTCTTTAATCAAGCTTATGGAAGACTTTCATATACAGACGCTCAACAGAGAGGTGTTTCTGCATATAGTTCACAAATGGGGGTATTCCACAAATAGATCTGTTTGCCTCTACTGAAAACAGCTGAAGTATTTTTGTTGCAGGACTCCATGTCCTTAGGCCTGGAAGACAGACACCATGCCTTTCTGCTGGGAGAAGTACCATCTCTAGGACTTTTTTTACCAGATCTGTACTACTTAGATTAGTAGATGGCACTCCTGCCTCTGATCCGTCCACCCTAACCGACTTCTAAGCTGTGAGAATCACCCAAATAGTATTGGAATACTTCAGTAGTGATCTAAGGAAGGACATAGTACAGATGTTAAGAATTTACCATAACAGTAGATGTCCTACTGATCACTGTTCCAGTGTGGCATCCCTCCATTGTAGATCCTGTGGACA
Source organism: Protopterus annectens (assembly GCF_019279795.1). Lineage (NCBI taxonomy): Eukaryota > Metazoa > Chordata > Ceratodontiformes > Protopteridae > Protopterus > Protopterus annectens. The sequence continues at coordinate 543,575,494 of NC_056734.1, forward strand.
GTGTGTGAGAGCAGCCCCTTCTCTCCTTTTTTGCTGTCTTTATTTTTTTCTTTGCTATTTTACTTAGGCTTTTTCAGAGTCTCTTGGTTTTAGACTGAAGATGTACCCCTTTGCCCATGGGCTTAGGTCATACATCGGACTTATGAGAGTATGGAAGGTTTTTTGTTTTGGTTCACCCACTAGACATAAGGTTGCCTCGGTGAGAATAACCTAATAGCATTGGAATACTGCAACAATTATCAGTAGAGCATCTACTGTTATGGTAAATTTTTGTACAACTGTATTTTTTGTTAATGTGATGTCCTTCTATTCCAGTGTTGCAGTATTCTACATATGGGTTTACTCCACTTGTCTTGCATACGTACGGCCAGTGTACAAAAGTTTTCACTCCCTCTGAAGTGCGTAGGACGTCTGATGTGGCTGAGGGCAAAGTGGGCCCTAAAAGTAACATCTGCACACACCAGCCCTCAGAACTTCTCAGCTGCCAGTCTTACGCCAGGTGATGTTCTTCGTGTTTCACTGTTGCAGTCATCACATTTGGGTTATCTGCTTGCAGTAACCCTTGGTCGGCCTGATTAACAAAGTCTTGGGTCCTGCGTCAGTTACTCTCTCCTCTTCTGTGACGTCAGGTCGTTAGGGGTATAAAACATGCAGCTGGCGCCATTACATCAGTCTTTCTTGCCATGCGGTGCCCAAAGCAGAAGCAGTTCGCAAGTGCAGGTCGGCCGACTCCTGAAATTTTCGTTTTCGAGTTTCAGAACCGAAGTCTTCAACTAAAAGCTAAGTACCCCGTTGGGTAAACTTTTTCTTACTCTAAACTAATGTCAGTAAAAGTAAATAATTGCATTTCTTGTGGAAAGCAAATACCTCATAAAGCTTTTCATTTGTACTGTATTCCTTGCCTAGGCCCTGACCACGACGTACCTCGATGTCGGTTTTATGCCTTATTTAAACCTCGAACTATCTGTCATCAGTATATTTTCGCTTCTAAATGTTTTAGTGCTCGGTTCAATTATCCTGAGATGTCTTCGGTAAGCTATCCAACTACTGACATTCCGAAAAAACGCAAAGATAGACAACAGGCCGCCTAGGTCCAAAGCTGCTGACGACGCTTCTCCTAAGCCAGTCGCTAGTTCGCCGGTACTCAGTGGCTGAAGACCTTATTACTTTAATCAGGGGAAGCCAACCTTCCCCCTCTGAGACCTAGAACTGAGTTTGCTTATGATACTTCTGACCAGGATTCTGAAATTTCTGTTTCCTCTGATGTCCAAGATTTTCCCTTGTCTACCTATGTGGATTCTGATGCTGAGGACTCTATTCCCCTTGCCCCCCCCCCCCCAGAGGATTTCTCTTTTGGTGAAACCTTGCATACCCCCAGAGAGCATTTTCGTTGGGAAAGTCAGGATTTCTCTGATTCTAAAAAGAGGCTTAGGGATTTCTTACTCCTGCCCCAGCACAGGCCTTTAGCCATACGTCCTGTACTAGACATTGTTGTTCATGCTTTTCCTGAATCTAGCTTGGCCCCTGACTCTTTACCTCCTGCTCCCAGAAAACCTGATAGATATTGCAGGGTTCCTGACTCTCAAGTTCCTTTTCAAAAATCCTACTGCGGATCCTGAGACCATTTCACAGGGACCCAAGGGCATTAAAGCTATTACTGCTAAAAATCCTACCCCCTGTGATAGAGACTCCAGGGCGCTGGATAGATGGGGTAAGAAGGTATACACTTATGCAACTTTGGCCATTAGGGCCTTAAACTGCCAGTTTTATATGTTTAAATTATCAGAAGCATATATTGGATTGCTTAAACAGAAAATTATGTTGATTCCTGATTGTGCTGAAATTAAGGATTTACAGGATTTAATGCGCATTATGTTGAACAAGTTGGAAAGCATACTTTGCAATGTGATTTTGATTCACTAGAGGCATCTTGCAGGGCTGCTGTAACTGGGTCTGTACTTAGAAGGCATGCTTGTCTTAAGGAGCAATCCTTGCCAGATCATGTTAAAGCTAAATTACTGGATGCTCCCTTAAATCAGGACCGCCTGTTTGGCAACAAGGCAGAATTTGTTCTTAAAAAGATGGAGGAAAAAGCTAAATCTATGCAAACTGTTAAAGATTTCTTACAAGTACAACCTCCAAGATTTAGTAGGCCTTGGCCTTCTAAGAATTGGTCCTTTCCTGCCTCTTCCAGACCTTCTCAGTCCAAACCCAGATCAAGCAGAGCACCCAGACTTCAGTCCCAGGGGCCGCACAGGACTAAGCAGTGGGGGGGCCTCCACTTCCAAATTTGGGAGTAATAAAACTCCCCCCTATGGTAAACTGTCTCAATGACTTATTTTTAAAACTTCCAAGCACTTCTCAACTGACTGCCCCTTTGGGGGGAAAGATTGCTCTTCATGCAAAGAGCTGGGAACTCATTACCCAGGACAAATGGGTTTTAAATATAGTTTCCCAAGGATACAGATTTCACTTCCACATGTTACCAACACCAAGCGGTTGGCCAGATCTACCCCCAAATCAGTGGAGAGAGGCCCAAAAGCAAGTACCCTCTCTCTTAAGCATAGGGGCTATTCATTTGGTACCAGAAGAGGAAAAGGGACAAGGTTTCTACTCAAGACTTTTCCTTGTACCCAGAAAAGACAATTCATGTCATCCTATCCTGTACCTGTCTACTCTAAACACCTTTTTGGTGATTCCAAAATTCAAGATGCTGACTCTTCACCAGTTGCAAGATGCCTGGTTGGCAACGCTAGATTTAAAGGAAGCATACCTGCACATCCCAATCAGGGAGCCTTGCAGAAGATACCTATGCTTCAAAGCAGGCTACACGCACTATCAGTTCTCTGCACTGCCCTTTGGCTTATCTACTGCATCCAGGGTATTCAAAAAGTGCCTAGCTCCAATCATTGCATTTTGCAGGCAAAGAAGTATTCAAATATACCCATACCTGGACGATTGTCTAATTCAGGCAAAAAGCCAGGACATACTTTTAAATCATCTGGCCTTTGTACAGAGGGTGCTAACTTGTCTGGGGTGCACCATAAATGAAAAATCACAGCTGGTACCCTGTCAACAAATTATATTCCTTGGAGCAAGCTTGAATACAACTTCCCAGCAGTGCCCAATTTACCTCAGATTTTACAATACTTATTAACTGAGATGCTTCACAAGGGCCTGTCTTTCTCCTCCATCAAAATTATAACACAGAACTTCCCCTCTACTCTTATCCACTGCTCAAGCAGTTCCTCAAAGGGGCCATAAACTTACGACCACCCAGGAGAGCTACAACTCCAGCCTGGGACCTTAATTTTGTATTGGAGAAACTCACTCTCCCCCCTTTCGAGCCAGCTGCTACTGCAGACTTAAAATTCCTTTCTTGGAAAACAGCTTTCCTTTTAGCAATTACATCAGCAAGAAGGGTATCTGAATTACAGGCCCTTATGGCAGTGGAGCCTTTCATCATCTTTCATGCGGACAGGGTGTCCCCCAGGACCAACCCCTCCTTCATGCCCAGGGTGGTATCCAGTGTGGCCCTTAATCAGTCCATTCATTTGCCAACCTTCTTTCCTAATCCACAGAACAAAGGGGAATGGATACCGCACTCATTGAATGTGCACAGACAACTTAGATTCTACTTGGACAGAACTAAACCTCAAAGGAAATCTGAACAACTGCTGGTGGCATTTGCTGCAGGGGCAGAGGGGAAGGCTATTTCAAAGCAAACCATTTACAAATGGATAGGCCATTGCATTCATTTCTGCTACAAGCACCATGGAAAACCTGTCCCACAGAGGATCGGACCCCACTCAACCAGGGCTGCATCTACCTCTACAGCCTTTCTCAGAGGCGTCCCTACCAGGGACATCCTAGAAGTTGCTACCTGGAGTTCTGTACATACTTTCACCAAGCATTACCATCTGCCAATTTTCCCTAAATCCAGAGCTGGCTTTGCCACTGCCGTCTTGCAGAGCCTTATAGCTGGTTCTAATGCTATCTAAATTCCTCCTCCCATCCTTAGCTTTGGGAATCTACCCAAATGTAATGACTGCAACAGTAAAACACAAAGAACATAGTACAGTTGTGGACACTTACCATAAATGTAGATGTTCGAGTGTATTCACTGTTGCAGTCCTGGTTACCCTCCCTCCAGCCCCCTTACCTTTTTTGACTGTACCTCTACTCTCCTTTACTATACTCAAAAGCTTTTTGGTGTATTTACTTTGTTTTGTTGGCAATATAACCTTGTATATTTATAGATTTTATGGATTCCCATTAGGGGGCACCTGACATCTTGGGCAAGAAAAACTGATGTAATGGTGTCGGCTGCATGATTTATACCCCTGACGACCTGACGTCACGGAAGAAGGGACATTAACCGATGCAGGATCCAAGACTTTTGTTAATCAGATAACCCAAATGTAAAGACTGCAACAGTGAATGCACTCAAAGATTTACATTTATGGAAAGTGTAGACAACTGTACTTTCTGTACATTTACCATAAATGTAGATGTTCGAGTGTATTCACTTTTGCAGTCCTGGTTACCCTCCCTCCAGCCCACTGACTTTTTTTGGCTGTACCTCCACTCTCCTTTACTATGCTTAACAGCTTTTTGGTGTATTTGCTTTTTTATTGGAAGTATATCCTTTTGTGTGTGTGTGTGTGTGTTTTATTGCTTCCAATTAAGGGGGCATCTGACATCTGGGGCAAGAAAAACTGATGTAATTGCGTCGGCTGCATGTTTTATACCCCTGACAACCTGATGTCACGGAAGAAGAGACAGCAACCGATATAGGACCCAAGACTTTGTTAATCAGGCCGACTGAGAGCTACTGCAAGCAGATAACCCAAATGTGATGACTGCAACAGTGAATACACTCGAACATCTACATTTATAGTAAGTGAACACAACTGTACTTTCTTCAGGCTCTAACTAGGAACCCCTTTGAACTATCCGCAACTTGTGACTTTTGTCTTGGAAAACCTTATTTTTGGTGACTATCACTTCTACCAGAAGAGTCTTGGAACTTCAGGCCCTTTCGTGCGATCCTCCATACGTAATTTTTCATAAGGATAGAGTTGCGCTGCAATCTAACCCTTCCTTTTTGACCAGGGTTGTATCTGAGAGTAATATTAATCAGACAGTATAGCTACCATTTTTTTTCCCAAATTTTTCAAACAAGGGAGAATATGCTATCCATATATTTGACATGCACAGACAACTACGTTTTTATCTTCACAGGACTAAAGTATTTAGAAAATCAAACCAGCTTTTTGTGGCATTTTCTTCTCTCCATCTAGGTAACCCAGTTTATAAGGTTACCTTGCCCAAGTGACTTATAGACTGCATCACTTTTATTTATCATTCTAAAGGACTCCAGCTCCCCAAAACAGTTCAAGCCCATTCTACGAAAGCAGTAGCTACTTCTGCACTCTTTCATGCCAGAGCTTCTTTAGACAACATTTGTGCAGCAGTCACTTGGTCTTCTCATCATACTTTTATCACTCATTACAAATTGGATCAGGTCTCAAGGGGTTGAGCATCCTTTGGCTCTATAATGCTTAGGAATATTCTTCCATGAGACCTCCCGAGGTGAAAGTAGCTGGAGACTGTGTCCCACTGTCAAGGATTGCGTGAAGATTGACAACATCAGTTAAAGAAGTTATGTCTTACCATAATGTTCCGTCTGTGTTGTCGATCTTCTTGACATCCCCAGCCTCCGTCCCCCATCCTGAGACTCTTAGTAGACCGAATTTAGTCCTTGGCTGGCTTCCCTTTAAGGACTCATATTTGGCCTCAGTTAATCTGTCATGTATTCATGACCTTTCATGTTTGACTGCCACTCCTTGGCAAATTCGATCCAAGGTAATCTCTGTGAGGAGCATTATGGGTAGAGCCTGGCTCAAGAGTTAGGAGAGCGCGCGCTGAAGTAAATGGCTTTCTCGGTTCCGAGGTTCAGAACTGAACCCCCTGTCAAGGATCGGTGAAGATCGACAACACAGATGGAACGTTATGGTAAGACATAACTTCTTTTTTCCATGGTCAGCATCAGATGGATCCTTTTACTGTGTCCATACATTCTGTTCTAGAATTTCTGGCAAAATTTTTCAGTAAAGGTGCTACCACAGCCAGTTTTAAAGTACAGTTGGCAGCAATTTCAAATTTTCATATAGGAGAAAATGGATCTGGAATCATGTCAAGCAGAATTTTTAAAGCATTTTTAAAAGGAACTACAATAAGATCCCCATACAAAAACCCGTCACCACCTTGGGATCTGAATTTTGTTTTGTCTAACAGTATATCTGATGATGTTCTTCGTGTTTCACTGTTGCAGTCATCACACCTGGGTTATCTGCCTGCATGTAGCCCTCATTCGGCCTGAATACCTGAGTCTTAGTATTTCTGCATCGGATGCTGTCGCTTCTTCCATAACATCAGGTTGTCAGGGGTGTAAAACAGGCAGCCAACACCATTACATCAGTCTTTCTTGCCGAGGAGGAGCCCAAAGCAGTTTGCAATTGCTGGTCAGCCACCACCTGAAATTTTCATTTTCGAGTTGATAATCATAGTCTTCTAAAACTAAGTACCCCGTTGGGATCCTTTTTTCTTACTCTAACTGATGTCAGAACAAGTTAACAATTGTCTTCCCTGTGGAAAGCAAATACCTCTCAGCGATTTTCATTCTTACTAAGTCACCTCTTTAGGCCCAGACCACAACGTCCCTGGCTGTCGGTTTTGTGCCTTGTTTAATGCTCGAACAATTCGTCGTTGGGCTATCTTTGTCACTAAATTCTTTAACTTTCATTCTCCATATTCCAAAATGGCTTCGATAAGCCATCCAACTACCGATGATCTGAAAAAAAACATAAAGATAAAGACAGAGACAGACCGCATAGGTCCAAAACTGCTGACTACACTTTCGTTAAGCTAGTCGCCGGTCTGCCGGTACTCAGTGAGGCGCCTTTGCAGCCCCTGATGCCCACTTCTGTGGATTGGCAGGCCTTCGCTGAGACCCATTCAGAGTCCGGTATGCCACGAGATGCTTCTTTGACTATGGAACCTGCAGATGTCTCTACCTTGGATGGGTCCGGAGCCGCTGTGCAGGCACTGGCTTCTGAGGGTGTATTCCATCCTACCGATGTTCGAATCAAACCGACGACTTCGTTTTTAGCCAAAACGACCGAGTTTCTTAGGACCAGATTACGCACTACGCCTAGAAAACAGACGACCAAAAGCGCATGCTCAAGCTCCCATGCCACAAAAACAAATGCTTAGAATGGCTGAAGACCTTATTACCCTAATTAGGGGAAGCCAGCCTTCCCCTGCTAAGAGACAAAGAATTGAAGCTCCTTCTGATTCTACAGACCAGGAGTCCGATGACTCTGACCCTTCTGATTATCAGGACATGCCCTTAGCTTATGAGGATTCAGATGCAGAGGAATCCATTCCATCTGCCACCCCTCCAGAGGATTTTGCTTTTGGTGAAACCTTGCATGCTTTGAGAGCATTTCCACTTGGAATGCCAAGATTACCCTCAATCCAAAAAGAGACTCAGAGAATTTTGAGTTGCCTCAGCACAGGCCTCTAGCTATACCCCCTGTCCTGGATGTTGGAGATGATGTTTTTATGGAAACCAGTCTTATTCCAGACACATTATTCCCGGCCCCTAGGAAACCTGACCGGTACTACAGAGTACCTGATTCCCACAAGTTTCTTTTCAAGAATCGTCCTGCTGATCCAGAGATCATTTCCCAGGGACCTAAAGGTATTAAGGCTACTACAGCCAAATATCCTACCCCTTCCGACAGGCATTCCAGAGCTTTAGACAGATGTGGTAAGAAGGTATATGCCTCTGCAACTCTTGCTATCAGGGCATTAAATTGCCAGTTTCACATGCTGAAGTACCAGCAATATATTATGGAACTAACTAAATAAAAAATGGTATTTCCAGATTCTGCATAAAATAGATTTACAAGAGCTAATGCATTCTGCACTCCAAGTTAGTAACCATACTTTGCAGTGTGGTTTTGATGCCCAAGAAGCATCTTGCAGGGCTGCAGTCACTGGTTCTGTACTGAGAAGACATGCTTGGCTGAAGGAGCAACCCTTGCCAGATCATGTCAAATCCAAATTACTAGATGCTCCTTTAAATAAGGACGGTTTGTTTGGCACCAAAGCAGAAGTTGTTCTTAAAACAATGGAAGAAAAAGCTAAATCTATGCAAACTGTTAAAGAATTCTTACAAGTGCAATTACCTAGATTCAGTAGGCATTGCCCTTCAAAACACTGGTCCTTTCCAGCCCCTTCCAGGCCTTCCCAGACAAGACCCAGGGGAAACAGGCCACCCAGATTACAATCACAGGGTATGCAGAGATCTAAGCAATGGAGTGCCCCCACCCCAAAAACAGGGAGTGGTAAACAACCCCCCTATGGAAAAAGTTCACTCTGACTTCTCAATTCTTCTTTCCATCCCTGGCCAACTGCTTGTGCTCCTAGTAGGAAAACTTGCCCTTCATGCAAAAAACTGGATGTCCATCACTCAGGACCGATGGGTCCTCAACATTGTATCCCAAGGGTACAAATTCTACTTCCATTCACTGCCAACCCCAAGAGGGTTTACAGACCTTCCTCCAAACCAGTGGGCAGAGGCTTAAAAGCAAGTACTTCCCTGCTCAATATCAGCTATTCAACCTGTTCCAGTAGAACAAAGGGATCAGGGTTTCTACTCCAGACTTTTCCTGGTGCCCAGAAAAGATGGCTCTTTGCACCCGATCCTTGTTCTTTCAATTTTCAACACCTTTCTGGTGGTCCCCAAATTGAAGATGCTTACCCTGCAACAGCTTCTCCCTATGCTAGCCATGGATGCCTGGTTAGTCACTCTAGACTTAAAAGAAGCTTATCTGCACATCCCCATAAAGGAGTCATGCAGGAAATATCTACGATGTTCTTCATGTTTCACTGTTGCAGTCATTACATTTGGGTAATCTGCTGGCAGGTTGCCCTCAGTTGGCCTGATTAACAAAGTCTTGGGTCCTGCGTCAGTTGCTGTCCCTTCTTCCGTGACGTCAGGTCGTCAGGGGTACAAAACCTGCAGCTGACGCCATTACATCAGTCTTTCTTGCCGCATGGTGCCCGAAGCAGAAGCATTTTGCATGTGCCGGTCAGCCGACTCCTGAAATTTTCATTTTCGAGTTTCAGATCTGAAGTCTTCAACTTAAAAGCTAAGTACCCCGTTGGGGAAACTTTTTCTTGCTCCTTACCGATGTCAGTAAAAGTTAATAATTGCATTACTTGTGGGAAGCAAATACCTCATAAGGATTTTCATCTGTACTGTATTCCTTGCCTAGGCCCTGACTGTGCTTTATTTAATCAATGCACTATCAAATGTCGGTACATTTTTGCTTCTAAATATTTTGGCTCACGCTTTAATTATCCAGAAATGTCGTCGGTTAGCAGTCCTACTACTGGAATACTTAAAAAATGCAAAGAAAAAGACAGACAGAGGCCGTTGAGGTCCAAAACTGCCGACACTTCTCCTAAGCCAGTCGCCAGTTTGCTGGTACTCAGTGAGGCGCTTTCGCAGCCCCTGATACCTGCTACTTCTGATTCGCAGGCCTCTACTGAGACCCATTCGGAGTCCGGTATGCCGCGAGATGCTTCAACTATGGAACCCGTGGATGTCTCTACCTTGGATGGGTCCGGAGCCACTGTGCAGGCACCGGCTTCTCAGGGTGATTTGAGGCCTACAGATTTGTATATTAGACCGCCATCTTCAAAACTAAGGCCAAAATCTCGACCTATGCCTAAAACGACAACACCTGGGCCACATGTGCAGGCCGCTATGCCTAAAAAACAAATGATCATAATGGCTGAAGATTTAATTACTCTGTTCGGGGGTAGCCAACCCCCCCCCCCCCCTTCTAAGAGGCATAGGCAAGATATTGAATATGAATCTTCTGAACAGGATTCTATTTTTTCTGATTCTTTTAATGAACAGGAATTTTCTATACCTACTTATGAGAACTCTGATGCAGAACATTCCATTCCTTCTGCTTCTCCCCCTGATGATTTTTCTTTTCGGGAAACTTTACATATCTTAAGGGAACATATCCACTGGGAAAGTCCGGATTTTTCTGAATCTAAAAAGAGACTTGGGGATTTTCTTTTTCTTCCTCAGCATAGGCCTTTGGCTGTACCTCCTGTTCTAGACATTGTTGATGTTTTTTCAGAATCTATTATGGCTCCTGATTCTCTGCCTCCGGCTCTTTGTAAGCCAGACAGATACTGCAGGGTTCCTGACTCCCACAAATTCCTTTTCAGAAATCCTGTTGCAGATCCTGAAACCATTTCTCAGGGTCCCGAGGGTATTAAGGCTTCTACTGCTAAAAATCCTGCCCCTTCTGATACAGATTCCAGGGCGCTGGATAGATGGGGTAAGAAGGTTTACACTTCTGCAACCCTGGCAATCAGGGCTTTAAACTGTCAATTTCATATGCTAAAATATCAGCAGCATATCATGGGACTGCTTAAACAGAAAATGATGTTGATTTCTGAGTGTGTGGAAAATAAAGATTTTCAGGATTTATTGCATTCAGCTGAACAAGTTGGAAAACATACTTTGCAATGTGGTTTTGATTCTTTGGTGGCTGCTTGCAGGGGTGCTGTTACTGCGTCTGTGCTTAGAAGGCATGCTTGGCTTAAGGAGCAATCTCTGCCTGATCATGTTAAAGCAAAATTGTTGGATGCTCCTTAACAACAGGACCGTCTGTTTGGTAATGAGGCTGAAGAAGTTCTAAAAAAGATGGAAGATAAAGCTAAATCTATGCAAACTGTGAAAGATTTCTTACAAGTACAACCTCCAAGATTTAGTAGACACTGGCCTACTAAGAACTGATCCTTTCCAGTTCCTTCGAGAGCCACTCAAGTCAAACCCAGACATTCCAAAGACTTCAGGTTTCAGTGCCAAGGGACTTTCAGAACAAAACAATGGGGTGCCTCCTCTTCCAAATCTGGAAACAAGACACACCTCCCTTTGGTAAGCAGTCTCAATGACTTCCCTTTACACTTACCAAGCACTTAACGTTTAGCTGCCCCCTTGGGGGGGAAACTGGTTCTTCCTGCAAATAACTGGCAACTTATAACCCAGGACAAATGGGTTTTAAATATAGTATCCCAGGGATACAGATTTCATTTCCGCACGTTGCCAATTCTAAACGGATGGCCAGACCTGCCCCCAAATCAGTGGGCAGAGGCCCAGAAACAAGTACTTTCTCTCATGAGCATGGGGGCTATTCAACTAGTACCAGAAGAGGAAAATGGGCAGGGTTTCTATTCAAGACTTTTTCTGGTACCCAGAAAAGACAAATCTTGGCGTCGAATTCTGGACTTATCTACTCTAAACACCTTTCGGGACATCCCAAAATTCAAGCTGCTGACTCTTCACCAGTTACTTCCTATGCTAGGCAAAGATGCCTGGTTGGCAACTCTAGATTTAAAAGAGGCTTACTTGCATATCCCAATCAGGGAAAATCTTGCAGAAGATACCTCCGCTTCAAAGCAGGCTTCTTGCATTACCAGTTCTCTGCACTGCCCTTTGGCTTATCTACTGCGCCCAGGGTCTTTACAAAGTGCCTAGCTCCAGTAATTCCATTTTGCAGGCAAAGAAATATTCAGCTATATCCATACCTGGACGATTGTCTAATTCAGGCAGAAAACAAGGACATTCTTCTAAAACATTTGGCATTTGTATAAAGGGTTCTAACTTGTCTAGGGTACACTATAAACAAAAAGAAATCACAACTGGTACCCTCTCAAAAGATTACATTCCTGGGTGCACGCTTGAATACAACTGCCCAGATGGCTTTCCTTACGCCAGAGAAACAAATTTATTTGGTGACTTACTTCAGACAGGTGGTCACAAAAACCCTGCTGTCTGCAAGGCAATTACTGCAAGCCTTGGGGTTCATGGCCTCCTGCATTCTTCTAATTCCGTATGCAAGATTGCATATGAGGAAACTTCAGTGGTATTTAAAAAGTCTATGGAGTCAGCATTGTCACAGCCTGGAAACAATGATTCCTATCAAACTTTGCCTGCGCCTAGAGTTCCTATGGTGGGCAGAGGCCTGCCACCAGAACAAGGGATTGCCATTCACACCACCCCCTGCCTCCCAAATCCTAACTACAGATGCATCAGACTATGCATGGGGTGCTCATCTGGCAGGGAAGTACATTCAGGAAAAATGGAGCCCAAATGAAATGCACCTTCACATAAATCAAAAAGAAGTACTGGCTGTACAGAGTACACTGACAGCCTTCAAGGACTACCTTCATCCAGGACAATTACTGATAAAGACGGAAAACACCACAGTTATGTGGTACATAAACAAGCAGGGGGGTACACACTCCTACCCCCTTTGCAGACTAGCCATGGCATTGTGGAACACGGCCTTGACCTAGCAGGTACAACTACAAGCTCAATTCCTGCCAAGAAAGCTAAACACTCTGGCAGACAATCTAAGCAGAAATCTCATGGACCCACACGAATGGAAACTGGAACCACAGATTTTATTTATTTATTTTTATTTTACATTTGTTAACCGGGCTAGTCTAACTGGATATATTTCCATTTTCAGTAGAGGCCCGGGGAGAAAAGCTCCAGTGATTTTCAACATGTTGACACGCAAATGGCGGAGCCCAGACATAGATCTTTTTGCCTCACCTCAGAACTATCAGTTGGATATATTTTGCACAAGAACTCATCACAAAAAAGCCTGGAAAGTGGATGCTCTGTCCTTCAGCTGGAAAACCTATCAGTCTATGCCTTTCCCCCTCTGCCTCTGCTCTCCAAAGTTCTACTAAAAGTCAAACAGGACAAACCAAGAATGATTTTGATTGCTCCATACTGGCCTCGCCAACACTGGTACCCACTTTTGCGCAGTGTCACATTTTCCACCATGGCACCTGCCTCAGACACCTTACTTACTATCTCAGCAGAACAACCAAACTCTGCACACTCAGCTCCAAACTTTGAATCTTGCAGCGTGGCTAATTACCTAAATTCACCCATAACATCCCTCAGCAAACCTGTGATGGATGTAATTTTGGAGGCGAGAAGACCTAGTACTAGAAAATCTTATGCTGACAAATGGAAAAGATTCTGTGCCTGGAATCAGTCTCAAGGGATAAGCACAGCAGAGCCCAACATTCCTCAGATTTTACAATACTTAACTGAGATGCTTCACAAGGGCCTGTCCTTTTCTTCCATAAAAATCCATGCCTCAGCCATTTCAGCTCATTACAACACAGAACCTCCCCTCTTCTCTCATCCACTGCTAAAGCAGTATCTTAGAGGGGCCAAAAACTTAAGACCACCCAGGAGAGCTCCAACCCCTGCCTGGGACCTTAATTTTGTATTGGAGAAACTTGCTCTCCCTCCTTTCGAGCCAGCTGCAACTGCAGACTTAAAATTTCTCTCCTGGAAAACGGCTTTCTTTTTAGCAGTCACTTCAGCAAGAAGGATTTCTGAATTAGAGGCTTTTATGGCAGTGGAGCCTTTCATCATTTTTCATGCTGACAGGGTATCTCTAAGAACCAACCCATCCTTCATACCTAAGGTGTGGTATCCAGTGTGGCTCTTAATCAGACAGTTCATTTGCTAACTTTCTTTCCCAATCCACAGAACAGGGGGGAGCGGATTCTGCATTCATTGGATGTACACAGGCAACATAGATTTTACTTAAACAGGACTAAATCTCAAAGAAAATCTGAACTGCTGGTAGCATTTGCTGCAGGGGCAGAGGGAAAATCTATTTCAAAGCAAACCATTTCCAAATGGATAAGCCACTGTATTTGTTTCTGCTATAAGCGCCATGGAAAAACTATCCCCCAGGGGATCAGATCCCATTCCACCAGGTCTGCATCTACTTCAGCCTTTCTCAGAGGTGTTCCTACCAGGGACATTCTAGAAGCTGCTACCTGGAGCTCAGTTCATACTTTCACCAAACATTACCATTTACCACTTTTCTGTAAACCCAGAGCCAGCTTTGCCACTGCTGTCCTGCAGGGCCTTATAGCTAGTCCTAATGCTGTATAATTCCCTCCACCCAAGCATAGCTTTGGGAATCTACCCAAATGTAATGTCTGCAACAGTGAAACACGACGAACATAGTACAGTTGTGTACACTTACCATAAATGTAGATGTTACAGTGTATTCACTGTTGCAGTCCTGGTTACCCTCCCTCCAGCCCCCTATTTTTCTCTGGCTATACCTCTGCTTTCTTTAACTGTGCTTAAAAACCCTTTTGTTGTATTTGCTTTTGGGTTGTAGGCATATTTTTTGTGTTTTAATTTTATTTGCTCCCCATTTGGGGAGCACCTGACATCTGGGGCAACAAAAACTGATGTAATGGCTTCTGCTGCATGTTTTATACCCCTGACAACCTGACGTCATGGAAGAAGGGACAGCAACCGATGCAGTACCCAAGACTTTGTTAATCAGGCCGACTGAGGGCAACCTGCCAGCAGATTACCCAAATGTAATGACTGCAACAGTGAATACACTCGAACATCTACATTTATGGTAAGTGTACACAGCTGTACTTTTCAGGGCAGGATCTATGCACCATCAGTTCTTTGAACTTCCCTTTGGCTTATTTTATGCGCCCAGAGTATTCACAAAATGCCTGGCTCCAGCCATTGCATACTGTAGGCAAACATATCCAAATTTCCCTATACTTGGACTACTTCCTGATTCAGGCGAACAGTCCTGAATTGTTGCTTCAGCACCTGGCATTTGTAAAAAGCCTTCTCACGTCATTGGGATACACCATCAACGAAAAGAAATCTCAACTAGTACCCAGTCAAAAGATTGTATTCCTGGGAGCAAGCTTGGACACAACTTCCCAGATGGCATTTCTCACTTCAGAAAAACAGGTTTATCTGACAGACTACTTCAAACAAATGGCCACTAGAACCCAGCTATCTGCAAGAAAAATACTGCAAGCCTTAGGGTGCATGGCCTCATGTATTCTACTAATTCCATATGCAAGACTGCATATGAGGAAACTTCAATGGTACTTAAGTCTTTGGTGCCAGCATTCTCAGGACCTGGAAACAGTCATTCCTACCATTCCTTGTCTAAGGACAGAGTTCCTCTGGTGGGCAGAAGAATGCAACCAGAACAAGAGATTGCATTTCACTCAGCCCCACGCCGCCCAAACCTTGACAACAGACGCATCAGACTATGCATGGGGAGCTCACATGGTAGGCAAATGCATTCAGGGCCACTGGAGCCCAAGGCAGATTCTCCTGCACATCAATCAAAAAGAGATGCCAGCTGTACAGAATGCTTTGACTGCTTTCAAATGCCTAATCCTTCCAGGGCAACTGCTGATAAAAACAGAGAACACCACAGTTATGTGGTACATAAACAAGCAGGGGGGAACCCATTTTTACCTACTCTGCAGGTTAGCCATGGCCCTGTGGAACACGTCCTTGGGTAACCAAGTCCATCTACAAGCTCAGTTCTTGCCAGGCAAACAAAATTCACTGGCAGATGACTTGAGCAGAAATCTCCTAGACCCACACAAGTAGAAATTGGAGCCCATCACCTTCAACCTTCTGATCCAGAGGTGGGGGACACCAGAGGTGGATCTCTTTGCCTCCCCGAGAACCACCAGTTAAGCAAATACTGCACCTGGAACCCTCACAGCAGGGCCTGGAATGTGGATGCCCTGTTCTTTTAATGAGAAAACCTCTCAATCTATGCCTTTCTTCCTCTGCACCTTCTGTCAAGAGTGATACTCAAGATAAAACAAGACAGGCCAACGGCAATTCTGATTGCCCCGGACTGGCCACGCCAGCACTGGTACCCACTCCATTGCAGCCTGACAGTGGTGCCACCCTGGCACCTACACCAGACTCTTACCCTGCTGTCTCAGCAGGAGGGACAGGTTTTGCATCCAAAATTGCAAACCCTAAACTTTGCAGCCTGGCTTATCCCTTGAGTACCCCACCAGCAACCCTCGGCAAACAGGTGCTGGATGTCATTCTTGAAGCCTGAAGGCCTAGTACTAGGAAATCCTATGCTGAAAAGTGGAAAAGATATTGTTCTTGGACTCAGTCTAAAGGAAAGGACACAGCAGTGCCCTCCTTACCTCTAATCTTGGATTACCTAGCAGGGCTACTCCACAGAGGCCTATCCTTCTCCTCCATTAAGATTTATGCCTCTGCCATCTTGGCTCATTATAATACTGAGCCCACTTCTATTTTCTCACCCTCTCATTGAACAGTTCCTGCGAGGGGATAAAAACTTAAGGCCCCCCAAGGTGGGCACCCAGCGCTTCCTGGGACCTTAACTTTGTACTGGAAAAGCTCACACTTCCCCCATTTGAACCTGCTGCTTCAGCAGAGTTAAAATTCCTCTCTTGGAAAACAGCCTTACTTTTAGCCATAACTTCAGCTAGAAGAGTGTCTGTCTGAGTTACAGGCAGTAATGGCTGTGGAACCTTTCATTATTTTGCATGTGGACAGGATTTCCCTCAGGACTAACCCGTCCTTTATGCCTAAGGGTGGTGTCAATTGTGGCTCTAAACCAATCCATCCACTTACCAACATTCTTCCCTAACCCTCAGAATAAAGGGGAAGTGATACTGCACTCTTTGGACGTGCACAGACAGCTCAGGTTCTATCTTGGTAGGACTAAGCCTTTCAGAAAATCTGACCAGCTGCTAGTCAGCTTTGCTTCAGGGGTAGTGGGTAAGGCCATTTCAAAACAAACCATTTCCAAATGGATAGCACACTGCATCCATTTCTGCTACAGGCGCCATGGGAAGCTAAACCCTCAGGGGGTCAGAACACATTCCACTAGGGCTACTTCTACCTCTATAGCATTTCTCAGGGGAGTCCCTACCAGGGACATTCTGGAAGCTGCAACCTGGAGTTCTGTACACACCTTCACCAAGCACTACCACTTGCCTATCATTTCCATATCTAGAGCTGGATTTGCTACAGCAGTCTTGCAAGGCCTTTTAGCCAGCCCTAACATGTCTTGACTGCCTCCACCCTTCCTCAGCTTTGGGAATCAACCCAAGTGTGATGACTGCAGCAGTGAAACACGAAGAACATAGTACAGTTGTGCACACTTACCATAAATGTAGATGTTCAAGTGTATTCACTGTTGCAGTCTTGGTTGCCCTCCCTCCAGCCCCCTGGCTTTCTCTATCTATTTATCTACCTCTCCTCTCTATGGCTATTCCTAATGGCATTGGTATTTACTTTTTACTGGTGGTGTTCCCCACCATATACTATCTCCCCGTTTGGGGCGCCTAACATTTGGGGCAAGAAAAACTGATGTAATGGCATTGGCTGCCTGTTTTATACCCCTGACGGCCTGACGTCATGGAAGAAGTGACCGCATCCAGCGCAGAAATACCAAGACTCTGGTATTCAGGCCGACTGAGAGCTACCTGCAGGCGGATAACCCAAGTGTGATGACTGCAATAGTGAATACACTCAAACATCTACATTTATGGTAAATGTACACAACTGTACTTTGCCAATCTTCATCCATTCTTGACTGAGGAGTTACGGTTCCAGTGCTCAGAACTAATCCGGCCGTTGTATAGCTCGTGCAAGCCAAAAAACTCTTGAGCTAAGGGTCTACATATAATGCTCCTCTCTACATTACCTCAAATCTCGTTTGCTGCTCTTGTAGAAAGACATGTCATCTGACTATCTCTCACAGCTAAGTATATTCTTGAAATAGAACTGTAATTTTCAATATTTAAAGTTTTTCTTATTTAATATTTTTCTTCAAGTGAAGCTAGTAGTTTGTTTTCAACTGTCTGCCTCTTTTCTGTGGCTCGCCAAGTGTGGTTTCCTTTCCTCCGACCTCATCTGTTGCAACCTCCTTAGATCCTAGGCACTTGTCAGGACCTGATATCTCGCCCACACGGGCTTACTCCCCCAAATCTGTCCACTCTCAAGCTGGCAGCTTGGTTTCTCCACTTCCGTTAGTTGCCAGGCAGGAACCACTCTCTTCATCTGTCCATGATATTATCCTAGCCTCGCATAAACCATCCACCAGAAAACTTTACAGGGACAAATGGAAAAGTTTCTCTATTTGTTCACATAATTGGAAGCTAGATCTGTTCTCCTCTCCTGTAGCTATTATTCTTCATTACCTGGCTTAGGTGTTCGATAATGGTGCATCATCTTCCACCATTCAAGTCCATTTAGAAGCTGTTTCCAACTTCCACAATGGGTCGGATGGAGTCCTACTTATTTTCACCCGACTTTGCAAGACCTTCCTCAAGGGAATATTCCACAGCAGACCTCCCATCAGCAGCTGGTGGAGGCATGGAATCTCTCCCGGTTTTTCCAGTCTCTCTCTCTCTCTCTCTACCCCCTTTGGAGCCTGCGGAAACATGTGATCTAAAATTCCTGTCATGGAAATCCTTATTTAGGTTCATAGGTTCATACTAGGCTATCTGCCCTAGGGCATTTATAAGTCTAGCCAGAGTGTGTGTGGCTTTCACCACCCCTTAGGATGAGAATACTATACCCATTAGTTTGCTGTGCCTCTGTCCAGCAGTGATACAGAGATGATTCCCGGGGTAAACCTACGATCTCCCATCCACTCGTCAAGATTTCTCTTGAACAGAGTCAGTGAGGGGCTCTGCCTCACATGGACTGGGATTCTCTTCCATAGTGTAGGGAGTCTATGGGTGATGAATCTGTCCCTCCAGCACGTCCTATTTATATCCGTGTTGAGGTTTAAGTCTCTTGCTCTCGTGGTTCTGGTGGATTTGGATTTTTTGAGGTGGAGCATGTCCATTAATTCCGGGTTGGACATGGCCTTGTATGTCAGGCACAGATCACCTCTGAGCAGACGGTATGCGACTGAATAGAGCTGGAGTTTCTTCAGTCTGGCATCGTATGGCATATGTTTGAGCCCCTTTATCCTTTTGGTGAGGAACTTTTGGGGTCTTTCCAACTGCTGCAGGTGTCGGGTAAGGTACATTCCGAATGGGGCGTTGTACTCTATCATTGGTCTGATAAGTGAAGAGTACAGGGGTACAATGACCTCTCCTGATCTGGATGTGAATCCCTTCTTGATCAGGTGGGCAATATAGAAGGTCTTCCTAACCACTTTGGCAATGTGAGTGTCAAAAGAGAGGTTACTGTCAACTTGGGTCCCCAGGTCCCTGATAACTTCTTCCGTGTTTAATGGATTACCACCTATGTGGTAATTAGGGGTTACCTTGTTTTTCCCAAAGGGTATGACTATACATTTTTTGGCATTTAGCTTAAGGCCATGGCTCTGGCACCAGTTATCCATTTCTATGAGACCTTTCTGGAGGATGTCTGTGTCTGATGGAGTGTCAATTATGGTGCCCAGTTTGCAGTCATCTGCAAATTTTGTCAGCCACAATCCCCTATGTTTGCCGCACTTCAGAAAAATAAATGCCGAACAAGAGGGGCCCAGGACTGAGCCCTGTGGGACACCGCTCGTGACCGGCTTAGAGTCTGACATGGCACCAGCAACTCTAACCCTGTGTGTTCTGTCCTTGAGCCAGTTTGCAACCCATCTTGTGACATATGGGTTTACATCTAAGCTGGTGAGCTTTTCTATGATGCCCGAGTGGGGTATTGTGTCGAACGCTTTTGCTAGGTCAAGGTAGGCTGTGTGAACTGCCTTACCCTCATCAATGGCCTTAGTGACTGTTTCGAAAAAGTCGACCAAGTTCAAGAAGCAGGATCTGCCCTTGACAAAGCCATATTGGGTAGGATCCAGTGTCTGTAGGTCCCCAATGTCTTTATTTATGAGTTCCATTATGATCCTCTCCATAGCTTTGCAGACAAGGCTCGTCAAGCTTATGGGGCGGTAATTTCCAGGGTCCGTAGAAGCACCGCCTTTGTGGAGTGGGACCACAGTTGCCGTACGCCATTCTTTGGGTACGTGTCCTGTAGTAAGGCTAAGATTAAACAGCAGCCTTATGTGTGGGTTTAGTTCCTCATTGAGTTCATGTAGCACACAGCTGGGGACACCGTCCGGTCCCATTGATGCTGTGTTTTTTGCTGTAGAGAGAGCAGCTCTCACCTGGGCATCTGAGATGTTTGGGAGGCTAGACTCTGGTGGGATAGATATTTCTCCTTTTGGGGGGGAGGGAGGGGAGAAATTTGCACTGAACCTGTCTGCCAGTATGTTGGCAATGTCTGTGGGTTCAGTGATTTTTTTATCATTTTGGACTAATTCTGAGCATATCTGGGAGTTTCCACCCAGGTTTGTAACATAGCTAAAGAAGGCTTTATGATTGTCTTTTGTGTCATTAGCGATTTTTCTCTCAAAGTTGGCCTTGGATGATTTTATGAGTGATCGTAGTTTTTGCTAGTATTGATCAGAGATGCCTTCCCATTTAGGGATTTTGCTCTGTCATGTAGTAGCTTTCTCCTCTTGTTGTAGAGTTTGTTTATGGCTGGAGTCCACCAGACTGGGCCTACCTTTGGTGGAAAGGGTCTTGATTTTATTAGGGATTGCTTGATCCATACATTCCTGGAGGTGCTCGTAGAAGGCATTTGTAAGGGTTTCAGCAGCGTGGGTTGTGGTTTCCACTGGCTCGGGGGCCTTGAAGGATACCACTCCAGTCTTAAGAAGTGTGAAGTTTGCTTTTGAGAAGTTCTTCACTGTGGTCTTTTTTGCTGGGGGTGGGGGCGGGATGTGGATCTCCAGTGAGATTAATTTATGGTCTGATCTCACCAATGAGGGATATACTTCCGTGTGGAGCATTTTGTCCCCATGTTTGTGATGATCAGGTCTAGTATATTTTCACCTCTTGTGGGAATGGTGACTAGTTGTTCCATAGCATTTGAGTTTATGAACTCAAGGAACCTTTGGGCTAGGTTGTTGGGGCTTGAGTAATGTTCCCAGTCTATGTTTGGGTAGTTGAAGTCACCCAATATGATGGTGTTTGGAGAGACATTCATACTCTCCAGTGTCTTCAGGAAGGCTGTGTGGGTTTCCTGGGTTTGAGAAGGTGGTCTGTAGCATGTTACAAACTGTAGGGCAGTTTTAGCTATGGTTAATTGCACCTGGATGGTCTCCGATGCTTCGTGCGTTGCCACTAACCTGGAGGTGTGGGTATCCTTTATGAATATGGATACTCCCCTCCTTTTGTGGTTCGGTCCGGATTTTGGGGCCGGAACGCATGATATGAGGTATAACCTGATAGTGCTGGGGTGCTCTCAGGAGCCTTGAACCAGGTTTCAGTCACAGCACAGACATCGATGTTCTCCATACTGAGGAGGGCTTCGAGGGCGTGCATCTTGAGGTTTAGACTTCTGGCATTGAGCAGTATTACCCTTAGTTTTTCTCCATTTTTGTTTTCTAGGGCGGTAGATTTATCATTTGAGCCTTGCCTAAAAAAGGCACTATGGGGGTGGCAAGAGCCTTTGCCAATATCCAGAAGCCCAGCGGTGACAAGTGCAAGCCGTCCCTTGCGAAGCAGCGTGGCTTGTCAAGCATGTCATGCCAGGCAGACAGACATTGGATCCCCTTAGAATGACACCAGTAATTAAGCCAATTATTAAAGCTGATCATTTTGTCTCTGTATTGTGGCATCATTCTTGGTGAGGGTAGGATACTGCTCAGGGTCAGGGTCATACCGGCCTGGGCTACATAATCTGAGAGCTCCTCTATGTCTCTTTTCATGTAGTCCAGGGAGGTACGTCTCAGGTCGTTCACACCGGCATGGACAATGACTGAGTCATACTTGTACTTGCTGTGGAGTGACCTGAGTGCTTGTGTTATGTGGCGGATTCTGGCGCCTGACAGGCAGCTTACTGTGATCTTTTCCTTGTTCAGTCTGGTGAGTGGGACGTCAGTGTGTCTGACTACGGAGTCACCTATAACAAGTGTGTCTGGCATTGTGTTTGGCCTTAAGGGCTGTGACTGTTTAGCACACTGACTTTGAGAACTATGCGTTGCATGTCTTATGTCTTGAGGTGGCAGTTGCTTGGGTGTCTGCTTTGGAGGCCTCTGTAGTTTTGGTAGATTTTTGATCAGTGCCTCCGAGTATGTCTTTGTGTGTTTATGTGTTTGTTTTGCAGTTGTGATAGTTCTATGTGAAACTGTGTTTGTGGTGTGCGTGGTTTCCTTCTCCTCCTGTCTGGTCTTGCCAGTCCTGAGTTGAGAGAGCTCAGCCTCCAGTTTGGCTATATAGTTGCATCTCTCACATGTATTTGTGTTTTGTGGGAGAAGGAGTGGGTTGTCTGTGTACATGAGGCAATTGTAACATTGCCTCAAGATGCCCAGATTCACCAGCTGAACAGGAGAGGACGCTAGCAACTGACCCTTCGACATGCTAGAAAAAGTGAAAAAGTTTGCTGTGTAACTGAGTCAGAAGGGACCTATAGGGAAATGGGTACTCAAGTGGATTCTAGGCTAATGTAGTACTTTGTTTAGTATACAAGTACTTTACCTATATAAAAATGCTTTAGGAGCAAGTGCTGAGCTTTACCTGTATAAAAATGCTTTAGGAGCAAGTGCTGAGCTTTTGAGATAGAGAATAGACTGTTTAGATTGCAAGTAGAGAAGTTCTAAGGGAAAAATTGAAAAGCAGACTTTACGGAGCCAGAAATAGTTTAACTGGCGCTGCCCGATGGTGCTCTATGGGCAACTCCGCGCTAAATCACGCTAAAGCGGGCTTTATAGCAGGGGGTTGAAAAGAGCTAGGAATTGACCCAAAATGGCCAATAGACTACAAGTTTCTGGCAGGAACCACTGCTCTAGGGACAAATAGGCTGCTCAGTGCTCCCCACTCCCACTGGTGAACAAAGAAGCTTCCCTTTATCCAAATAAGGATATGGAATAGCACAGGAACCAAGCCAAAGCCCAGAGATCAGCAAACTCTGAAGACTGGACTATTCTAGTTCAGTAAGGCGGGAAAACAAGATTTTTTTTTTTTTTTTTTTTTGCAGAAAACAGAGGAAAAACAGACAGTAAATGCTATAAATGCTTTTAAACGGCTAGCGCACTTGAGTGTGTTAGCCTACAGGTAAAATTAAACAACAAATAACTTTTTTTAAAAGTGCAAAACAGTTAATCAACACAAAAACAGTTTAAATAGAATGCAGAGCTGTATAAACAGGCGAAAATGCAGTCGCTAAGCAGTAAATAATCAAAAAGCCAGAAAAAAATACTTAAATCAGGAAAAGTCACTCTTTTGCTCTCTGCTGCTTGTAGAACTCTGCAGGACACCACGAGGAGCTGTGCTGAGTTGAATACAAGCGAAAAAGCACGCTGAAGCGGGCCTTATTACAGGGGGCTGAAAAGAGCTAGGAATTGATCCAAAATGGCCAATAGACTACAAGTTTCTGGCTGGAACCACTCCTCTAGGGACAAACAGGCCGCTCAGTGCTCCCCACTCCCACTGGTGAACAAAGACGCTTCCTTTTATCCAAATAAGGATATGGAATAGCACAGGAACCAAGACAAAGCCCAGAGGTCAGCAAACTCTGAAGACTGGACTAGTGGCAGTCACTTCCACCAGACGAATATCTGAGTTGCAAGCCTTATGTAACAAGAGCCCCTTACCTGATCTTCCATAAGGACAGAGTATCACTTCGTACTAACCCATCCTTTCTTCCCAAGGTGGTTTCTGACTTTTCTGTTAATCAGTCCATTGAGCTCCCTGTATTCTTCCCGAATTATTCAAACAAGGGAGAATACTGCCCACATTCATTGGATGTTCAGAGACAATTACATTTCTGCCTGGACAGAACTAAGTGTTTTTGCAAGTCGGACCAACTTTTCGTTTCCTTTGCAGGCCCTAGACTGGGAAGGTGCAGTATCGAAAGTTACCTTGCCAAAATGGCTCAGAGATTGCATTAGGTTTTTATATTCGCTTACGAATAAATCTAAGCCTGGTCAAATCAAAGCTTATTCAACTAGGGCTATTGCAGCATCAGTTGCCTTCCATTCTAGGGCCTCCGTGGATGACATCTGTGCAGCTGCCATTTGGGCTAAACCCCATACCTTTATCAAGCATTACAAATTGGATCTGATCTCCAAGGGAAGAGCGACTTTTTGCTGAATGGTTCTCAGGAATGTTATTACATAGGGGCCACCAAGGTTCTCCAAGTAACTTGGGATTCTGTCCCATCAGTGATGAATAGGAAGAAGATTAACAACTTCAGATAAAGAATTATGTCTTACTATAACATTCCATCTGACTTGTTGATCTTTTTCCAGTCATCACACCCACCCACCGACCCCCACCAAAGGCCCCTGGCGGATCTTCTGGGTCTTTGTGGTGTTTCAGGGTTTCTGCGCAGAGATGGCCTCTGACTTTCTGGTTCTTCTATATGTTGCATGCAAACTCGATCTGAGGTAACTGAGTGAAGGGCATTATGGGTAGCAGCCTTAGCTCAAGAGTTTTTGGTGCACGCAAGCTTGGTGTAAGGCCAACTCTGTTCCGAGGGCTTGGAACCGAACCCATCAGTGATGACTGGAAGAAGATCAACAACTCAGATGGAACGTTATGGGTAAGACATAACTTCTTTTTTCAGGGAAAGTAGTTTCACACTAAAGCTACATGCCCTGCTAATATCACCTTATTTGCCACATATCTTGTGTTATATTTTTTTCTGTTTTCATCCACCCACAGTCTTTCTACTCCTCTTCATGTCATAATAGTAGTAATACCTTTTCTTTTATCTCTGGTGTTCTGGGAAATGTCCACATTGAAATTCCCTGTTTATTAAATCATGTTCAGTTTTATATAGAAGTATCTACTGCAACATAGCAGTTTGCAGTCTAAATTTCTTAATATAGCTTAGTGCTCTTTTTTTCTGCCTGTATGGCAATTTACATTCTGCATTAAAGTTGACAATACAACCTTTCTGTTTTTGACTGTTAAAGGATTTTTGCATGCCTATAGTTTTATACCCTTCTTTTGAACTTGTTACATTTTTCCAAACAGTTCAAATCACTGTAGCAATTTGGCTATTTAACATGGAGGAAAAACGTATACATTTGCAAAACTAGAATATTAGCCTTTCGAGATTTAGATTCATATTGTTGGCTACTTGTACTGGCATTATCTATCCTAGAACTAGGAATATCCATATGGAACCTCATACAGCTAGTGCTTGTACCTGAAACTAATACTGTGTGTCCTCAGTATTTCCTTTCCCAGTGTAGAAAACAGAATTCATACATTCAGTCAACCATTTTCTTAAAAAAACTAACCCTGAGAAAATTCACTGAGCAGCCTCGAAAAAGAAAATTCTGCAACATTATGCTAGGTACTTTCTAAAATTCAAGCAGCTGGGGAGATATTCGATTTTAGTATTTGCTTTCATTACCCTTCTGTAAGAGTTTAACTGTTCATTAGTAAAACCATTTGCTCTTCTATCATTTCTGACAAAGTACTTTGTAATTTTAAAATTCTGCAACATATTATACCCCCCCCCAAAAAAAAAAAAAAATTAGTGTTCTCAGTTACTTCACTCGTCCTCTTTGCACATACTTCAAAAAAAATCCAAAACTTTTTTAACTTGTTACATACTTGGGAGCTGTACAGAAATATATCTAGAAATATATATATATATTGTTCCTTTGTGTATTGCCTTTATATCCTCTCACCAGTATTTTTCCAACCTCAATTCCATTCTGTCTTCCCAATTTTTCTAACCTCCTCTGATTGATTCTTAGTTATTGTGCATTATTTGACATGCCTTATTTTTCCCTTTAACAGCAACTTCTGTTACAGACGTAACTGAAAACACTACTAGAGCTAGTCTTTCATATAACAATCTCCTCTCTTTCTCTTTGTCTGTACTGTGTATTAATCCTTAGTGGGGTAAACAGTCTTTAACCTGCAGTCAAAATTTCTGATTAGCCTCATACTGCTTTATTACCATTCTCTGATTGTGTGCTTCCAAAACCGTGGCTCCTTTGCTAATATTCTCCAGTAAATGTATCCCCATCTTGTCTACTCTGTACACCTACTTCCAGTTATTCCCATTGGTAATATCTCCTTTCCCCATTCCAGCACTGGCTTAGTTTTTAGAATGTTTTCTGCCACTTTATGAATATAATATTCTGTTTGTTTTATTTTCCTTAAGGACCTGCATCCAAAGTCATATGCATACGAGAGAAGGACATAACTCTCTATTCTTGATATGCATCATCAGTTGAGGTGCTACCTCAGACATATGCATATGTTTAAGAAGATGGACCATCTGTGTTGCTGTGTATGTGGTTGCACTCACATCAGTATAACTAAATTAATCCTGTCTAGATGGGATTGTCTGTGGTATTTTCTGGAATTGGTTTCCCTTGGCCATTACTGACAAAACCATTCCTTAGAGACATGACTGTTTTCATTGTTTCTTTCAAGAATGTGCATCTTTGTGAGAATCTGTTTCGTGGCTCTTTGGTAGGGTTTGCATTTCAACCAAGCATACTTTTCAACTTCTTAGGGTAAGAAATCTGGACAAAGCATAAAATAATTAAGGGGGGCAAATGCCCCAAAATAGGGACAGATCTTAAATATTGCCCTTATAAACTTAAAAGTTGCTAAGGTAACAAGATTTGTTAGCATGCATTTTCTTAAGGATATAAAGTTTGGGACTCAAATGTATGTCATTATTTACTGACTTCAATCCTCAATGTTTTGGCAGAATATCACAAATTTTATGAGGTGCAGACAAAAACATGAGGCAAAAAACATACAGTAATAAGCTGGTTGCATAAGTGTGCACACCCTTAAACTAATACTTTGTTGAAGCACCTTTTATTTTTGGAGATGGGGAATCCTTTCCACCAAGGATAATTTTGGACCTTTTATTCTTGGAGAATAAGGTTCTTTTAACTGCTTCAGGGCTCGACTTGTAAGCGGTTTGCCTTCTCTCTAATTCTTGCTATTTGGGGAGGATTTATTTCTTGGAGTTTTGCTTTGGGGTTCTTGACAGCAGCTTTACTGTGAGATTTGGAAGTCAAAAGAGAAAATTCCACTAATGACATACAGCAGGCAGCCTTCTTTTAGATCAGAGTATATTGAGTTTGCTTATCTGATACTTGTAATAGGTGCTGTATAACTAACCTTTATGTAGTGCCTCCAGAATGCATTTATTTCTGCTGTGTATGTGACTGTTATAGTGGGATGCATTATTTTGATTATTTCAGTTTGATGTTTTTCATACTTATCCATTTAGCCTGTCTCTGTATTTTAAGAGTTGAGAACACTGTACATATTAGTTTGACAGTGAGTATGAAATGTATATCAGAGTATTGAGTTTACATCCTGTCAGCACTTTTGTTTAACTGATAGTTGCAACATATTTTCATTTCTGTTTTGTAGTGCACACGATCTTACTAAATGGGATCTATTTGGGAACTGCTACAGGCTACTGAGGACAGGAATTGAGCATGGATCGATGCCAGAACAGGTACAGTGAATGATCAGTAAACTATTCCGTATCAGACTCACTTCTAACTGGAAATTTCCTTTCTCTCTACCCTGTTCTGGACAAAGAGAACATACCATTGTTTCCAATGAAACCTGTTCCTGGATTAAATGTTAATGTTTTATGTCTGAACTTCCATTTTATTGCAGAATCTCTCTTTCAGATGGAATGTTAAAATTATTCAGTCATGCTGTCTGAAAGTGGTGCTTGGAGTAGTACTCTTGCAGACCTCTAAAACAGGTGAGTATTGGAATCTGTGCTGCCTTGAAGGTATTGTCTGTTGGACCAAGTTCCTGTGTGAATTCTTGAGTGCCTGCATCTTTTATGTATATGTGTGCACAGTTAGTAATTTTTCCCATGTATTAAGGTTTTAGGTATTCACAGCACACACGTACTACAGAATATGTTGCCTTTGGTTCCCTGTTGTAATTCTGGGACTTGTTGATGTGAGCCCTGGAATTATGAGAAAGAAGTCTGTAAATGCAGAACTACAAATGCAGATTATCACTATTTTCCTTTAAACTTGTTTTTTTTTTTGCAAGGTGCAAGCCCCCTTACACCCTGATGTGGTGTTAAATCCCTTACACCATCAGACTTGTATACACCTACTCAGAGATTGCCGTACCTTGGAGAAAATAGAATATTCTGAGAAACTGTATTCCCCATTTATTGAGGAAGAATGAAAATGGACAAAACAGATGCCTAGTTGCGTTGAGTACATACCTTATAAATTTCTGGTACTCTTTGACCTACTAATATGCAGGAGATTTAGAAGTGTGCCTTGTAAACCTGGCATAGATCACCCCTCAGGAATCTATAGGAGACTTGATTAGAGGTAAATGGCTTTAAGACACTGTGCATAAGGCATGTTTGTTATGCCTTGTTTTCTTTTTATAAGGAACCTCTGAGGTTGCTCTAGTTGC
This sequence comes from Protopterus annectens, assembly GCF_019279795.1. Classification (NCBI taxonomy): domain Eukaryota; kingdom Metazoa; phylum Chordata; order Ceratodontiformes; family Protopteridae; genus Protopterus; species Protopterus annectens. The sequence goes on from NC_056734.1 coordinate 543,603,892, forward strand.
TTCATATGCCTGGTCAGGCACATATAAGGAGCATTTTACTTTGGTTTGATAAGGGCAGAGTACAGTGGGATAATGACCTAGATGCCATGCCCTTTACTTATGAGTTGCACATCAAATAAGGATTTTCCTCACCATTATGGCCACATAGTGGTCAAAGGTACGTACCCAGATCCCTGACCACTAGGTCGACTCTTAGGGGAGAATTGTCAACATGTTAATTAGCTGGGATGATTGACTTCCCAAAGGGTATAATTATGCATTTCCTAGCATTGAGTTTAACATCATGGTTTTGGCACCATTTGTTGTTCAGAGATGGGACCTTCTTGAAGAATACTAGTGTTTATAGGGGGAGTCAATGATGACCCCCAGCTTGCAATCATCTGCAGACTTGGTCAGTCATAAACCTTCATAATTTGCTTCCATTTCCAAGAAATAGATGCCAAAAAGGAGCAGGCCCAGTACCAAGCCCTTGGAGAAGCCAGTAATGACTGGCCTCGTGGTGTAGGTGGCCTCACCTGTTTTGACCTCCTGGGTCCTATCATTGAGTAAGTTGGCTATTCAGCAGGTGATAAAAGGGTTTATACCTAAATTAGTGAGCTTGTCTATAATGCCCAAGTGGGCTATTGTATCAAAAGCCTTGTCTAGGTCGAGGTAAACTGCATGTACAGTCTTTCTTTTATCCATTGCTTTGGTGACACTCTCAAAAAATGTCCATCAGATTTTAATAGGCATGACTTTCCTTTAACAGAGCTGAACTTTGATGGGTCCAGTGTTTGCAGTTTACCTCTGTCCTTATTTGTCGTGTCCATGATGATTCTTTCCTTGCTCTTACATGTGAAGCTGGTAAGACTTATGGGCCTGCAGTTACCCAGATTAGTTGTTGGACCTCCTTTGTGCAGGGGAGTGACTGTAGCCATCTTCTATTCATTGGGCAGAAAACCCAACTGTAGGCTCCAGTTGAAAAGTGATTTAAGTGGACCAAGGAGGTCATGTTTCATGTTATTTATTAAACATACCAGGATGTTATTGGGGCCCATCGGTGCAGTGGTTTTGGCTTTGGAAATTGCATTGATGACCTGTCTCCTAGTAATGGTTGGGGGGATTGTGGTATGCAGTATTTCCTTTGTATTATCGGGGGTGAGTGAGAAGAGATATTTGAGCTGAACCTTTCACCAAAAGGGTAACAATGGCCTTCGGTTCAGTGCAGGTGATGCCATTTACAATAATATGTTCTGCACATTGTTACGTATTTAGGTTACAGACATAGCTGTAGAAAGTGTTACAGTTGCACTAATGACTCTGTCCTTGCCACTAGGTGCTTGCCAGTTATGAAGCAAAAAAGTTACTGAAGAATGTCCTCCTCCAGTTTTTGCTCTTCATTGGCTGAGGCAAATCCGTGTAAGGAGGAGCACTTTGATTCATTCTCGCTACAAGTGTTATCTAATTGAGAAGTCTTCTGCAGTGGGTAATTGTTGAGATGTTCTCTTATGCTGTCCTCAGTTTAGCAGAAATGTCTCTCTTCCAGTGACTCAGGTTTATCCATGAAATTGGTACTTATTTCTGTATTCACCTTTTTGCAACTATCCGTCTTTTCCTTGGAATGTCAAATTGACAATATACTGGGGATTTACCCTTTCCCTATGATGGTGTGACCTCAAAATTCCTAGACATGTATGTAGTGTATTTAGTATGGGGGTGGTGCGGGAGTTTTGAGTTCTAGTTCTTAATTTTTTTTTTTTTAACTTATGGATGTGAGAGTGTTCAATCTCGCCTTTGTTCTTACACATGGGTTCGGAGCCGATCCTCGGCTCCGTGCCGGCCGACTGCAAGCTCTGCATCGAGAAGAAGCTCGAGGACATCTAATACCCACAATCCCCCTCTGCCTTTACCTCAGATCTAGTTTGCCGCTGCTGCATACGCATCGCTGGAGACTAGCTCGAGGCTGTACAGATAAGATATTTATCTATTCTGTTTAAATTTCAGAAATTTCTTTCTATCTAGTTACTTAAAGTATAAAAGTAGGTGTGTGAGTGCATTAGAAATTCTCGACACTTAGAATAGCTTAACTTAGTTAACTTTCGAGTTTAGAGTTTTTCGGGGCCTACCCCTTCTTGGACTTGTGACTAGAAACTTGTTGTAGTCTTGCCTTTAGGCAGTTATCGGATTTGACTTTTTTGACTAAAAACTTGTGGTAGGCTTGTTTTTAGCTATTATCAAACGGACTCTTATTCCCGGATTTGACACTATTACTGGATTGGACTTTTTACTGGACTGTTTTTCATTTGTCAATATGTCTGAAAAGATGAAATCTGGTTTTAAACGTTGTCAGTGTGGCCAAAAAATGTCGGTCACAGACAACCACAGTTCCTGTGTCTACTGTCTTGGCCCTCTCCACTTACAAGAGGACTGCTCTATTTGTCACTCTTTTAGTGGGAGGGTCATGACAGATAGGCGCAGGAAACTGATGGATAGAGGATTACTGAAACCCTCTTTCCAGGAGGCTCTGGATGCTTCAGACCAGGCATCCAAGTCTTCGAAGGGGTCGAAGGCGTCGGAGCCAAAGTCATCGGCTCCGAGCTCTTCGAGTCTAGTTAGATCACCGGTTCCACAGACTTCGGGGCCGAGTATTCAACTGTTGGCAGTTCCCGAGCCTCGAGTCTTGGAACCGGTGATGGAGCTCCCTCCACCGACTCTGTTGAGGTCGGCTCCGTCTTCGATCCCTTCGACTCGTTCTTCTAGAGCCCTTTCCGACACCGACGTGGACCGGGTGGTGCAGAAACTTATGGAGCATACGGCCCTGTCCAAACTTATTTCGGTCTCCTCTCAGTTGATGTCGAGACTTGAAGGCCTGCCACTATCTCCATCTGTTCCTCCTCCGAGACCTGTTCAGTCTTCGGAGCCAGACGAAGCTGACCTGATGATTGTGGAGCCCTCGGTGCCAGAACCGTCCTTTTCTCAGTCGGCACCGTTTACCTCGACTCCATCCGATCCGGTACCGGAGTCTCGGGGCCGAAGATCTGTCCTTGGTTCCGGGACCGAGAGTCGAACCGATGTTTCGGTTCCGACTCTCCCTCTCGGGGCCTCGGCACGGATCGATTCGGTTCCGTCCTCGGGGTCGGTGCCTTCGGCTCCTGTTTCGGGGATTCTTCCCATTTCTTCGGAACCGGGAGATACCTCGACTCGGGACCCGGGGGCCTTCGACCTCATGAGGAAGGTGTTGTCTACCCAGACAACCACATCAGCAGGTGCAGCTTCTCCTCCCCGCAAAGGACCGTTATCCTCCTCTGCACCCACGGCCACGTCCAAGCGTCGGGCACCAGTGTCTCAGCCACCCTGGAGGGTGCCCCCTCTTCCTCGGAGGCTTCTTCGGATGCTCCACACGAAGAAGTTCCTAGGAAAAGACTGTGTAAGAGGAGACACTTGGATTCTCCACAAGAATCCTTGACATCTGATACTGACTTAGATGAGTCAGAAGGGTCCCCTAAGTCACCTTCAGAGGATGTCTCTTTTCTGACATCTTGGAGATCCTTAAACAGAGAGGTGACTGGCAAGCCCTCCCCTTCTGAGGATGAGTCAGTTTTGCTGAAGGCATTTGGTGCCCGTCCTTCCTCCTCCTGGGTCACTCCGCCCTTTGATGAGTTAATGGAATTAATTGCTCGAAGGGCGTGGAGACCCTGACACGTGGAACCAGTCCCTAGGAAGCCAAATAAGTACATCACGGCACCACAGGACAAAGCTTACCTTACCAAAGGAGTTCCAGTAGACGCCATGGTGGTGGCAGCGCCACGAAAAAGGAGATGTCGGAGTCTTCCTCATCTGTCCATCCGCCTAACAAAGATTCTAGGACCATGGACAGATACGGGAAGCGCATTTTCAGTTCAGCGGCTTTCTATGCGTTCCCTGAACTATTTGACTCATTTTACACGTTTACAGAGGGATCTAGTCAAAGAGTTGGGAGATACCCTCCAGGGTGCTACAGATGCCGCTGTCTCAGAGAAAGTTACAGCGCATCTCAACACCCTTACGTCCATTGTGAACTCGTCCATGAGGCTGATATCCTATGCAGCCGAAGGATCGAGTAGGGCAGCGGCTTCAGCGATTGCTCTTCGTAGGCAATCCTGGATGCGCTTATGTTCGTTTGCGGAAGCCTTCAAGTCTTCCTTTACTAACGCCCCATTTGATGGAGCCACACTCTTTGGCCCTAAAGTAAAGGAGACCCTTACCGGTGTGAACAGGAGGGAAAGACTCTGTCTGCTGTCGGAGTCCGTTTTACCACCCCTTCCAGACCGTACCCCAAAGGGCAACGTGGTGTGAAAATGTGGTTTCGAAAACCCCAAGGATCTTTTCCAAACACACAGGGTGATGCCCCCTCTAGAGGCAGAGGGGGGGCAGAGGTGGAAGACGCCGCCCTGGCGGCAGAGGGGGTCCGCAAAACCAAGGTGACAGGGATAACCTCCCTGGCAAACCTTTTCAGCACTCCTGAGAGGAGGCCGACTGTCCTGCTCTGGAGGCAGTTGGGGGTCGCTTAGCTTTATACCCTCAGGCCTGGCAAAACCTTTCTTCAGACAATTGGGTAAAAAGCATTATTACCAGAGGTTACAAAATCCCATTTCTATCCACCCCCATTCCAAAGAAAACTCCCAGATGTACCACCCCATCTGCGAGACCCAGCAGCTACAGAAATTTCAAAGCTGCTAGAAAAAGAGTCATCCAACCAGTCCCAGCGGACCAAATAGGATTCGAACTTACTCAAGGTTCTTTTTAGTTCCAAAGAAAACAGGGGACTGGAGGCCAATTCTGGACCTAAGTCATCTCAACACCTTTGTCAAGAAGGAAAAGTTCGAATGGTCACGCTTCAATCGATCCTTCCATTCTTACGGAAGGACGACTGGATGTGCTCAATAGATCTGAAGGACGCATACTACCACATCAAAATGGCCAGGGCGTCCAGAGATCACTTGCGCTTCGGCTGGGAGCCAGTCACTATCAGTTTGAGCCCTGCCCTTTGGCGTGACCACAGCCCCAGGGTCTTCACCAAATGCATGGCAGTGGTAGCGTCTCATCTGAGGCGCCTAGGATTCCAGGTGTTTCCGTATCTGGACGACTGGCTCCTGTCTGCCACCACCAGGCGTCAACTGATACAAGCCAGGGATTACTCCTACAACTTTGTACACACCTTGGCATTTCAGTAAATTTGAAAAATCTTTGCTACAGCCATCACAGCATATCTTATTTATAGGAGCGAATTAGATACGCGTCAGTTAGTTCTAAAACTTCCGACAGAAAGAATAGTAGCACTTCAATTCAACATTTCCCTTCTGCTGTCGTCCAGAAAATCCCCAGCAAAAATTGTTCTGAAAGTTTTGGGTCTCATGGCAGCTTCTCTCATAGCAGTACCATTGGGAAGACTGCACATGAGAGTGCTACAATGGCTTCTATTTGCACAATGGTCATTCCAACAACTTCCACTGACTCACGAAATATTGATAACGAAAACATGCAAATCACACCTAATGTGGTGGTTACAGACTTGCAACCTATCCGGCGGAAGACCATTTGTGCTACCCACACCGTCAGCGACGATAACCACGGACGCTTCCCTGATAGGGTGGGGGGGCATCTTTCAGGGACAGACAGTCCAAGGCGAATGGACCAATCTGGAGTACAATCTGCACATCAATGTTCTGGAGTTGAGGGCAGTGTTTTGGCGTTGCAACACTTTGCTCCCCTTCTTCCTCCAGGGACCATTGCAGTTCAGACAGACAACATGTCCGTAGTCTGGTACATAAACAAGCAAGGGGGAACCAGGTCTTACCAACTATGCAGAGAGGCCATGAGAATTTGGCAATGGGCAGAGTCCACTGGTCGCTTTCTGATCGCAACGCACATCCCGGGGTCATCCAACGTCATAGCCGACAGGCTGAGCAGGGCAATACTATTGCCTCACGAGTGGTCCCTCAAACAGTCAGTTGCGGAAAAGATTTTTCGCAAATGGGGCCAGCCTACCTGCGATCTGTTTGCGTCTCCAATGAACGCCAAATGCAGGAGCTACTTTGCCCTATTACCCCTCCAGGGAAGCCCCAGGGACGCTGGTGCACGATTGGCCCCGGGTCTCCTATATGCTTTTCCTCCATTTCCCCTGATTGCAAAGTTTCTACAGAAAGCAAACAACCTTCAGAGGACTATAATTCTCATTGCTCCGTTCTGGCCTCGTCAAATTTGGTTCCCCTTTCTCTTGCATCACCGCATTCGGGGACCTTGGATGCTGGACCCAGAGCCAGATCTACTGACTCACTCGTCAGGAGTTCCTCACCCATCCCTGGAATCTCTCCATCTAGCAGCTTGGCTGCTCCGCTTCCTTAGCCAGGTCAATTCCCTTACAACGGCGGTACAAGATATTTTGGTAGCTTCTCATAAAGTTACCACTACAAAGACTTACACCAGTAGATGGAAACGTTTTGTCTTCTGGGAGTCACATCAGTTGGACCCTGTTACAGCTCCGTTGAATAAGGTTTTAGAATTTCTGACTGAATTATTTCAGGAAGGAGCTTCCCCGGCTACCTTAAGAGTACAGTTAGCTGCCATTTCTAACTATCATGTAGAAGAAAGTGGTGCACCTATTATGGCTCACAGACTTTGTAAAGCCTTTTTAAAAGGTTCTTTTCTTATCAGACCACCAGTCAGAAGTCCGACATCACCGTGGAATTTAAACTTATTGCTCTCTAAATTGATGTTACCACCCTTTGAACCAGCTTCAAGTTGCACTTTGAAATTTTTGTCATGGAAAACATTATTTCTAGTGGCTATTACATCTGCTAGACGGGTGTCTGAGCTGCAGGCCCTTTCGGTCAAACATCCTTATTTAATTTTTCATTCTGACAGAGTATCCCTACGCACTAATCCATCCTTTCTTCCCAAAGTTTGTTCTACTAGTAATATTAATCAGTCCATTGAATTACCCACCTTCTTTAAAGACCACTCTAATAAATTAGAGTATATGTTGCACAAACTGGACGTCCATAGACAACTCAGATTTTATTTGGATAGAACAAAAGATCACAGGAAATCTGATCAGCTATTTGTAGCTTTTGCTGACAGCAGAAAGGGTCTTGCAGTAATGAAACGAACTCTTTCGAAGTGGCTAACTGACTGTATCATTTATGTTTATGAAGATTCTGATCAAACATTATCAGCAAAACCCAGAGGACATTCTACCAGATCAATTTCTACATCTTTGGCTCATGCAGCTCGTTTACCTTTAGACACTATTTGTGCGGCTGCTACTTGGGCTAAACCACATACATTTATATCTCATTACAAAGTGGACAGGGTTTCTAGGGATAGGGCAACCTTTGGTTCCACTGTGCTCAAGAACGTTCTCCCTTGAGTTCCTCAGGATCATGGAGCTAGGGCCGCTACCCATGTGTAAGAACAAAGGCGAGATTGAACACTCTCACATAAAGAAGTTATGTCCTTACCATAACGTTCCATGTGGGGTGTTCATCTCGCTTATATTACACTCCCACCCTTCCCACCCTTAGGAAGAACGTTCGATTTGGTGCCTGGTCTGGAGTATTCTCCTTCTGCTGTTGCAGTATTACTGTTACTGTCATACACTGGGTATGTTTGTATATATATGTTTTTTTATGTATATAGTTGGCATGTGTGCGTGCTTATGTCTGGTTTGCTTGCAAACTAGATCTGAGGTAAAGGCAGAGGGGGATTGTGGGTATTAGATGTCCTCGAGCTTCTTCTCGATGCAGAGCTTGCAGTCGGCCGGCACGGAGCCGAGGATCGGCTCCGAACCCATGTGTAATAACCAAGGCGAGATGAACACTCCACATGGAACGTTATGGTAAGGACATAACTTCTTTTTGCTGTTTGCATTTGGAACCTTTCATTGCTTTGTGACTGCAGTTATGTGATGTGATCAGAAATGAGTCGGTAGCTTGTCAGAGAACCCTTCTCCCTATAGCCATTTGGAAGGGGGGCATGTTTAGCTCCTACCAGCATCACACTTTAACTTAAAAAAGCACGGTACACCTTATTTTGTGATATTTGCAAAGTTTTTATCTTGTTCCTTGTGCTCATCATATACAAGTCCTATGTTTGCTGTGTAAAAAGCTGAAACTTAAGTATTTTTGCACTCACCATATCATGAACCACTAGCCATCCTTTTGTGCTAAGGTGGGAAGTACAGCTTCATAAGTGCCATGCCAGAATTTTGTTATGGTCACCTACACTTGTGGAATGGAAAAGCCTGAGATTTTTTTTATCAACTCTGAAGATGGTGGTAGTTGAATTTGCCCACCACAGAGGACTAGCAAGAGGGGGGAGTTCCCATTACTGTCAGAGGGCAGTGCCAAAGTGTCATGAAAAGGTGAATGAGCCAATTGCCAGATATCGGTCACAACCTTCCTCTTAGTCTGATTTCACAGCCCTCGTGTCACCTGCTGCCTCCTTCACTGTTGGTTGATGTCATGATTGAGTTTCTGCCCATTTTAAGCCAAAAGAGACTCCCAAAAGTTGAACTGCTGGCATCTTGGGCTTCTTAGGTGTTCATGCTGCCTTTCCCACATTAGTTCATCTGGAGCATGTTTTTGCAGAGCCTCCTGCTATGTCTGTGGAGTCTTCCATATTTATTAGTGATTGTACTCAAAACTGTGGAACCTTTTCCTTATGCCTAACTGACCAGGGTTTGGTCCTCCTACACCTGAAAGACAATAAAGGGCAGCCCTGGACATTATGTTCATGAGCTCTCTGCTGTTTGGTGGGACCTGATTTATTTGTTGTAGGAGGACACCCATGGTAAGTATAAGTCATTGCCGGCATTAGACCTTGCAGTAGTCTCTCCAAACACAGTAGAATCCCTGGTGAGCACTTTCCCAGGTGCAGCGGCCTTGTTGACCAGTACTGACATTCATGCATTGTCCATTTGACCCCTTCTGAGTCTAGCCAGGATGGACTTGCTTGTTTGGGAACCCAAGTTGGTAGGGTCTCTATTTGTGTTTGTGTCCTTTGAAGACAAGGCAGAGGGAAAAAGAAGCCTTTAATACTGCATTAAGGCTAGAGTGTCATGTCCCTTTTGTATTTGCCTCCTTGACTCTTAGTTCAGGGAAGATCTCGCACTGCGAAAGACCACCATAGACTGACCTGTGGCTTCTTTGCATTCCTAAACTTAGAATCCAGGTAGGAAAAAGAGAAGAGGTCTAAGTGTTTGTCCCCACCCCCTCCAAGTGTAGCACATCTTTTTGTGGTGGTATCTTGGCAGCCTCAAGGTCTAATGCCCTGTACTCACCTGCAGACCAGTGGAGTGAAATTCTTACTAAGCTTTATAAGACAGATCCCTTGCGTGATCTCCTTTGTTCATCTGGTCTCCCACAAGTCAACAGTTTTCTTACTGTCTGATATGGAGTTCAGTGCTTTGGACTGTATAAGCCTGAGTGCTTTCTGTTTAGCTGCATCATCTTTGTTTCACCTCTCCATAATCTAGCCTTCGTATTGGTTTTTACACTTATGAATCTGGCAGATTTTTCTCCCTTTGGGATCATAGAGGACCTGACTACATTTTCGTGGCATCTATACTTGGACATCATATGGGGCAGTGTGTCTTTGCTTATGGTATCACCAGGGAAGTGGCATTATAGTGTGTGGTGTAATTTATCCTGGCATTCTTCAGGGAAGGATGAGTTCAAGCAGACCATCTTGGTTGCCCCTTTCATAGAGGGGACCTATTTGGATAAGATTCCCAGGACTTTACTGAGGACTTTCAAAGGGAGAAGCAGGTATTGGCCGCTGTAGGGAGTCTAAAATGTTCCTTTACCCATTTTGCTTTTCCCAAGCACTCTAGGCATTTTAAAAATGCATTTTTTCTTTGTAAAATGTGGGGGACGCTCACATCAACAGTGCTGCCTTCCTGAACTGTGTCAGTGAAGTCTCTTATGAAAGAATCTCCTCCTGCCCATAGTTTGCAGTCTTAACTGTTGTTTGGGAGTGGCTGTGTGCTATTTCTTAAAGTTCTCCCTGTCCTAGACAGCCAACTTTCTGTGCAGGGTTTTAGGTATAGTCATAGTAGACTGTTAGACATTTTATGTCTGACATCAGAGGTCATCCTTGATTGACTTTCTGTTCATCCTTTTGTACCACTCACCATTTGATGTATTCTGTTAAAACATCCAATAGTTGTGGGTGTGTGCGCACTCAGAAATAATGCAAGCTTTGATATTATTTGCCAGCTGTTTAAACTCACTTAACCCAACGTCTTTCCAGATGTTCTTCCTAGTCAGCATTGCAGTACTGATCCTGTAGTCTTCCTGTCATGCAGAAATCCATGAACTACCCCTTTTCCAAAGTCTTTTCATCATCCCTAGCCTACGGACATCTGATTGCTGATGTTCAGATGTCATCATGTAAGCATTACCTTCATTTCTTTCTAGTTATGCAGTTCATAGGTTCATAGGTTTATACTAGGCTATCTGCCCTAAGGCATTTATAAGCCTAGCCCAAATTTTTGTGGCTTACGCCACCCCTTATATGAAAAAATACTGTGCCCATTAGTTTGTTGTGCCTCTGTCCAGCAGTGACACAGAGATGATTCCCGGGGTAAACCTACGATCTCCCATCCACAGGTCTAGATTTCTCTTGAACAGAGTCAGCGAGGTGCTCTGCCTCACATGGACCGGGATTTTATTCCACAGCATAGGGAGTCTCTGAGTGATAAATCTATCCCTCCAGCACGTCCTATTTATATCCGTGCTAAGGTTTAAGTCGCTTGCTCTAGTGGTTTTGGTGGATTTGGATTTTTGAGGTGGAGCATGTCCATTAATTCCGGGTTGGACATGGCCTTGTATGTCAGGCACATGTCACCTCTGAGCAGGCGGTATGCGACTGAATAGAGCTGGAGTTTCTTCAATCTGGCAGCATATGACAGATTTTGGAGTCCCTTTATCCTTTTGGTGAGGAACTTTTGGGGTCTCTCCAATTGCTGCAGATGTCTGGTGAGATACATCCCGAATGGGGCATTGTACTCGATCATTGGTCTGATAAGTGAAGAGTACAGGGAACAATGACCTCACTAGATCTGGATGTGAATCCCTTCATGATCAGGTGGGCAATGTAGAAGGTCTTTCTAACCACTTTAGCAATGTGAGTGTCAAAAGAAAGGCCACTGTCAACCTGGGTCCCCAGGTCCCTGATAACCTCTTCTGTGCTTAGTGGATTGCCACCTATATGGTAGCTTGGGGTTACCTTGTTTTTCCCGAAGGGTATGACTATACATTTTTTGGCGTTTAACTTCAGGCCATGGCTCTGGCACCAGCTATCTGTTTCCGTAAGTCCCTTCTGAAGGATATCCGTGTCCGATGCACTTTCCACTATGGCGCCCAGTTTGCAGTCATCTGCAAACTTTGTCAGCCAAAGTCCTCCCATGCTGGCCTGTACTTCTGAGAAGTAGATGCCAAACAATAGGGGGCCAAGGACCGAGCTCTGTGGGACACCACTTGTGACCGGCTTGGAGTCTGACACAGCGCCAGCAACTCTAACCCTGTGGGTTCTGTCCTTAAGCCAGTTTGCAACCCATCTTGTGACATATGGGTTTACATTTGAGCTGGTAAGTTTTTCTACAATACCCGAGTGGGGTATTGTGTCAAAGCCTTTGCAAGGTCAAGGTAGGCTGTATGGACTGCCTTTCCCTCATCAATGGCCTTGGTGACTGTTTCGAAGAAGTCGACCAAGTTCAAAAGGCATGATCTTCCCTTGACAAAGCCAAACTGGGTCGGGTCCAATGTCTGCAAGTCCCCTATATCTTTGTTTATGAGCTCCATTATGATCCTCTCCATAGCTTTGCAGACTAGACTTGTTAAGCTTATGGGGCGGTAATTACCAGGGTCCGTAGAGGCGCCGCCTTTGTGGAGTGGGACCACAGTTGCCGTACGCCACTCCTTGGGCACGTATCCTGTGGTAAGGCTGAGATTAAACAGCTGCCTTATGTGCCGGGTTAATTCCTCATTTAGCTCGTGTAGCACACAGCCGGGGACACCATCCGTTCCCATTGATGCTGTGTTTTTAGCTTTAGAGAGAGCAGCTTTCACCTGCGCATTTGAGATGTCTGGGAGGCTACACTCGGCTGGTATAGTTATCTCTCCTTTAGGGGGGGAGAGGGGGGTGAAGTTTGCACTAAACCTGTCTGCCAGTATGTTGGCAATGTCTGTGGGTTCAGTGATTTTTGTATCATTTTGGACTAATTCTGAGCATATCTGGGAGTTTCCACCCAGGTTCCTAACATAGCTGAAAAAGGCCTTATGATTGTCCTTTGAATCCATGGCAATTTTTCTCTCAAAATTGGCCTTAGTTGATTTTATGAGTGCTCGTATTTTTTACTAATAATGATCGGGGTGACTTCCCTTTTATGGATTTTGTTCTATCATGTAATAGCTTTCTCCTCTTATTGTAAAGTTTGTTAATGGCTGGGGTCCACCAGACTGGACGTTTGCCCTTTGTGGAAAGAGTCTTGGTTTTATTTGGGATTGCCTGATCCATGCAGTCCTGGAGGTGTTCATAGAAGGCATTTGTAAGGGCTTCCGCAGCTTGGGTTGTGGTTTCCTCTGGCTCAGGGGCCTTGAAGGATACTACACCAGTCTTGAGTAGTGTGAAGTTTGCTTTAGAGAAGTTCTTCACTATGGTCTTTTTTGTTTGGGGTGGGGGCGGGATGCGGATTTCCAGTGAGATTAGTTCATGATCAGATCTCACCAATGAGGGATATACTTCCGGTGTGGAGCATTTTGTCCCCATGTTTGTGACAATGAGATCTAGTATATTTTCTCCTCTCGTGGGAACAGTGACTAGCTGTTCCATGGCATTTGAATTTATGAACTCCAGGAACCGTTGGGCTAGAAAGTTAGGGCTTGAGTAATGTTCCCAGTCTATATTCGGGTAGTTGAAGTCACCCAATATGATGGTGTTTGGAGATACATTTATACCCTCCAGTGTCTTCAGGAAGGCTGTGTGGGGTTCCTGAGTTTGAGAGGGTGGCCTATAGCATGCTACAATTTGTAGAGCAGTTTTGCCTATGGTTAGTTGCACCTGGATGGTTTCCGAAGCTTTGTGCGTTGCCACCAACCTGGAGGTGTGGGTATCCTTTATGAATATGGATACACCCCCTCCTTTTGTGTTGTGGTCCGGGTTTTGGGGCCGGAATGCATGATATGAGGTAAAACCTAATAGTGCCGGGGTGCTCTCAGGAGCCTTGAACCAGGTTTCAGTTACAGCACAGACATCGATGTTCTCCATGCATTTCTACATTTCCCTGATGTTTGCAGCTTGTCAGCTGGTTCATTTTTTTCCAGAGTTTCTAACAAATGATTTTCAGTTAGAATTCCTCAAAGGGGTACTTCTCTTCTAATTAATATTCAAAAAGTTAATAACTGCTTGAAGTGTGGGAAGCAAATCCCGAATAGACACTCATTCTTTTTTTCTGTTTTGCTTAGGCCCTCTGCACTATGATTCAGGTTGTCAGGATTGTGCTAGGTTTAGAGACAAGATCCTTAAGTGTAGGTCCAACATCCTTGTGGCACACATGGAGTCCTCTGATCCAGTTCCTTCTCCTTCCTTGTTTTCAACTGGTACTTTACCAAAGGAACAAAAAGCTAGTTTTTTTACTACAACTTGCATGTTTTAGGTCACAGTCACAGATTTCCTCAGTAGAGTTTCTGCATGTGTTGACTAGAAGCAAGTGTACTGAGTGTTCCTGTACTATTAAATTATCAATCAAGACTTTCACTGGCATAGTCTGTAGTGTCTCAAGAAGGAATAGAGGACTTCTGCACTGCTATACATTTTAACAGTTCTGACAAACTATTGGTGCTAGAGAAGGAAGCTTCTTGCCTAAATTACAACCAGAAGGTTGACTGCGTTTGAGAACTCTTCATGAACCAGCAATGGGTCATAACTGTCATCATATGTCATTTAGGGCATTATCACAAGGACTGAAATTGGAAGGAAGGTTATGAGCTCCCATCTGGAAGTTCCTGTTTTCTAACATGGACTTCCAGACCTCACAAATGCTGAACTACTCTTTAGGTGAGGACTGAAATCCACAGCTGTCCTCTGTCTCAGAGGATGACAAAAGGCCTGAAGGAGGCTTGTCCTTGGCTCTCAGTGTGAGGGTGCTTGCACTGCCTATCTCACACACCATTGACTGGACCTTAAAGCTGACTTGCCTTCTAATGACGTATAAACTATACACTGGATTTGATGTTGACCGAATTTATAGTCCTTTAGAAGAAAACTCAGTTATGGCAATAGAACAAAACTGCAGTAAAATTAAGTCATATGGAACAAAGGATCATTCATTGTTAAAGTCATAGTGGCGAACTGTAAAAACGGGTATGGCATGGATTGACTATAAAAAAGCATTCGATAGTATCCCACATTCATGGATAAGAGTGCTTAAAAATGTGTAAGATACACACCCTACACTGATAGACTACATTACAGTGACCATGAAACAGTAGCAGACCACTTTGTAATTAAGCCATGATAAAGGACAAATTATTATTCCAGGGATAAAAATTCAAAGGGGGATATTCCAGGGTGGCTCTCTGTCACTGCTGCTATTCTGCCTTGCCCTTAACCCATTAAGCTTAGTCCATAGCTGTAATTTGGCTCCTAAAAAACAACAAAGTGTAAAGACTTCTCCTCTTCTCTTTGTCGATGATTTAAAATTGTGTAGCTCATTACATGAACTGAAAGCACAATTTCAAGTTGTCAGAACTTTTTCTGATATAAGAATGTCATTTGGTCTTGATAAATGTGCAAAAGCAACCTTTAAAGCAGGAAAACTGTAGCACCAAGAAAACATCAGTTTGGGGGAAGAATGTAATATAAAAGAACTTGAACAAAAGGGAATGTATAAATATTTGGGAATTGATGAAAAATCAACAGTAAAACATGAACGAATAAAACTTGGTAAGGAATGCTTTAGAAGACTTAAATTAATCCTGAAATCAGCATTGACATCTAAGAACAAAATTCAAGCTATAAACCAATTTACTGTTCCTGTCCTAACTTAAAGTTTTGGAGTGATTGACTGGCCCCAAAACATGTTGGATAGATTAGACAGGAAAACAAGAAGGATGCTTCATGCTCACCGAATAATTTATAAAAATCAGTGCATACCAAGGTTATATATTCCCTATTCCGATGGAGGGATGTGCCTCCTTGAAATTGATTATATGTATAAATCTGCAATTGTGGGACTGCACACACATCTGCTGACCTCACAAGACCCAAATGTAGTAAAACTTTTGAAACTTTATTACATACACAGACAAACGACCCAAGTAAAACAAAAATAACAGAGTAATGGTCACAAGCTTTCTAACTATAGATACATATATATATATATATATATATATATATATATATATATATATATATGTGTGTGTGTGTGTGTGTGTGTGTGTGTGTGTGTGTGTGTATAGATATAGATATATAGATATAGATTGATTGATAACCGGGTTGATCCAACTAGAGACCCAAGGAGAAAAGCTCCAGTTACAATTACAAAGATGCAACAAAAGTAAAGATTACAATGGCTGTACTAACAAGAACTTGTACATCAATATTAAAGTCAACAGTATTGTTCAGTTGTATTCTAGTAGCAGAATATATATACAGTAAAGTAAGGTAATTTAAATGTAAAAAATATTAACAAGAAATAAGTGTAAGTATATAGTAGATAATATAATTAGAAAAAGAAAAACAGTGTTGCTGATGGGAGTGAGAAAATGGAGTTAGGTAGCAAGTAGTTTTAGTACATCAGGTTGGAGCAAGACAGGGACAGGACCAGCTCTTTTGCAGGTAGTTTTTAAGTTCAAGTTTGAATTGGTGTTTATGGGGGATACTTCTAATGTTAAGAGAAAGGGTGTTCCAAGAGTGTGCTACAGAGTATTTATATAGGGACTTTCCAATAGTTTTTGACGGTTTGTAGATGTCCAGAAGATACTTGTTAGATGTACGTAGCTGATGTCATGGGTTATAAGGAGATACAGTATTAGAGATGGAGGGGCAGGAAGTAGGGTTATAGAGACCTGAGTGTGTGATATGCAGTTTTGGAAGAAGTAGCAGTTTTGGGAATTCAGGCCATTGTAATGACTGAAGGACAAGGCAGTGATGGGACATATAGGGGAGGTTGCAGGCGAATGTAGTATTTTGTTGTATGTTTGCTCTAGTTTGGTAAGAAGAGATGACTGAAGGTTAGTAAGGATTGGTGCATCATGTAGAAAAGAACATAAAAGAAGAGATAGGACAAGGGGGGAGGGTTTGGTGGAGGGTAAAAACAGTTTATTACTATGGTATAGGAGACCAAGTTTTTGGTGTTTTTTTTTTATGTATTAATAGATTTGGATGTTGAAGTTTTGTTCTGATACTTTTTATCAGGTAAGGGAGTGGTTTATTGTGCTGTAAAAACAGTGTTTTTGGTGTACATGTCAAAGTCGCATCCCTTCCCCCATCAGTTTAAACTCAAATCTCCTGCATGGCAGGTAGAAGTTCTACCACTACACCACTTATTTAACATAAAAATGGATTTTTTGCATGCAAAGTGTATATGTATGTGTATATATTTGTATATATTTTTAGATTGCCATATGGTCTAAGGTTTATGTATTTCTAGCCATGTAGTATATTGTCTTGGATAAAATCACAGACTTAATGTTGTTGTTGTGTCTTTCGGCTTTTCCCGGTTAGGGGTTGCCACAGTGGAACTCCGGTCCGCTAATGATTGGCAGTAGATTTTTACCTGCCGGGTTGCCAGCTCTGACGCACAACCTTCAACGAAGGTACGCCCATTCACGCACGTCTTCACACAGAAGACGCTCTAGCTGAGAATCGAACAGAACAACGTCTTACTGTGAGGCAACAACGCTACCGCAGCAATTCTGTATAATATTTCAAATTTTATATATATATATATATATATATATATATATATATATATATATATATATATATTTTTTTTTTTTTTTTTTTTACTTTAGGATGAGTTTAAGTTCACTACTTCTACTACCATTATCTGATCTGATTAATATACAGTGTTTAACTAGATAAATATGTATTGAAAATCTTCCACACAGAGAAGTTTCTTGTACTGTTTTGTAAAAAAGAATTTGTAGTCGTATTTAGATATGTTACCAGTACATGTAACGCCATATGAATTGCAGGAGGAGTCATTACTGGACACATTGCAAGTGCAGCAAAGAGCACTTCTGGCTGACATCAGAGATTGATACCATACTAATTTCATGAACTTTAATCATATTTTGACTTAGGAATGGGGTCCATTTCCATCACAGTATGAGAAACCCAAAAATTTGGAGAAATTAAAAAACTGACCAGCCTCAGGATTGGCCTTTTGAGTCACCCATTCTGAGATTGGTGTTGCTTTTATATTCCCTCCTAGATCTTCCCCAGGTTCATCAGTGCCTGTAGTCTTCGTTGTGAGGAGCACAGGTTCCTACCTCATCAGAACTTTCCACTGGAGGACTAGACAATAAAGTAGGTGTTTGTCTTTTAGGGATTTCATTTGCTTTTACAAGACTTTGCCATTAGACAGTATGGACCAGCCCAGTATAATTCTCTTTCCCCCTGCTTGTTGCTTTTGTCAGACTCGCGTATTTTGTATTTATCCTTTGTCCAATTTAGTCCCACTCAGGGTTTTATTTATACTGTTGGGAGAAATTGGGGAACTGCCTTCTCTGCAGAGTCTGCATGTCTTTCTTGTGTTCATATGGATTTCCTCTGAGCTCTCCAGTTTCTTCACACATTCCAGTTACTTGTAGTAGGTAGTACACTCTGATTTGGCCATATATGTGAGTGCATGTGTGTGTGGTATGGTAGAACACCCACGACAGGACTATTCCCCCGGCGATGTTAACATTGACTGTAGATGATGGTCACTGTTGATGTGACACCCCAACCTAGTGTAAAAAAATGAGGAAGAGGAGGGTTATGAATGGATGGCTGGACTGGGGAATTTCCTTTACTCTTTAATAGGTGTTGTGACATTTTGATTTCACTGGGCTACCAACTCAAGCATATGGAACCTCAGTTTAATGTTTCACCCGAAGGATGACACGTACTAATGCTGCACTGCAGTGTCAGCAATCCAGTTACCTGGAATAGGAATGGAGCCTACATCCTTCTGGTGTCCCTGCAGCAAAGGCCGAGTAGGCTACCTGTTAGCTGCTGATACTGCATATGAGTTCCGTAATGCCAGACACTCATTGCAAGTCTGAGGATCATGAGGCCATTGTTTCTGTGATGGACTTCATTAGAAAAGTCCTTGTCCTCCAACCAACTTCTCCCAATGATCCCTTTGAAATCTAACATAGACTAGCCTAATGCTTCTTTCTCTTCCACTCTGAGATCCAGCATGGATTGGCCTCGTGTTCTTATCCCTTCTCCTGCCCACCAGAAATGTCTAGCAGTGTATCTGGAGAAGAAGACAAAGGACCTCGACTATTCCTTCCAGCAAGCTGGGTGGACCATTCTGATCAGCAGAAGCTTGGCGGCTTCTATGATAGCATGCTCACTCGGCACTCCTGGCCCAAACTCTCCCCTCGACCTCTTGGCAACCTGTAACTCATTGCTGTTAGTGGAATAATGGAGCCATGTAACAGTGCGGCTAAAAGTATCCAATGGACAGCCTTACCATCTTAAACATAAAAGTTTACAAACTCCCCTCTACCTCTTGGCAACATGTAACTCATTGCCATTAGTGGAATAAAGGAGCCATGTAACAGTGCAGCTAAAAGTATCCAACTGACAGCCTTACCATCTTAAACATAAAAGTTTACAAAATATGTGAAAAAGTTAATCTTCCTAAAGTTCTGTAAATTGCAATGTACCTAGTCTAAAGCCTATTGTTAATACAGGGTAGCTGCAGTGAGCACGATATCACGTTGATCTCACCACCCCCTGATTCACTTCAATTAATATCTTTCCCTAGCCCATATCCTGAAATAACTTGATACCTGATCTAATTCACTTTTTATCCCTGCTCTAACTACCTTTAGCAGATATAAGTCCCCCCTTGAAAAACCAGACAAACAAGGCTAGGACTGTTTTTTTCCACCATCCTGGGTCCCCTTCAGTCGATCGAACATTTACAAGTTCGAACCAGATATGGCAGAGACCATATGTTCAAACTTGTAAAAGTTCGATCAGACTGAATGGAGATCTCCGTACAGAGCGGAAAGGGAAGATTTCCCATTTCCGCAATGTATTGCGATCTCGGAGTTGGTATATTTAAATAAGGGGGGGTGTCTGGGGCAAAGCTTCCCACGTGGGGCATGCAGGGGGGCATAGCCTCCCTGCTATAGATATTTAGTTTTTTTTTTTTTTTGTTTTGTTGTTTTTTGTTTCTACTTCAGTATTCGAACATTTACGGGTTCGGACATATGGTCTCGGCCATATGTGGTTCGAATTTGTAAATGTTCGATCTAGTGAAGTAGAGCCACTATCCTACACTGGAAAATTGTTCTCTCTTCCTTTTGTGCAGTATACTTAATGATTTGTTTTTTTTCTGGGTATATTCTCTGTTCTGTTGTAGTGCCCCTCCTAGAACATCACTTCCTGGCTAAGGCTTATCATACATGCTTATCCCTTGGCGCCATTTTTAAATGCATAGTACTGTCTCTCATCCTTCCCCTGCCTGGCGGCTTTTGCGATAGCGTGCTCACTCAGGACTCCTGGCCCAAACTGTAAGTGTTTGTTTTCCAAAGTGTTACAACCTTTGTGCTGCTTATAGTAACAAGTAATCCATTAACAGCTATTACTACTTCTATTTTGCTACTTAATGGTCTTAGAGTAATGAATGAGTGGCGGTTTGCTGAACATTATTTAATTGTGATGCAGCTTTACTGAACAGCGTTAACCTCATGTTTCTGTCACACAGTTGTTGCAGCTGTTCGTAATTATACTGATACAAATAGAGACACACCGTGAAATATAGGCTGAAAAACATCAGACTAGATTGGAGGTAACTCCTCTGTTACAGCTGCTAATTTAGAATCTCTGCAGTATTCACCTTGTTAGTGTATATACAGAGTATGTTAGATAGTGTGTAATTGCACTCGCAGCTGTTTGCGGGGAATGTGTGAATCCTAGAATGTTAACTTTTTAAATTACAAACTAAGTATATATATTTACTGAGATAAGCAGTTAATATAGTTGAAGTTCTTTTTTTGTCACTCCTGAGAGTGTGTGCCTTATGCAGATCATCTGTTTGTTTGGAACTGCATAGAGGAAATATGAACAATGTGTGACTTTGTTGATAGATGTGCTAAACTCTCTGCATTCTCTCCTAATATATTCTGCATTCTTCTTCTCCCTCTAAGCTCTACTCGACCTCTTGGCAACCTGTAATTCATTGCCATTAGTGGAATAAAGGAGCTGTGTAACAGTGCGGCTAAAAGTATCCAGCGGACAGCCTTACCATCTTAAACATAAAAGTTTACAAAGTATGAGAAACAGTTAATCTTGTAAAGTACTGTAAAATGCAATGTACCCTAGTCTAAAGCCTGTTGTTAATACAAAGCAGGTGCAGTGAGGACGATATCACGTTCGCTGAGCCTCCCCACCTCCTGACTCACTTCATTTAGTATATTTCCCTAACCCAAATCCTGAACTAACTTGTTACCTGATCTGAGTCACTTTTTATCCCCGCTCTAACTACCTCTAGCAGATTAAACTCCCCCCTTGAAAAAACAACCAAGGAAGGCTAGGACTGTTTTATCTACATCCTACACTGGAAAATTGTTTTCCCTTCCTTTTGTGCTGTATATTTACTGACTGTTTTTCTGGATATATTCTCTGCTTCTCTTGTAGCCCCGCTCTGTTCGCTCCCTTCCTACACCCATTCCCACCCACCCCCTAATATCATTACCTAACTTACCTGTTTCCTAACTTACCTGTTTCCTGCCTCAATTAAACCCCACCCACCTCTTTCCAGTACCTCTTATCTTACCACTCTTTCCTACCACCCTGCATACTCCTACTACCTTTCCCCCCTAATCAGTAATTCCATACATCTGAACTCACTATACCATACCTTCTAACCTACTATTAGCAACCTACCAGTCTCCATTTTTTAACTTCCATACTACTAACTGGTCACTTTTACCCTCCTGTACCCCTAACTCCACCCACATGTATACTTCCTCTTCTATTGTGCACATCTCAATCCTCTATACCCTACTGCTGCTTTCCTTAATCCTCCTACATACCATCACATCACCTTACACTCCTTTATCTCCCTTTCATAAAGTTCCTACCTACCATAAATGTTTTCTCCTATTCACAGCAACCTATTATGATCTCTGCCTCTATCTTGCCAATAAATACCCAACTCCCCAAAATAAAAATTCCTTCATCTCACTAACTTCTAAAAACAAAATAAAACATATCAGATACTACCCCCCTGCAGTAAGAAACCTATACTACCCAACTACACTACTCATGTCAGGCGACATACACCCAAATCTTGGACCAACCTCCAACACTAGCTTATTTTCTAATACCTCCACAAACCCTGCCCACTTTTCCACAACAAACAAAAAAAAAACAAATTTCTTTTTACTCTATTGATACCCGAAGCATCCTTAACAAAGTCAGCCAATTCCATGCATGGATAGATCGTCTCACCCCAGACGTTATTTCAGTAACAGAAACTTGGATAAAACCCCATAACCTTGACAGTGATATCAACCCCCCCTTACAATACAACACGCTTGGATCATACAAAGAAAAAAGGGGTGGAGTTGCTATTAATCTATGCTAACCACCTCACCATCACCCATCCTCTGCAGCTAACCATATCAAAACTTCCTTTTCTATGTTACTAAATAACACTCCTATTGCAGTAGAATCAAGTACAAAACTCCTAGTACCATTGATGGCCAGCTGAAATTCGACCGTCACATTAATAACTGCATCAAGAAAACTTATCAGAAACTAGGACTCCTATATAGAAACAAATTTCTCTCCCATGAAGCTAGAATCAGACTTTTGCAAGCTTATCTTCTACTATGCTTAACGTACTGCTCCCAAATTCTTACCAATCTAAACTCTTCTCAACCATCAAAGCTTGAGTCAACATACCACAATATAGCTAGATTTGCAGCTCAACAAACCCATAGATCCCACCACTGTCTATCCCTGAAACAAACTGACTAGAACTACCCCACCTACTTCATCTCACACAGCTCCAAACCATGCACTCAGTTTTGTATCAGCCAGCTTAATGTCCTGCCCTGTCCTCTTTAATCTCTCACTACTCTCCAGTAAGAAATCTCAGAAGTTCATCCTGTGATCTATTAGATATTTATAAACCCAAAACTAAATCAGGTCAAAACATACACAGCTACCACCCTTCAATAGCTTGAAACAAGCTCCCTCTTGAAATCAGAAATCTGAAGAATTCCATACATTTTAAGTTGGCCATAAAAGAATATTTCAAACAACAATGGATCTGCTATTGCTCTCATCCTCCCTGATTTTAACCATCCAACCGGCTCACTTCTTTCCACCACTTCTTTTTCCTACTCCTCTCTTTCCCTCCTCCCATCTTTTCATCTCTTCATTTTCCTTTATCCTAATCCCTTCCTCTTCCTTCTTCCTAATATCCCTACACTTCCCTCTTCCCTGAAGTTAACCTCCTAACACATCATCACTGCTTCATTTCTGTAAACACTTGCTTCTCTTCTCTGTTGTCTCCTTTTTACTTTGTATTGTTTGTTACAGAGTCTACAGTCAAGAAGTACCATATTTAACTTACATTTCTTTCTTTGAATGTATAAACGTAACTTTAGCTTTAATATTAGAGCAGATAGTATTTAGTCTCTTACCTGTTTGTATAACTTTAGCTTATTTGAATTGTATTTTGGAGCTTTTCTTCCTGGGGCTTTGCTGAAAAAGGGTTCTGGCTCAGTCAGACATTCCCTGTCAACAAATGTAAAATAAATAAGCCCTTGCTTCTCTCTAGTGGGTTGGTGCCACCTTGCAATATAAGACAGAGGTAGAAGCTGTAGGTAGATGTGGTAACAGAATCTACTACTTTCCTAAGGTGGCTTAGAGTCATTATCTGCTCAGCTGTAAGTCATTTCTGCCTGGTACCATTTTCAGCCTAGGGCAGAGTTCCATAAAATTAGTGATGCATTAATGTTAAACGCACATCTATACAGAAGACATTCATTACTCTTTCATCTGTACCTCCTGTTGTTGGGCTTCTATTGATGCTATAGTACAGAAACATGGTCAGTGACCTCTTATTTAGCTCCTTTTGTCCTGTTGGTTATCATTTGCAGTTCATTCCTACTTTAGGACTCATTATTGAGAGCTCTTCATGTTAGATATGACACTGTTCATCTTTTAGATCACTTTTGTAATAGTGCTTACTTTTGGGAAGCATCTTGCTGTGGATACTGCACATCAGGCCAGTCTACGAAGCTTAGTCACCTTCCTGTCCTGCTGTATGCCCAAACTATGACCTATGCATAAGATTTCAGGTATGAAAATCTTCAGAAATTTCTTACTGATAGTCCGTGAAGGAAGACTTTATTTGGGTCACAGTCTGTCATCTGTGCAGCCTGATCCAGGTCCATTTGTTTTGAGCAGCTAAGTGTCCTGTTGGAGACCCTTCCACTTTTCCCTTTTTCCTTTGCCCCACCCCCCCCCCCAACACTGAAAAATTACTTCTCATCATCAAAGAAAGGGAAATGCTACTGCAGTCAACAAATCCTCTGCAAGGTTAAGCATTCCAAGTGTCATTTTGCTTAGACCCTGAACATAACTGCAAAATGTGTACAATTTGCCATTCCTTTGAACCCAAAACTTTTCAAAATTTGTCTTCCTTCAAACTTGCATCGAAAAGAAATGCTTCCAAGCTTTGGCATGTGTTAGGATGGCATCTGAGTTGTCTACTCTGGACATCCCCCCAACAGACTAGGAAGAAAAGTAGGAAGTTGAAAGGAAGATGCAGTTACCCTGTTCTTCCATTTGGCTAGATTCAGATTTCTCCATTAAGGCACTTAATCAGTCTGCAGACTGCCTGGCTACCATACCTCTTCCCACTGCCTGGACCCCTCAAGATGCTAACAAGGCATGTGGTATTAACATAACTGACCACACAGATGATTTGGCCACAGAGAGAGAAACAAGAATGATCCTCTTTAATGGAACTTGAGGGGGGTATTCCTCAAATTCTCATACTAAAAGACATACCAGGAACCCTTATGGAGACACATCATGGGTGTCTGCTGCTCCTTGTGCAGTTTACTTTGACACTCCAAAGAAGAAAAAAAAACTAAACATGATGTTCTTCATCTCACATTGCTGCAGTCATAACCTGTGGGTAGTCCGCTGTCCTCGGTCGGCCTGAATACCAAAGTGTTAGGCTGGCGTCGGTCATGGGCGCTCAGATCTGACGTCAGTGCGTCATGGTATTAAAGCGCATGACCGACGTCATATCCTCAGTCTTTTTTGCCGCATGGTCCGAAGCAGAAGCAGCGTTTGCAAGTGCCGTTCGGCGTTCTGAAATTTTCGTATTCTGAGTTTCAGACCGAAACCAAGTTGGGCTAAGTACCCCGTTGGGGAATATTTTTGTTTTTTCTTGCCTCAGTTAATTCCGGATGTCAGAAAAAGTGAATAATTGTATTTCTTGTGGGAAACAGATACCGCATAGGGATTACCACTCTCTCTGTATTCCTTGTTTAGGGCCTGAGCACGGCGTAGTCGGGTGTCGCTTTTGTGCTAGGTTTAATAAGCGCACCATTAAGCGTAGGTTAGATTGCGCTAGGCTTGTCTTGATGGCGGTGTAATTACAATATGCCGTCGGATCCTCCGGCGCCGCTACCGTAAGAAGCGCAAAGAAAAATCGTTAAGGTCCAAACAGGATGAGTCGTCCGTTCGGACGCCGGTTCTTTAGAAACTACGGTGGAATCTGTGGATCCAGCCGAGGTTTCAGCTGAGTCTCAGGGAGAGCCGTTAATTTTGCAGGATGTGGCCACTCAGGAGTCAGGTCAGGCTGAGGGGGCCTCTCAGGTTGCTGTACTCCCTTCTTTGCCTAAGGTGGTTAGGCCTTCTCCTTCTGTCTCTAAGGTACCTTCCAAGGTCAGGCCTGGTTTGCCTTCCTCAGGTGTCAGTCCTAGTTCTGCAGGTACTGTGCCTAAAAAACACATGCTTAAAATGGCAGAAGATTTGATTTCTTTAATCAGGGGTTCTATGCCCCCTCCAGATAAGAGGCCTAGGGTGGAGCCAGAGGTGGAAAGTTTGGAACAGGCTTCAGATTACTCAGAGTCTTGCTGAAGACATTCAGGATTTTCCTCCTTATTCTGATTCAGGCAGAGGATTCCAGTCCTTCTGCTTCTCCTCCAGAGGATTTTTCTTTTTCAGAAACCCTGCATTCTATGAGGGAGCATTTTAAATGGGAAGGTCAGGATTTCTCAGATTCGAAAGAGGCTTAGGGAATTTTGTTTTGCCACAGCATCGGCCCTTGGCTATACCTCCTGTTTTGGATGTTGTTCAGGATGTTTTCTCGGAGGCTTCTCTTAATCCAGACTCTTTGCCTCCTGCGCCAGTTAAACCAGATAGGTATTACAGAGTGCCAGAGGCTCATAAATATCTGTATAAGAGCCCAAGGGCTGACCCAGAAACTATTAGCCAGGGACCTAAGGGTGTCAGGGCTTCTGTTGTAAAGAATCCAGTTCCTATGGATAAAGATTCTAGAGCTTTGGATAGGTGGGGAAAAAAAGTGTATACCTCTTCCACTCTAGCAATGAGGGCTTTGAATTGCCAGTTTCACATGTTGAAGTACCAGAATTTTCTCCTTACTCGGTTAAAATCTAAGGTAGATGCTTTGGCAGAGGGCATAGAGTGTAAGGAATTACAGGATTTAGTTCATGCCTCTGATCAGGTGGGTAAGCATTCTTTGCAGTGTGGTTTCGATGCTTTACAGGCTTCTTCCAGGGTGGCTGCCACTGGATCAGTTATTCGCAGGCACGCCTGGCTTAAGGATCAGAACTTGTCAGAGCATGTTAAAGCTAGAATTTTGGATGCTCCTTTGCAGTCTGAAGTTTTGTTTGGTTCTCCTGTGGAGTCTGTCTTAAAGAAAATGGAAGACAAAGCTAAGTCTATGCAGACTGTTAAAGATTTTTTGCAGGTGCAGCCCCCTAAGTTTAGCAGGAATTGGCCTACTAAGGGATGGGCTTACCCTTCTTCTGACTTAGTCTAGGGGCAGATCTAGACGTGGTAGGGGCAGAGCTCAGGGTTCTTTCAGGCCTAGAACGTGGAGTTCCCCTGCGCAATCTACAGGTGAGGGCAGGGGCCAGTCCTTTCGTAAACAGGCCCAATGACCTGCATCTTCAGCTGCCAGATCCTTCCTGTCTGGCAGCTCCTCTGGGAGGAAAGTTGGCACTCTTCAAGCAAAACTGGCTTTTAGTCACCCAGGACAAATGGGTGTTGGACATTATAGACCGAGGCTACAAGTTTTATTTCCACACATTGCCTCCTTTCAAAGGCATGCCAGACGTTCCTCCTCAGCAAAAGGTAGAGGCTCACAAACAGATTTCTTTACTTCTTCGAATGGGGGCTATACAGCAGGTCCCTCTGTCAGAGGTAGGCCTAGGATTTTATTCTCGCCTGTTTCTTGTACCAAAGAAAGGAGACACTTGGAGGCCAATTTTGGATTTATCTATCCTCAACACATACTTGGACATTCCAAAATTCAAAATGTTGACGTTGCAACAACTTCGGCCTCTGTTGGGCAAAGATCACTGGATGGTAACTCTGGATCTCAAAGAGGCTTATCTTCATGTTCCTATCAGGCTCAGTTGCAGGAGATTCCTGCGTTTTCGGGCTGGGACTTTACATTATCGGTTCTCTGCATTGCCCTTTGGCTTATCTACTGCGCCCAGGGTGTTCACAAAGGTTCTGGCTCCGGTGATAGCCTTCTTAAGGTTAAGAGGAATACAAATTTATCCTTATTTGGACGATTGCCTGATTGTTGCTCAAGACAAAAACAAGCTAATTCACCATCTACAGTATGTTATGGCAGTGTTAAGGTGCCTAGGGTATTCTGTGAACGAAACAAAGTCCAGTCTAGTACCCTCTCAGGAAATGTGCTTTCTGGGTGTGAGACTGAATACAGCTTCCCAGATGGCTTTTTTGACCCTGGACAAGCAAAGGAACCTTACACTTTACTTACAACAATTGTCTCTACTGTCCAGGCTGACTGCAAGGACAGTCCTTCAAGCCTTGGGGTTCATGGCATCTTGTATTCTGGTGCTTCCCAATGCCAAACTGCATATGAGGAAGTTACAATGGTATCTCAAGAATGTATTGACACAACACTGCCACGATCCGGACACTGTCATTCAGATAATACCTTGCATTCAAAAGGAATTTTTGTGGTGGGCCCAGGAATGTCACCTAAACAAGGGACTCTCTGTGACCCGACCAGAGGCGAGTCAGATCTTAACGACAGATGCCTCGGACAAGGCTTGGGGAGCACACCTCAATGGAAAATGGGTTCAAGACACGTGGCCTGCCAGACTTCAACATTTACATATCAACTTGAAGGAGATGTTAGCAGTCCAATTTGCATTGATGGCTTTCAAGGATCTACTTCACCCAGGACAAGTGTTGATTCAAACAGACAACACAACTGTCATGTGGTACATCAACAAGCAGGGGGGAACACATTCGTACCCTCTTTGCAGGCAAGCTATGATTTTGTGGGAGACTGCTCTCAGTTTGCACCTCACTCTTCAGGCAAGGTTTCTGCCAGGAGCACAGAACTCCTTAGCAGATGTTTTGAGCAGACAGATGGTGGATCCCCACGAGTGGAAGTTGGATCCCCATGTATTTCGACAGTTGACCGTGATATGGGGGACTCCAGACATAGATCTGTTCGCTTCTCCACTGAATTTCCAGTTGCCAAAGTTTTGCACAAAGATGTTTCATCCAACAGCTTGGAAAGTGGATGCTCTATCATTCAGTTGGAGCAATCTTCACGTTGATGCTTTTCCTCCTCTGCCTCTCCTTCCCAAGGTGCTCTTGAAGGTCAGACAAGACAAGCCCTCCATGATTCTAATAGCTCCGGATTGGCCTCGACAGCACTGGTACCCTCTGCTGAGGAGTTTAGTGCGGAGCCTCCTTGGCCTTTGCCTTCAATTCCACACCTTTTGTCTCAGGCAGGCAATCATTTCCTCAATGTCAGGATTCAGTTCCTGCATCTCACAGCCTGGCATATTCTGTTCTAGAACCTGGAGGGTCGCAGCTTCCTCAACAAGTTTTGAATGTTATTTTGGAGGCCAGAAGGCTTAGTACAAGGAAAGTTTATGCTGATAAATGGAGGAGATTTTTTATTTGGAGCAAAGCAAAGAGCTTTGATGTTTCCAGGCCTGATTTGAGTGTTTCTCTTCAATATCTTACAGAATTATTAGACAAGGGTTTGTCTTTCTCCTCTGTAAAAGTTCATGCTGCAGCCATTTCTGCTCACTATGACTGTGACCCACCATTATTCTCTCATCCTTTGTTTAAGCAATTCCTTAGAGGGGCAAAGAACATAAGACCCCAGCAGAGCTCCTACTCCTTCCTGGGATCTCAATTTTGTGTTGGTAAAACTTACTTTACCTCCTTTTGAACCTGCAGCTACGTCTGAGTTAAAGTTTTTGTCTTGGAAGACTGCTTTTTTGTTGGCCATTACGTCTGCTAGAAGGGTATCTGAATTACAGGCTCTAATGGCAGTTGAACCCTTCCTGATTTTTCATAAGGATAGGGTATCTCTGCGTACTAACCCTACTTTTATGCCTAAAGTGGTTTCAAATGTGGCCTTGAACCAATCTATTCATTTGCCTACTTTTTATGCTGATCCCCAAAATAAAGGGAGAAAATTTTGCACACTTTGGATATTCACAGGCAGTTGCGTTATTATTTGAGCAGGACTAAAGGGTTCAGACAGTCTCAACAGTTATTTGTTTCTTTTGCTTTGGGCTCTCAGGGGAAACCTGTTTCAAAACAAACTATTTCTAAGTGGATTGGCCATTGTATTGCTTTTTGTTATTCTCATCATGGTAAGGAGATTCCGGCTGGAATCGGACCTCATTCCACTAGGGCTACTGCCACTTCTACTGCTTTTTTAAGGGGTGTAGCTACTAAAGATATTTTGGAAGCAGCTACTTGGAGTTCAGTGCACACTTTTTCTAAACATTACCATCTCCCTCTTTATTCCAAATCTAGGGCTGGGTTTGCCACTGCAGTCTTACAGGGCATATTAGCAGCTCCCAATGCTTTGTGATGTTGCCAACCTCCCCTTACACTTGCTTTGGGATTCTACCCACAGGTTATGACTGCAGCAATGTGAGATGAAGAACATAGTACAGTTTTGTACCTACCATAAATGTAGATGTTCGAAGATCCACATTGCTGCAGTCCAATTTACCCTCCCTCCTTCCCCTCTGTAGTTTGGAGTGGTTGTATGGTTTGGGTTGTAGATGTTGTTTGTGCATGGGTTTTGGAGGTTTTTCTATTTTTGGCTGTGGCCTTTCTTTTTAGGGCCTTCTGACATCTGGGGCAAGAAAAGACTGAGGATATGACGTCGGTCATGCGCTTTAATACCATGACGCACTGACGTCAGATCTGAGCGCCCATGACAGACGCCAGCCTAATACTTTGGTATTCGGGCCGACCGAGGACAGCGGACTACCCACAGGTTATGACTGCAGCAATGTGGATCTTCGAACATCTACATTTATGGTAGGTACAAAACAGTACTTTTCCCTTCCTGTTACAGCTACACCTAGGGATCATCAGCAGATGTGGTGTAACTTCTCCCAAGGACTTTTGCAAGCCCTTATATCTTTGCAGCTTATTCAGTTTTATTCTCCCACTGATGTTCATCATGTTACACTGCTGCATTCATTACACTTGGGTTATCCTGCCATCAGGCGGTTCCCCAGTCGGCCTGAGTTCCAAAGTCTTGGTCCGGCGTCGGTTGCTGTCGCCTCTTCCCTGACGTCAGTGTGACAGGGGTATACAAGATGCAGCTGACGCCATTTTCTTCAGTCTTTCTTGCCGCGCGGTGCCCAAAGCAAAAGCAGTTCGCAAGTGCCGGTCGGCCATCTCCTGAGATGTTCTTTCCGAATCCAGAACCAAAGTCTTCTACAAAGCTAAGTACCCCATTGGGGAAACTTTTTCTTGCCTCAGACCGATGTCAGTAAAAGTTAATAACTGTATTTCTTGTGGGAAGCGAATATCTCATAAGGATTTCCATTCCTATTGTATCCCATGCCTAGGCCCAGACCACAACATCACTGGTTGTCGGTTTTGTGCTAGTTTTAACAAGTGCACTATTAAACGTCTGTTTGATTTTGCCCGACATTATTTTGGTAGAAAATTCAATTATACCATGCCATTGGAACTTCCGACGACCGGAATACACAAAAAGTGCAAAGACAAGGATAGGCATCCGAGGCCTAAAACTGACGACTAAGCCTCTTCTAGGCCAGTCGTCAGTTCTCCAGTTTTCAGCGAGGTGCCTTTGCAGCCCCTGACTACCGCTTCTTCACGTGGAGATGGCTGGGCCTTCGGACGTACAAGTTATTCAGCTTACCGAGACTAACCTTTTAGAGGGATCTGGAGTAGCTGAGCATCCCACAGCTTCAGAGGGTGTCTTCAGACCTACTCAGTTAAGCATTAAACCCTCAGCTAAGTCTAAGCCTCCTTTAAAATCAAAGAAACAAATACAGCATTCTCCAGGACTGGCCTCCATGCCTAAGAAACATGCTCAAAATGGCCGAAGACCTAATCTCTCTGATCAGGGGATCCCATCCCCCTCCTGATAAAAGGCCTAGACAGGATGCAGACTATGACTCATCCGACTAGGTTGTCCATCTCTTCTGATTCATCCTCAGACCTAGGATACTCTTTACCCCCTTATGAGGATTCTGATGCTGAGGAATCAGTTCCATCAGCCTCACCGCCTGAGGACTACTCCTTTGGGGAAACCCTACATACCATGAGGGAGCATTTCCACTGGGAAGGCCAGGATTACTCAGAATCCAAGAAGAGGCTCAGAGACTTCCTTTTATTACCTCAACACAGACCCCTTGCTATTCCGCCAGTGTTAGATATTGTGGATGATGTGTATACTGAATCCAGCTTAAGTCCTGATTCCTTACCTCCAGCCCCTGTTAAACCTGACAGATACTACAGAGTCCCTGACTCACATACATTTCTGTATAAAAGCCCTGTAGCTGACCCTGAAACTATTTCTCAGGGACCCAAAGGAGTTAAGGCCTCATCAGCCAAGAATCCAGTTCCCTCTGACAGAGATTCCAGAGCATTAGACAGATGGGGAAAGAAAGTATATACGTCTGCAACTTTAGCAATGAGAGCCTTAAATTGCCAGTTTCACATGCTAAAATATCAGCAATTTTTACTGTCTCATTTAAAATAGAAAATGCTTCCAGAATCAGATCCTCCTAATTTTAAAGAGATGCAGGATTTATTGCATGCAGCTGAACAAGTGAGAAAACATACTTTGCAATGTGGTTTTGATTCGCTAGAGGCCTCCTGCAGAGCAGCAGTTACAGGCTCTGTCATAAGAAGACATGCTTGGTTAAAAGAACATACGTTACCAGATCCATGTTAAAGCAAAATTATTGGATGCACCTTTGCAGCAGGATGTGTTATTTGGAGTTAAGGCAGAAGAGGTATTAAAGAAAATGGAGGATAAGGCTAAATCTATGCAAACGGTGAAGGATTTCTTACAGGTTCAGCCTCCTAGATTTAGCAGAAACTGGCCAGCTAAGAATTGGTCCTTTCCAATTACAGACAAACCTCAAAGGGGAAGATACAGACGTCCAAGAGGTAGAGGTCAAACACAAGGTCCTTATAGGCCTCGATAATGGGTTGCCTCAGGCCAGAAAGAAGGGGAAGACAGGCCCCAACCATATAAAAAGCAGCTCCAATGACTTCCCACTACAGCTGCTAAATAAATCCCTCTTGGCAGCCCCCTTGGGAGGAAAACTGGCACTGTCCTACCACAATTGGCAAATGATCACCAAAGACAAATGGGTTCTCAACATTGTATTTCAAGGTTACAGGTTCCACTTTCACACTATGCCAAGGTTAAAAGGAATGCCAAATCTGCCACCAAATCAATGGGCAGAGGCTCAAAAACAAATGACAGCACTCATGGATATGAGAGCTATTCAAAAGGTACCATCCCAGCAGCAAGGAGTTTACTCGAGACTCTTTCTGGTACCCAGAAAGGACAAAGCCTGGAGGCCCATTCTGGATCTTTCATCTCTAAACACTTACCTGGATGTTCCGAAATTCAAAATGTTGACATTACAGCAGCTTCTTCCCATGCTTTGCAAGAAAGCTTGGCTCGTGACTTTGGACCTCAAGGAGGCATACCTGCATGTCCCTATCAGACAAAACTGCAGAAGATACCTCAGATTCATAGCTGGTTCAATGCACTACCTATTCCCTGCACTGCCCTTTGGCTTATCTACTGCACCCAGGGTCTTCAGAAAGTGCCTGGCACCAGTAATTGCATTTTGCAGACAGAAAGAAATTCAAATTTATCCGTACTTGGACGACTGCCTGATTCAAGCAGAGAGCAAGGACATTCTTCTAGAGCATCTGGCGTTTGTAAAAAAGTTAAGTTGCCTGGGGTACACAGTAAACGAAAATAAATCAAAACTAGTGCCCTCACAAGAGATTATATTCCTGGGTGCCAGCTTGAACACAACGGCCCAGATGTCTTATCTCACACCAGACAAGCAAGGACAACTGACTCCATACTTTTCAGTTGATGGCAACAAAGACCCAACTCCCTGCAAGAAAAATTCTGCAGACCTTGGGTTACATGGCATCCTGCATACTACTAATTCCATATGCCAAACTGCATATGAGGAAACTACAATGGTACCTAAAGAATGTATGGTCTCAACACTGTCAAAGTTTGGAAACAGTTATACCACTAATTCCTTGCCTTCAACAGGAGTTTCAATGGTGGGGTCAAGCTTGTCACCTCAACAAGGGACAGCCGTTTACACAACCCACAGCCAGGCAAACACTGACAACAGATGCATCGGATTACTCCTGGGGAGCACACATGGCAGGCAAATTTATTCAGGGCACGTGGCCCGCAGAACAAAGGCATCTTCACATCAATCAGAAAGAGATGCTAGCTGTACAAAATGCCCTTATAGCTTTCAAGGACCTGCTACATCCAGGACAACTACTGATTAAAGACAGACAACACCACAGTTATGTGGTACATAAACAAGCAAGGGGGCACTCACTCCTACCCCCTATGCAGACACGCCATGACCTTGTGGAACACAGCTATAAACCTTCAAGTTCATCTGCAAGCACAATTCCTGCCAGGAGAGAAAAACACGCAGACGACTTAAGCAGAAACATCATGGATCCCCACGAATGGGAATTGAATCCACAAATATTCAGAATAACACAGAAATGGTGGAGCCCGGACATAGATCTGTTTGCATCCCCAATAAACTGCCAGCTACAAAAATTCTGCACAAGGAGTTACCATCCACAAGCATGGAAAGTGGATGCCCTCTCATTCAGCTGGGAGAACCTACAAGTATACGCTTTTCCACCACTTCCTCTCCTGCCAAAGGTACTCATAAAAGCCAGGCAAGAAGAGCCAAAGATGATCCTGATTGCACCAGACTGGCCACGCCAGCACTGGTACCCAATCTTAAGGAACTTAGCACAAGAACCACCCTGGATTTTGCCTCAAATCCCACATCTGTTGACTCAGCACAACAGTCAAATTCTACACAGCCAGCTAAAGACCTTAAACCTAGCTGCATGGAAGATTCCTTAGTCAGGTAAGCAATGCCTCTCTCCAAAGCTGTTATGGATGTCATTCTGGAGGCCAGAAGGCCAAGTACCAGGAAAGCCTATTCGGATAAATGGAAGAGATTCTGTGCCTGGAACCAAGCTCACAGCCTTGACCCTCTTGTCCCAAGCATTCCTCGGATACTACAATACTTAACTGAGATGCTGGACAAAGGCCTCTCCTTCTCATCCATCAAGATCCATGCCTCTGCCATCTCTGCTCATTACAACACGGATCCACCAATTTTCTCTAATCCTCGGTTAAAACAGTACCTCAGAGGGGCTGAAAACATAAGACCGCCCCGTAGAGAACCTAGTCCAACTTGGGACCTCAACTTTGTTTTGGAAGAACTAACTTTACCTCCTTTTGAGCCAGCTAACACAGCAGAGTTAAAATATATCTCTTGGAAAGCTGCTCTGCTCCTGGCAATAACATCAGCATGAAGAGTTTCAGAATTACAGGCACTAATAGCAGTGGAACCTTTACTCATTTTCCACCAGGACAGGGTGTCTTTAAGAACTAACCCTACGTTTATGCCAAAGGTGGTATCCAGAGTGGCTCTAAACCAAACTATTCACATGCCAATTTTTTATCTTAAACCACAGAATAAAGGGGAGAGACTACTGCACTCTTTGGACATTCACAGGCAGTTGCGCTTCTACTTGGACAAAACCAAAGCTTTCAGAAAATCTGAGCAATTATTGGTAGCATATGCTGCAGCAGCACAGGGAAAAGCCATTTCAAAACGGACTATTTCAAAATGGATAGGACATTGTATACATTTCTGCTACACACACCATGGAAAACCTATACCTAGCAGCATTAGATCTCACTCCACCAGGGCAACAGCCACTTCAACTGCCTACCTCAGGGGACTACCTACCAAGGATATTTTGGAAGCAGCAACTTGGAGTTCTGTACATACCTTTACCAAGCATTACCATCTGCCTCTATACTCTAAATCAAGAACTGGCTTCGCCACTGCAGGGCCTTATAGCCACCCCTAATGCCTTATAGAACCAGCCACCCTATCTCAGCTTTGGGATTCTACCCAAGTGTAATGACTGCAGCAGTGTAACACGATGAACGTAGTGCAGTTTTGTACCTACCATAAATGTAGATGTTCGAGTGTATACACTGCTGCAGTCCAGGTTACCCTCCCTCCTTCCCCTCTTACTGGCTGGTACGTACCTATGTCTTCTACCCTTACTGCCTATGGGGAGTATGTGGTGGTAGCTGTAAGTTGTTTTTTGCTTTTCTTATGCATGTTATATTAGCAATTGGAATTGCCTACCTATTTAGCGGCACCTGACATCTGGGGCAAGACAAACTGAAGAAAATGGCGTTGGCTGCATCTTGTGTACCCCTGTCGCGCTGACGTCAGGGAGGAGGCGACAGCAACCAACGCAGGGCCAAGACTTTGGAACTCAGGCCGACTGGGGGAACCGCCAGACGGCAGGATAACCCAAGTGTAATGACTGCAGCAGTGTATACACTCGAACATCTACATTTATGGGTAGGTACAAAACTACTTTTTGCTCACATCGAAAATAAGAGGGAGTGCTCTACTGAAGTAATGTCCTCAGAATCCAAGTCAGCCTTTAGATTACTCTTCGTTTATCCATTTGCTTACATGCTGTGAATCTGAAGTGGATAACACTATGTCTTCAGATTCACATAATGAAGAGCTTACTTTTGGAAATACAATCCATTAAGAGACTGCACACTTTAACTGGGTGGGCAAACGCATTTCTGTGTCAGAGAAAATATATGACTTGATGCATAAGGAAATTCCAAAACCCTGTGCTATCCCTACTGTCCTGGAGGCTTTGTAAAACATCATCTCTGGTTCCTGAATCCCAGCATCCTGCTTCTAAGAAGCCAGATGCATTCTATATTGTACTTGACACCCATAAGTACTTAAACAAAAATCCTTCCTCTGACGCAGCAGTTATTTCTCTGGAATCATCTAAAACTTTTGTATCATTGTCTTCTACCAATCCCTTATCAAATGATAAGGATATGAAAGAGAGCTCTCACATCTGTCACTCCGTCTTTGTGCTATTTATTACCAGACTTGCTTGACTAAATTCAGGATGCAGTGTTGTCCTATCTCGTCTTAATTCTTGCTGGTTGGGCTCGGAACCGAGCATCAGTTCTGACTCTGCCTAATAGAAAAGCTCAAGAGCTTCTACTGGCTCGAGGCTAATCCCCTATTCCATGATGCTTAGGGTAGATTGCCCAGATCTTGTTTGCCGCTCAAGTGATCAAGATGTCTTCTGCTGGCTCATTGTTTCAGTAGATTTTTTGTTGTACATTTCTAAATAGTTCTTAACTTTTCTTCAGAGAAAACTTGATAAAACATTTTTCTGTCTTGTGCAACTAGTCGCTAGTTCTTAGTGAAATTAACCCCCTTTTGTTTGTCAGGCCTGTTTTCAAAGCTCGTTTTTTATTAGAGAGCTTTCCTTGTTTGTTGCGAGACCCTTTTAAGTTAGAAGGCTCCTAGCGGCCGGTTTAACTTAGAGGGCCGCTCCCCTACCCCTGTGTGTGTCTTTCTTCCATTAATGTTCAGGAGAATCCATTTTTATTTAGAGGATTCTTCCTAAAAATTTCCGATCCTTTATTTGCTGATCATCTACACTTTTATTAGTGTTTAATATACTGGTGTGTTCTAGTTTAGTAAGCTACCTTTGTAATGGGTTAAAGCTATCTATATATATCTATATCTATATATATATATATCTATATATATATATATATATATATATATATATATATGTATGTATGTATGTATTTGTGTGGTGTTTCGTAGTTTAATAGGCTACCTTTTATTGGTTTAAAGCCATTTTGCAGTGTTTATATAGATACCTAGGCTTGTAGTTTTGATAGCCTTTTTCGGAAGGTTAAAGTTAATTATTGCTGATATTCTTAGTATTGTTTTCTTTCAGTCATGTCAAAGGGAAAAGAGCATAAAGAACCCAGGCAGTCAGGGTTTAAGAAATGCGATCAGTGTAATCAAAAAATGTTGATTACCGATGGGCACTTTATCTGTGTTTATTGCCTTGGTGCCCTCCATTTATAAGACCTGTGTACCATTTGTCATGGGTTTAGTAGCAGGGTTCTGCTAGAGTGCAAAAATAAGCTTATTGTTAAGGGCTTATTAAAGGTTCCCTTGTCAGAAGCTTTAGAAGGATCCCAGAGCTCCAAACCATCATCTCCTTCTTGCAAAGTTGAATAAGTAAAAAGATTTGCTGTCTTGGCTCCAGTCTCGGAGCCACCTAAAAAAGTGGTCCCTTTGGAACCAAGGGCTTTTGGCTCCAACAAATCGAAATCTGCCTCTTCGGCTCCATCTGTGACCTCAGAGCCGACGAAGTTGCTGACAAAGAGATGGTCTCCGATCTTGGAGCCGGTTGCTCCCATTTTGAGATCACCCATATTGGAAAGGGCAAGATCTCCGTTGTTATCCTCCCATTCCTCCAGGAGCTTATCTCATGATGACGTGGAGTGGGTGGTGTAGAGACTGCTTCAAACACTGGCGCTGGCAAAAATTTTATAGTCTCCGGCCCCAAAGGAATTGGAACCATCTGTCACCATCCCCATCCTCTATTCCTCCAACCCGACTTGTAGTTTTGGAGCCAGTTATATTGGGTCCGATAGTAGTGGAGGTGTCGGAACAGAGACCTCCCTTAGGTTCTTCGGTTCTGACATCTGCTCCAACTTCCTTGATTCTGTCGGGTTTTGAGAAGTCTAGGAGCCGACATTCACCCATCGGGTCCGGGGAGGGCAGTCGGTGCGGACAGTTGTCTGATCCGACTTTACTCCTCAGTGCCTTCACAAGGTTGAGCTTGGCTCCTGCATCGGCTTCGGAGCCACCTTCTCTGCCTCAGGGTCGGTCCTGTCTCTCTTCAGAGCCGAGGACCTATTTGGAGCAGGGCGACGGGGCTTTTTGAGCTGATGGAGAGAGTGCTGTCACCCCAGGCAGCTCCACTGTCTGGCCCAGGTTGACTTCCCTCCCAAGCACCTGTGTTGGTCTCAACATCCCCCCCCCCCCCACCACCACCACCACCAAGCGTACAGATTGGAGCTCCAGGAGTCAAGCAAGAGGAAGCACATAGACTCCCCTGAGTTTATCACTTCTGATACCGACCTGAATGATTCGGAAGGGTCCCCATGGTCCGCCTCTGAGGATGTCTCCTTTGCTGACATCCTTGGGATCCTTAAACAGAGGGGTGGCTGGAAGCTCACCAACCCTTCAGAGGACGAGTCTGTATACCTGGAGGCTTTTGGGTCTCGCCCTTCCATCTCCCGAGTGTCGGTTGTCTCCTCCCTACAACCATCTAATGAATGTAATGTCTCGTAAGGCTTGGACTTCTCCAGATACAGTGGAGCCTGTTCTGTGGAGGCCCAATAAATTCATTACAGCTCCTACAGAAAAGGAATTTTTTAACCAAAGGTGTCCCTGTAGATGCGATGGTGGTGGCAGCGGCCACCAACAATCCTCCAAGTAGAGAGTCGCGGACTATGGATGAGTATGGAAAGCATGCATTTTCTTCAACGGCTTTTACTCTATGGTCGCTGAATTGCTTGACCCATTTTATAAGACTTAAAGAGATCTCCTAAAAGAGCTGGGAGATGCTCTTCAGGGTACTGTAGCTTCCGGGATTGCAGATAGTTTCCTCTCAGCTCTCCGCCCTCAACCCAGTTGTTAACTCCTCCATGCGACTGATTTCATATGCAGCTGATGGTGCGAGCAAAGCAGCAGGTACAGGAATTTCCTTAGAGACATTCCTGGATGCTTTTATGCAATTTTGCCAAACCCTTTCAAGTCTTCCTTCACCAACGGCCCTTTGATGGTTCCTCCTCCTGGCCAGAAGTGAAAGAAACTTCGACCAGGTGTGAACAGGAAGGAGACCATTTTTCTACCCCCACTAGACCTTATCCCAAAGGTCAGAGAGGTGAAAAGATGTAGTTCCGCAAATCCCAAAAAGGTTTTTCTGACACACGTGGTGAAACTTCACCCAAAGGCAGAGGGAGAAGTAACAATGGAAGATGCCGACCTCGTGGCAGAGGGGGTCCGCAGAATCAGGGTGACAGATATGTTCTCTGGCAAGCCCTTCCAGCGCTCCTTAAAGGAGGCCCGCCTCTCCATCTCTTGAGGCAGTTGGGGGACGCTTGTTACTGTACCCAAATGCCTGGCTAAAAATCAGTCAAGACAAATGGGTACAGACAGTCATACCCAGAGGTTATTACATACCCTTTTCCACCCCCCCCCCCAATAAATCAGTTCATTCCAGATTTTCCACCCGGTCAGAGGGATTATGCAACATCAGAGATACACAGGTTACTAGAAGAGTCATCTAAAAGGTGCCCACAGACCAGATTGGATGCAGAGCTTACTCAAGGTTCCTTTTAGTTCCAGAAAAGCCAGGGGACTGGAGACCCATATTGGATCTCAGCAGATTGAACAGGTCTGTAAAAAAAATCTAAGTTCTGGATGGTGAAACTGCAGTCTATATTCACTTTTCTCAGGAAAGACAGTTGGATGTGCTCGATAGATCTCCAGGATGCGTACTACCTTATAGAAATGGACAGGCGATCCAGGAGACACTTGCGCTTTCGGATGGGAGCCAGTCATTACTAATTTCGAGCCTTGCCATTTGGTCTTACTACAACCCCCCGAGTGTTCAACAAATGCATGGCAGTGGTTATGGCTCAGTTGAGACTGCTAGGATTCCGTACGTTTCCATACCTTGACAACTGGCTCATGACCTACAGAACCAAGCATCTACTACTAGAAGCGAGGGATGAAATCATACTTTGTTCCAAGCTAGGCATTACAATAAATTTAAAAAAGTCTGCCTTGTCGTCTTCATAGCATATTACTTTCTTGGGCGCAGAGTTGGATTCAAAAGAAAAGGTGGCAAAACTTACCCTCAAGAGAATTCGGTCCCTATACCATCAAATCAGGAGCTTGATATCACGAAGAAAGGTTCAGGCCTGGTCTGTGTTATAGGTTCCGAGTACCGTGCAGCAGCAATTCTTCTAGTACCTCTAGCATGTCTGCACATGAGGGTCCTCCAATGGTTACTCTTTGCCCAATGGTCCATGCAAGGTCTGCCACGAATTATCACAGATTCATGCAAGAAGGATCTTCTCTGGTGACTTCAAACAAACCAGTTATTCTTGGGCCGCCCATTAGTATTCCCGCAACCGACTGCTGTACTGACCACGGATGCTTCCCAGATCGGGTGGGGGGGTATTATCTAGGAAAGCCTGTTCAAGGCTTATGGCAAGAACACGAGAACCACTTTCATATCAGTGTCCTAGAGATGAGAGTGGTGCTCTGTGTTGCAAGCATTCCAGAACACTCTTCCAATAGGAACTATTGCAGTTCAAACAGACAACATGTCAGTAGTGTGGTACATAAATAAATAGGGAGGAACCAAATCGTATCCCCTATGTCGAGAGGCACAAAGGGTATGGCAGTGGGCCATCTCTTCTCAACGATTTCTGATAGCAATGCACATCCCAGGAAAATCCAACGTGATAGCGGACAAACTCAGCAGAGCAATGCTTTTGCCTTACGAGTGGTCCCTGAAACAAGATGTTGTTTAAGAGATCTTCCTAAAATCGGGCCAGCCTTGCTGTGACCTTTTCACCACGTCTATGAATGCCAAATGCAGCAGCTACTTTGCCCTTACCCCCCCCCCCCCCCCAGGAAGTCACCAAGGGATGCACTCGTACATGATTGGTCCCCAAACTTTATGCCTTTCCACTCTTCCCCTTAATAC
The DNA here is from genome assembly GCF_019279795.1 of Protopterus annectens. Taxonomy (NCBI): domain Eukaryota; kingdom Metazoa; phylum Chordata; order Ceratodontiformes; family Protopteridae; genus Protopterus; species Protopterus annectens. The sequence continues at coordinate 543,644,620 of NC_056734.1, forward strand.
CCAAAGTACTTCAGAAAGCCAGTACGTTGAACAGTGCTATGTTACTCCTTGCTCCTTACTGGCCTCGACAAATTTGGTTCCCCTTTCTCTGGGCTCATCTCTTGGAGGAACCGTGGATTCTGGGCCCAGTTCCAGACGTTTTGACCCACTCATCGGGAATGTTCCATCCATCCATCCATCCAGACCCTCATGTTGACAGCATGGCTGCTCCCAATTCCCCAAATAGCCAGCTGTTTTGATTTTCCCCTTGCAGTTAAACATATCTTGATCTCTTCCCACAAACCTTCTACAAGAAAACTGTATTCCGGTAAATGGAAAAGGTTTTCATACTGGGCCATTAAGCACAATATAGACCCCTTTACAGCTCCTATCACAGCAGTTCTAGAATTTCTCTCCAAATGTTTTGACGAAGGTGCAGCAGCAGCTACCATCAAGGTACAACTAGCAGCCATATCTAATTTCCATATTGGGGAGATGGGAGTGTCTATCATGTCCCAAAAGCTATGCAAGGCCTTTCTGATAGGTACCTTCCTGCTAAGACCCCCAATCAGAAAACCTCCAGCCGCTTGGGACCTAAAGTTTGTTCTAACTGCCTTAGTCTTGCTACCATTTGAACCTGCATCATCATGTGATTTAAAGTTTTTGTCACTGAAAACTCTTCTTGGTAGCCATTACCTCTGCTAGATGGGTGTCTGAACTTCACGCCCTTTCTGTACGCCCTCCTTATATAGTTTTCCACTAAAACAGAGTATCCTTAAGAACTAATCCTTTCTTACCAAAAGTTTGTTCAGAAAACAATTTAAATCAATCTGTTGAGTTGCCAGTGTTCTTCCCCAACTATAGCAACAAGGTAGAATATAAATTACATCAACTAGATGTACACAACTACACCTTTATTTGCACAGAACCAAAGATTTCTGAAAGTCAGACCAGATTTTTGTTTCCTTTTCAGACAAAAGGATTACCGGTTTCTAAAGTAACTCTTTCAAAATGGCTCACAGAGTGCATTTCCTTCTTAGACATCATTAATAACAGGCAATTACCAGGCAAAGTGAAGGGCCATTCCACAAGAGCGGTTGCAACGTCCTCTGCCTTTTAAGCTAAACTTCCTATGGATTCTATTGGTGCAGCTGCCACATGGGTGAGACCTCATACCTCTGTCTCATTACAAAGTAGATGTGGTCTCCCGGAACAGGTCTTCCTTTGGATCCACTGTACTGAAGAGTCTGTTTTCCTGAGCCACCCAAGGATGAAGGTGCTAGGGACGCTGTCCCAACCAGTAAGAATTAAGGCAAGATAGGACAACATAACATTAAGAAGTTATGTACTCACCATAATGTTCCATGTTTGTCGTTCATCTCACCTTTATTCTTGCGTCCCACCCTCCTTTGCTCCTGGAGGATCGGGCGGATAGTCATATATATATATATATATATATATATATATATATATATATATATATATATATATATGTGTGTGTGTGTATATATAAATACATACATATATATATATATATATATATATATATATATATATATATATATATACATACACACACACACACACACACACACACACACACACACACATATATGGGTCTAGGACATTTCACTGAATGCACATTTCACTGAAACTCAAATTAGTGTGCACTTTTCACTGAAAGCTCAGTTCACTGAAAACTCAATTCACTGAAACGCGTTTCACTGAAAGCTATATATAGCCTTTTCTCCACTGTAGTATGACCCTGGAGTTAGTATATGTGTGTATATATATATGTATGTATATATAGATATATATATATATATATATATATATATATATATATATATAGTTGGAGGGGCACCCCCCCACATATTTTAAATATATTGAACTTATATACATGGATACTTGCAATTTCAATATATTACTATTTTCCGAAGGTAATATATACTTAGGGAGGGCGGTGCCCCCACACCCCCTCTTACTATATATACTAACTCCATGGTCGTACTACTAGTTGTGTTTATAAATATATATAGATAATAGTAGTGCTTTCACTTGCAAACAAGATCTGGGTAATATACCCTAAGCATCATGGGGATAGGGGGATAGCCTCGAGACAGTGGGAAGCGCTTGAGCTTTTGTATTAGGCCGAGTCGGAACTGATGCTCGGTTCCAAGCCCAACCAACACGCCTTTATTTAACATACAGTTGAATTTAATTTTGCATGCATGTCTTACATACATACCTTTTCATTAAAGATCATTAGGAAATCTATTATATCTGTATACACATTATATCTACCCCATTCCTCCATAATATAAAAAAATATATATTATGGAGGAATGGGGATGTTATAATGTGTATATCGATATAATAAATTTTCTAATGGTCTTTAATGAAAAGGTATGTATGTAAGACATGCATGCAAAGTTAAATTCAGCTGCATGCTAAATAAAGGCAAGATGGACAATAAACATGGACTGTTATGGTGAGTACATAACTTCTTCTTTTCTATTTTTGACAACATGGCTAAATTAATATCAAGGCTTCTTTGCAGAATGTGATCACTTTTCCCACAAAAGTGACAAGGTGCTAAGCAAGTATGGGTATGCTGCTGCTGCAGTGTCCTTCCTAAAAAGGTATGCCGGCCTTATACTATAATTCTCTACCTAATGATGTTAAGGCTAAACTTCTGGATGTTCCCTTAGATGAGGATAATTTTATTGGATCACATTTTGGTGAACTCGTCAAGAAACTGCAGGAAAGCTAATGCAAGGCTTTCTGTTTCCCCCATTTCCGACTGCCAGAGGTACTACCACTCAGTCTAGCCACTTTTTCCACAAAACCAAAAATCTGTTCAGCAGAAAGGAAAGAAATTTTCTAAGAAAAATGTCAGGAAAAGTTCAAATATACTTTCACTGGGTCCATGGGATCCTTTTCAGTCCGATGTTCCAGTTTCTGACTATCCCCATTCCTTCCTGCATTAATTTCAGCCAGTCACTTCCCAGCCTTTCAAGGAAGACACTTATACTGTTGTCCTCTCTGCAGAACAATAACATCTGATCTGATGATGTCTTTTTCATCCTTTCCTCAGTTGTTGCGTTTTGGATCCGACTTCACCCACTTCTCAGACTTTGGATCTGTGATTCAAGCTCCTCATACCCATAATCCTCTCCCCAAGCCCCTGATTACCGCAAATCTCATTTGCCACTATAACGATCAGGTATAGTTGGCATAGCTCAAGCTTTTTGAAAGTTAAGTGATTTTAATTTTGACTTTGTATCACTCTTAAGTCTTTGACACTTTTTCTGCTCCCCCTCTCTCCCTTGTAAAAAAATAAATAAAAATAAAATAAAAAATCATTGAGAGCTTTATAACTTAAATTTTGTATTCTGTAGGGTTGCCTACTTTTTGCTTCCAGGCCTTGCACCTTTCCCCTCCTTTTCTGCTAATTGTTCTAGTAGTCCATTTTGCCATTGTTGGTATTTCTTTTTCCAGTTATTGCTAGTATCTTGTTTACTGTTGCTGGTAATCTTGCCTAAACTTGAGATGTTAGGTAGTCCAATCTCACCTTCATTTTTACATGTGGATTCGGAGCCGATCCTCAGCTCTGACTGTGACGATTTTCAAGCTCGAAGACTTCTGGTTGGCTTGTGGCTAAGCAGGTATTCCATGGTGCAGCAGTGCAGTCCCCAGATCTCGTTTGCCTCGTCGACGAGTTCGGATGTGCTTCTCTTAGCTCTGGCTAAGTTTTTTGCAGTTCTTTCATTCATAAGTTTTTTTTGCATATTTTCTGTTATTTAGTGGTATTATATATAGGCCTTTACTTAAATTGTCCTGTGGACATGTTTGACCTTAGTAGTTAGTGTCCTGTGTACCAGTAGTGAGGCGCCATTGCGCTTTTTTTGCCTAGATAGTTAGTTTTTGGCATTTTTTCACCTCTCTTAATCAGCAGGGGCTCCTGTTGATTTATTGTACTGTTAACTTGTTGTCTTTGGCTGCGATCCGTTAAAGTTGTATTTTAGGATTGCTGTTGCAAAGTTTTTTCCTGTGTTATTGAACCTGTGTGTGTGTGTCTGTTATATACTTGGTCTGTTTGAGTTAGAAGATCTAGTTTTCTATTACACCGGGCTAGGCCCATTTAACTTAGAGGACCTAGTCCTTGTGTAATTCTTCTGCAGGGCTAGGCCCGTTTTAGTTAGAGGACCTAGTCCTCAGTTATTCTCTCTTTCTCTATTTTTCCTCTGGGTTTGCGTTTGTGTCTGCAATGTCTACGGATAGCAAGGAGCATAAACTCTCTGGGTTCAAAAAATGCATGAAATGCTCCCAGAAAATGTCATTAACGGATGGCCACAACAGTAGCTGTGTCTACTTCTTGAGAGCCATCCATTTGCAAGAATTATGCTTTTTCTGTCATGCTTTCTCTACTAGAGTGTTGCAGGAGAGAAAGAACAAGCTGATACTCAGGGGTCTTCTGAAACCAACCTTTGAGGAAGCCTTTTCTAGTTTGTCAGCTTCTTCTTCCAAGTCTTCAAAATCCAGATCTGACTCCAAATTTAAAGCTTCAAAAAGACCTTCTCCGGCAACCAGCTGGTGTCTAGGAGCCGCCTTCCAAATTAACAAAATCTGCTTCCTTGACTCCTCAGTCTTCAGAGCCGAAGGAGAGCACAATGGTATCAGAGTCGGTCACAGGTGCTTCTGTGCCGACTTCTGAACCTTTGGAAATAGCAGTTGACTCTACTGCTCGGAGCCGGTCTGTAGAATCCCTACCGGTGTCCTTGCTAATCAAGTCTCCAGTGCCTGCTAGGTCAAGATCCCCTACTTTTTCTTCTAGATCTTCCAGGAGGTTTTCAGAAGATGATGTGGAGTGGGTAGTACTGAGATTCCTTAAGTAGTCTGCTCTGCCTAAATTTTTGTTGGCTCCGACCCAGTCGGCTCCGGAGCCACTCAAGCCAGTTTTGCCTTCGTCTGTGATTCCTCCTCCAAGCCGTGTTGGCCTTTCGGAGCTGGAGTGCTTGTTACCAATGGAGGAACCCTCGGTTCCGGCTCCCCTTGCTTCTGCATTGGAGCAGAGTTCGGCTCCGACACGCTCTGCTCCGTCCATCGTGTCCAGGGACCAAAGCTCTTCTGTCAGTGCCGATGGGGAGGATTTGAATCGATCTTCAGTTCCAAGCCTTCCTCTCTGTGCTTCCGCCAGGGTGAGCTCAGACCCGGCATCTATTTCTGAGCCGATGGCTCTGGCTCCGGCGCCATCCTTTGTCTCTTTGGAGCGGGGATGGTCTTCGGAGCCGGAGAGGTCAGCTTTTGAGGTGATTATCGTGCTGTCTCAATCTACAGCTCCTGCCAGTGGTACAAGCACCCCCCCCCCCAGGGCTCCCACTTCAGGCTCATTACCTACTCTCTCAGGAGACAGCAGAGTCCAGCAGTCTCAGGAGCCACTGGCTGGTGGTAATCACTCTTCCAAGGCCTCCCCAGAAGGTCCCTTTGAGGAGCCTCCTCAGAAGAGAGTATGCAAGAGGAAGCATATTGACTCCCAGTATGAGTCTCTGACATCGGGCACTGACCTCGAGGAGTCGGAGGGGTCCCACAAGTCGTCCTCTGATGTCTCCTTTGTGGACATCCTGGCGATCCTTAAACGGAGGTGCGACTGGCCCACTGTCAACCCTTCTGATGAGGAGTCGGTGTACCTGAAGGCTTTCGGGTCTCAACCCTCTGCCTCTTGGGTGTCTCCACCTTTCGTCAAACTAATGGATCTGGTTAATCGGAAGGTGTGGGGTACTTCTGATGCCATGGAGCCAGTTCCCAGGAGACCGAATAAGTTCCTGTCTGCCCCTCCTGGAAAAGAGTTCTTGTCTAAGGGCATTCCCGTAGATGCCATGGTGGTGGCGGCCACAAAGGAGGAGTTGGCGAAGGCTTCTTACTCTGTTCATCCACCAAACAAGGAGTCTCGATAGATGGACAGTTTTGGGAAGCGTGTATTTAGTTCAGCGGCATTTACACTCCAATCTCTGAACTATCTTACCCACTTCAAGAGGTTGCAGAGGGATCTCCTCAAAGAATTAGGAGATTCCATACAGGGTGCTTGTCCTGAAGGAGTCCCTGATAGGATGTCTGCTCAGTTGTCCACCCTAAATTCTGTAGTTAACTCCTCCATGCGGCTTATCTCCCATGCAGCTGATGGAGCGAGCAGAGCAGCGGGTTCAGGAGTTGCCTTTACCCGCCACTCCTGGATGCGCTTGTGTAGTTTTGTGGAGCTGTTTAAGTCCACCTTCACCAACGCCCCATTTGATGGTTCCTCCTTGTTTGGTCCCAAGGTGAAAGAAACCCTCACTCGGCGTGAGCAGGAAGGAAAGACCCTCTCTGCCGTGGGAGTCCGTTTTACCATTCCCTCTCGACCATACCCCAAAGGTCAAAGAGGTGGTAAAATGTGGTTCAAAAAGTCCCAGAGAGTCATTCCAGACACACACAGTGAATCCTCCTTCAGAGGCAGAGGAGGAGGAAATGGTAGACGTCGCCCTAGAGGCAGGGGCTGTCCGCAATACCAGCAAGGCCATGATTCCTTTCGAAGGTGGCCTTATCAGCGCTCCTGATGTGGGGCCCGACTGCGTTTCTCTGGGGCCAGTCGGGGGCCGCATCTCTTTGTATTCAGAAGCCTGGCTAAATATCACCCAAGACAAGTGGGTACAAAGAGTTGTACCAGAGGCTATATCATACCCTTTTCCCTTCCACCGTTTGTTCCCAAAAAGTTCCCAGATGTTCCACCCAATCACAGGGATCAGGCAACTGTGGATATCAACAAGTTGCTCTTAAAAAGAGTCATCCAGCCCGTCCCAGCAGACCAGACAGGATCCGGAACTTACTCCAGGTTCTTTTTATTCCCATAAAGAACTGAGACTGGAGGCCAGTTTTGGACCTCCGCAGATTAAACAAATCTGTGAAGAAGGACAAGTTTCGGATGGTCACAGTGCAGTCGATACACCCATTGTTAGGGAAACACTATTGGATGTGCTCTCTGGATCTCCAAGACGCCTACTACCATATAAAAATGGACAAAGCGTCAAGGAGATGTCTGCGCTTCTGGCTGGGAGCCAGTCATTATCAGTTTCTTGCTCTGCCCTTTGATCTCTCACCACAGCCCCCAGGGTGTTCACCATATGCATGGCAGTAGTGACAGCTCACCTGAGACGTCAGGAATTCCAGGTGTTTCTGTATTTGAACGACTGGCTCCTGACCACCCCCACCAGGCATCTACTCATCCAAAACGGGGACACCACCATTCAACTTTGTGCTCAACTAGGGATCTCCATAAACTGGGAAAAATGTACATTACTGCCCTCACAGTCTGTGATATTTATAGGGGCAGAGGTAGACACAGTGGATATGACAGTTCATCTCCCCGCCGAAAGAGCACAAAACCTCATCTCACAAGTTCAGCATCTTTTTCCGCTTCGGAAGGTCAAAGCAAAATGGATTCTTCGACTTCTCAGAATGATGGCCTCAACCATTCTGTTAATACCTTTAACCAGGTTGCACATGAGAATTCTCCAATGACTCCTGTTTTCCCAGTGGTCATTCCAGTATCTACCGCTGAGTCACCCTATCCTGCTGACGGAATCATGCAAAAAGGACCTTCATTGGTGTATAGCCAACAACTTGTTCACGGGAGCTCCCTTTGTGTCTGCCCAACCGTTGCCACTGTGACCACGGATGCCTTCCACGTCGGATGGGGGGGCATTATCTTGGCAGGACTGTCCATGGCACATGGCAAGAACACGAGGCTCATCTGCATATCAATGTTCTGGAGATGAGGGTGGTGCTTCTGGCATTGCAAGCACTTCAGGACCTTCTTCCTCCATTGACGATTGCGATACAATCGGACATGTCGGTTGTGTGGTATATTAAACAGGGCAGTACCAGATCTTACCCACTCTGTCGAGATGTCATGCGAGTTTGGGGATGGGCGATTTCTTCCCAGCTCTTTCTGGTGGCAACACACATTCCGGGGACAACCAATGTGATAGCCGACAAGCTAAGCCGGGCGTGGTCTCTGAAACGGGAAATAGTGGAACAGATTTTCTGGAGAATAGGGACAGCCTTGCTGCGACCTTTTTGCCAGCCTAGTCAGTGCCAAGTGCAGCAGTTATTTTTCCCTAATTCCCCCTCTAGGGGAAACACCCAGAGATGCTCTGGTCCACGATTGGCCCACGGGACTTCTATATGTGTTTCCTCCATTCCCTCTTATCCCCAAAGTGATTCAGAAAGCAAATCGTCTGGGAAGCAAGTTGATCCTCATTGCTCCTTACTGGCCTTTTCAGGTCTGGTTCCCCTTCCTCGAGCCTCTTCTGGACGATCCTTGGATTCTGGACCCAGTTCCAGATCTATTGACCCACATGTCAAGTTCGTTACACTCTGCTCTCCACACCCTCAAATTGACAGCATGGCTGCTCCAGTTCCATCTCTAGTCAGGCTTCATGATGTTTCTTCATCAGTGTCCCATATTCTCTTATCATTGCATAAACCCTCAACCAGAAGGCTGTATGACAGTAAATGGAAAAGCTTTTGTATGTGGGCACAGAAAATGAATGTGGATCCTTACACCACTCCCATTCCCGTGATTCTGGAATTCCTTTCGGAGCTTTTTCAGCAGAGATCTGCCGCGGCCACCATCAAAGTACAATTGGTGTCAATCTCTCATTTTTGTTTAGGGTCTCCAAATGTCAACCTTGTGTCTCATAAGCTATGCAAGACTTTCTTGAGAGGAGCCACTTTACTAAGACCTAGGATCGGCCTTAGGTCAACTGGTGCCCTAGCCAAAAGGGCTCCACGGCTCCCCCCACTACACCACCTGGTGCCCCATCCTGGTCTACGTTCACGAAATAAATGCTGGAAACGCGCCCCTACTACAGCAGCACCCTAGGCGGCTGCCTAGTTGGCTTATGCCTAAGGCCGGCTATGCTAAGACCACCATTACAAGAACCTGTGGCTTCCTGGGACTTAAATTTTGTGTTATCCAAACTGACACCCCCTCCCTTTGAACCGTCTCACTCATCATCTTTAAAATATTTGTCTTGGAAGACTGTGTTTTTTAGTAGCCATTACGCCAGCCAGATGTGTATATGAGCTACAAGCCCTGTCTATTAAGCCACCTTATTTAATCTTTCATAAAGACAGGGTATCTTTACGTACTAATCCTTCGTTTGTTCCCAAAGTTTGTTCTACTGCCACCTTAAATCAGTCCATTGAGCTTCCAGTTTTCTTTCCCAATCATTGTAATGCAGCTGAATATTGTTTCCACCAGCTGGACGTTCATAGACAGCTATGTTTTTATTTGCAGCGGACCAAAGAATTTTGGAAGTCAGACCAGTTATTCATTTCTTTTTCCGACTCCAGAATGGGCTTACCAGTTTCTAAGGTGACATTGTCTAATTGGATTTCTAGCTGCATAGCCTTCGTCTACAATTCGGAGAATAGACCTTTACCCCACAGCATCAAGGCTTACTCTACCAGGTCTCTGTCTACCTCTGCAGCCTTTCAAGCCAGAGTACCCACTTGATCATGTCTGTGCAGCAGCTATGTGGGCTACTCCTCACACCTTTATTACTCATAAGTTGGATTTGGCATCCAGGGGTGGAGCATCCTTTGGCTCCACTGTGCTCAGGAGTATTTTTCAATGAGCCACCCAAGAATAAGGTGCTAGGGACACTGTCCCATATGTAAAAATGAAGGTGAGATTGGACTACCTAACTTAAAGAAGTTATGTACTCACCTTAACGTTCCATGTTGGTAGTCCATCTCGCCCTTCATTTTTACCAACCCGCCCTCCTGCCCCCATCCTGGAAGATCTGGAGGTAATAATTTAATTCTCTTGGTTGGTGACCCTTTAGTATTGGTTTGTTGGTTAAGGTTTTTTTTTCTGTTTCTAGTGAGCAGCATACAAGATCTGGGGATTGCAGTGGTGCACCATGGGATACCTGCTTAGCCACAAGCCAACCAGAAGTATTTGAGCTTGAAAATTGGCCAAGTCAGAGCCGAGGATCGGCTCCGAACCCATATGTAAAAATGAAGGGTGAGATGGACTACCAACATGGAACGTTATGGTGAGTACATAACTTCTTTTTTTCTACTATGTAATACCTTGTTTTTGTTGTTTCGGACTGGTTCCCTTTTTGTATTTTTTAGGATGTCTGGCAAGTCTGTTGGTTTTAAAAAATGTTCATCTTGTGGGCACAAGGTACCTAACTCAGATGCCCACTCCAACTGTGTGTATTTTCTTGGGGCCACACATCTTGAGGTGGAGTGTGAAATTTGTTCTGGCTTCAACCACAGAGCCTTGGTTGACCACAAGAACAAATTAGTTCTTAAGGGTCTGTTGCCTTTTTCCTAATCTTCAGTATTTGGAGCTTCTCCCTCCGCAGGGAAAACCACAAGGTGAGGAGAGAAAGAGAAAACCAAAGAATAGCCAAGGGTGTTGAAGTTCCCCTGACTGCTGTCCTCATTTGTCTTCAGAGTCAGTTCCCCCAGCCAAAATTTCCAAGATTTCGGATATGTTCACTTCTTCAGATTTGAAAACTTTGGCTGCTAAGTCCCCTACCCTTAGACTTCTGCAGATGTCTCCAGAGCTGATCTCTTCCAGACTACATTCTCCATTTTTGCCGGAGACTACATGTAGAGTTTGTAGACCTCCATCTACCTCCTCGTCTTTCAGGTCTGCCAAGAGCTTGTCTGAAACAGTTATGGACAGGATGATGAAAAAATGTCTCAGGACTCCAATTCATTTGGGAGAACTCACAGCTCCAGTTCTGATTGGACCCCATATGCTTGGAACCAGCCCAAATACCCTTGATAAGGCCTACTCCAATCAGTCCCATGGCTTCAGAGGTACTGGATCCAAGAATCCTAGGATTATCGGGGTCAGATTCAAAGGCCTGTTCTTAGTTGATTCACCAGTGCCTTATCTGATCTATCTGGCACTGACTTTGTCGGAGCCAGTGAGATCTCTGAGCATAGCTTCTGCGCCTGCTCCACAGTAGGGCTTTGACTTTGGAGCCATCCCTTCCCCCGGGCTTGAGCACTAGATAGCTCACCTCTGATGTCTATGTCAAGGCAAGATCATGAGGAAGTCTTGGATTTCTCCAGGCAGGTGGCTTCAGCTCCTACTAGGGTGGTTCTGGGCCCCCATTGGCTTTTGCTTTCGAGGCAGTGTAGAAGAGCTCTCCACATGAATGGAAATAAGACATCCTTGCCCCCCTCAGGTCCTCCACTCTCCACAACTGTCTGCCTAGAGTCTGATCATTCTGTCCCACTGGACAGCCAGTCTATTCTAGCATCGAGACCGCCGTTTTACAGGACTCCCCACACACTTCCTGGTCCTCCCCCAATAATCCCCACAAGGAAATTCTCTGGAAGTGTAAGTGCAAGAGGCGGCGCATTGATTCCCTGCTGGAGTCTTTAACAGAAGATACTGACTTCGATGAAGGGGAGAGGTCTCCCAGGTCACCCCTTGAGGATGTCTCATTTAGAGAAAATCTCCAGATTCTGAGATAGAAAGGTGGTTGAGCTTCCAAATCCCCTTCCCAGGAGTAGTCTGTGTTTATTGAGGCTTTCAGGACCTGCTCAGCTGTGTCCTGGATGTACCCCCGGCAGATGAAATGCTGGACCTCATTTTCTTTCAGGTTTGTAAAGAACCAGGTGCAACAGAATCCATTAATAGAAATGCATACAAGTTCCTAGTTGTACCCAAGGGCAATATCTGTTGGAGCAGTTGATGTCACGGTGGTTGCCACAGCCACCAAAAAAGAACTTGCTGAAGAAAGTCCCTTTGTTCACCCCACCCACCCAACAAGGAGTTTAGGACCTTGGACAGGTTTGGGAAGTAAATTTTTGCTTCAGCGTCCCTTGTCCTATGGTCTCTGAATTAGATGGCACATATTACAAGGTATCAGTGGAATTTGACTAAGGAAGTCAGAGAATAAAAAGACCATTTCTTTGCATCTGGCCACCCTTCAGTCCCTGTCAGATGCTTCCATGCAGCTGATGCCCCATGCTACTGAGGACACCAAGTTCAGGCATTACTATTAGGAAGCACACCTGGATGTGGCTTTGCGGAGGCCTACAAGATGTCTTTCATCAATGCACCCTTTAACTTTGGGTCCAAATAAGACGGATCCATCACAGGGAGACTCTACTGGAGTGAACAGGATGGGAAAATCCCATCTGCTGTAGCAGTATGATTTTGTCCCCCTCAGAAGATGTTCTCTGTAAACCAGCAAGGGAGTAGAAAGATGTTCCATGAATCACGAGTAGAATGATGTTGTTCCATGAATCACAAGGGATCTCTCAGAACTCCTAAGGAGACCCCAGCAGCAGATGGAGGTTTTCTAATGGTAAACATTGCCCAGTTAGCAAGGGGGGGGGGGGGGCTTACAAAGCCAAGATTTCAGAGGATCCTTTTACCGAGAAGTCTTTCCAGCACCCGAACAGTTGCCCAAGTGCTGCACTCTAGAGGCAATCGGAGAGCACTTATCTCTGCATCTGGAAGCATGGATGTCCATCACTACAGATGTCTCTGTGCAGAGAATTATTACCAGAGGTTATTACATTCCCTTTTCCCTTTCCCCATGAACAATTTCCACTGTACAGGATTAGTGCATTCTCTCTCTTTTGTGGAACAATGATTGGATGTACTCAGTAGATATCCAAGATGCGTACTATCACATAAAAATAGACAATCCAGGAGATACCTTTGCTTCCTGCTGGGATCCAGTTACTTTCAGAGCCCTGTCCTTTGGTTTCAACACAGCCCCCTGGGCATTCGCCAAATGTATGGCAGTGGTTGCAGCTCACCTGAGACTGCTGGGATTTTAAGGGTTTCCATAGCTTGATGACTTGCGGCAGGGACTACCCGCTCCATTTTTGTGTATTCCTGGGAGTCATAGTTAACTAAAACAAATCTCACCATCTTCCCACTCAAACCTTGGAGTTCATAGGGGCTCATCTGGATACAGTTTCTCAAGTAGCTTGGCTTACTCAGTCCAGATTGTTCAGATTGTTCAGATTACAGCTTCACGTGACAAATCTTCCGTCTCTTTGGTCACCACTAGCTAGGTTAGTCCTTCAACTTCTGGAGTCAGTGGCAGTCTCCATGACACTTCTGCCCTTAAGATGCTACAGTGGAGTCTAGCAGTTTAATAGTCTATGAAACAACATCCCATGACATCTCCCATTTGTATTATAAAGATCTGCCAGCAGAATTTATCCTGGTGGATCCATGCACCACATTTTTTCACAGGGTTATCCCTTTGCTCTTCCATTGCCCAAGGCTACAGAGGCTTCCCAGTTGGGGTGGGGCATTACCTGAGACAAGATGGTCCAAGGCATATGATCCCCTTTGGAGGCCAACCTTCACATCAGCATACTAGAGATGAGGGCAGTCGTCCTAGCATTGCAGGCATTTCAAGACATTCTTCCTCAAAGGACAGTTGCCATACAGACAGACATGTCAGTGGTCTGTTATATCAACAAAAAGGGAGGATCCCACTCTTACCCCTTGGTGTCTGGGGGGGAGTGAGAGCTTGGCAGTGGGTGATCTCTCCCAACAGCTTTCTTTTAGCGTCACACATTCTGGGGAAGTCCATCGTTTTAGCAGACATACTGAGGGGATATGTTTTTTTTACCCCCTCACAAGTGGTCTCTCAATCCTTAAGTGCCAGAACAGATTTTTTGTTATTGTGGCCAGCCATGCTGCGACCTTTTCACCTCTGTCCACAGTTTCAAGTGCAGTAGGTTTTTTGTCCTAATTCCTCCCTTAGGTGGAGTCAGTGAGGGACGCTGTAATCTAGAATTGGCACCTAGTCTCCTTTATGCCTACCATCCCGCACCTTTCGTATAAAAGGTTTTACAGAAAGTTTAGCAGCAGAAGAGCAAGGTGTGATCCTCATTATCCCATTCTGGCCTCACCAAGTGTGGTTCTCTTTCCTTGGGCCTTATCTGATGTATACTCCTTGGGTTCTGGATTCTTTTCTGGTTCCTTTGTCTCACCCCTCCAGCTTTCCTTAACCGGACATACAAGCCCTCAGGTTGACCATATTGTTTTTTCACTTCCAGTGATTACTGTAATAGTGCAGGCTTTCTTCCCAGGTTTTACACATTCTTATTTCTCAAAAGATACCACTAGGAGGATATACAAGAGCAAATGGAAGCAGTTCTTTCTGGGCTAACAAGGGAAATCTAGACCCTTTTTAGCGCCCATTCCAGAAATTTTAAAATTTCTGAAATCCATTTTTCATAATGGTGCAAGTTACTCTACAATCAAAGTACAGCTGGCTGCATTCTTCAGTTTTCTTGTAGGCAAAACTTTGTCCTTGGCCTCCCTCAAACTCAGAGGAGAGCTCAGTCTTTGATTCTCGGGGCGGGTAGTTCTCTTTTTCTGAGACTGTTGCTAGAATGTGCCAGTGTTATCAATAGGAGAACACTGAGATTTCTTACTCCCACAGTAATGAGGTCTTATAGAAGGATTTTCTAGAACCTACACCCATTCCTCGTGTTCTGTCTGCTTTTGAGAATGTGTGTTACTGCCTGCAGATGTTCTTCGTGTTTCACTGTTGCAGTCATCACATTTAGGTTACCCCTGCCAGGGTAGCCCTCAGGCGGCCCTAATACCAGAGGCTTAGTATTTCTGCGTCTGTTGCCGTCACTCCAGGACTGACGTCAGGCCATCAGTAGTATAAAATAAGGCAGCCCATGCCATTACATCAGTCTTTCTTACCGAGGAGCCTGAAGCAGAAGCAGTTTGCATGAGTGCCGGTCGGCCGCTACCTGAGTTTTCATTTTCCGAATTGAAGTTGAAGTCTTCTAAAGCTATGTACCCTGTTGGGGATCCTTTTTTCATGCTCTAACCGGTGTCAGAAAAAGTTAACAGTTGTCTTCCCTGTGGAAAGCAAATACCACACCGAGACTTTCATTTTTACTGCGTCACTTGCTTAGGCCCAAACCACGACGTCCCCCGCTATCGCTTTTGTGATTTGCTCAACGCCAGAACTATACATCGTTGTGCCCTTATTGTAACTAGATATTTTCGCTCTTATTCCTCTAATTCCTATATGAGTTCGGTAAGCCATCTGACAGCAGATCTTCTGAAGAAACATAAGAATAAAGACAGAGACAGGACCGCACAGGTCCAAACCTACCGGGGATGTTTCCGTTAAGTTAGTTTTCAGTTCTCCGGTCCTCAGTGAGGTGCTTTCGCAGCCCCTGATGCCCACGTCTGTGTATGCGCAGCCTGGTACCGAGACCCTTTTGGAGTCCGGTATGCCACAACACTTTTCATTGACTAGGGATCCTGTGGATGTCTCTCCATTGGATGGGTCCGGGGTGGCTGAGCAGGCACCGGCTTCTGAGGAAGAATTTCTTTCGCATCTACCGTTCTTTCGAAAACTACCGAGTTTCTAAGGCCCAGGGTACAAACCACACCCAAGAAACCGATCCAATCTCAGGCACCTACTTCCTTGCCTCAGACTCAAATGCTTAAAATGATGGAAGACCTTATAATGCTGATCAGGGGAAGCCAAGCTACCCCTTCTAAAAGAAAGAGATTTGTCCTCAGTAGTTTTATCTGAACAGGAGTCCGATGACTGATGCATCTGAATATGAAGACATGCAATCTCTCTCTGCTTATTTAGATTCTGATCCAGAGGAATCCACTTCTTCAGCCTCTTCACCTGAGGACTTTTCCTTTGGGGAAACCCTACATACTTTAAGGGAGCATTTCCAATTGGAATGTCAGGACTATCCCCAGTCTAAAAAGAGACTCAGGGAATTCTTAGATCTTCCACAGCATAGACCTCTGGCCATTCCTCCTGTCCTGGATGTTGTGGATGATGTCTTTATGGAATCTAGCTTGACTCCTGACACCAGCCCTCCTGCTCCCAGGAAACCTGACCGGTACTATAGAGTCCCTGACTCTCACAAATTTCTTTTCAAAAATCCTACTGCTGACCCTGAGGTTATTTCTCAAGCGCCTAAAGGAATTTAAGCAACTTCTGCTAAGAATCCTGAGCACTAGACAGATGGGGTAAAAAAGTGTACACCTCTGCTACTCTTCCTACTAGAGCACTAAATTGTCAGTTCCATTTGCTAAAATTTCAGTAACATACAATGGAACTCCTCAAACAAAAAATGTAAACTTCTAACCATAAAAAAATCTGGAGGATCTATAATGTGGCAAAGTTATAAAGTTTCTATAACACAGGATTTACCAGCACAAATAAGACAGTCTAGACAAATGCTGGCTCCATACTGTAAGTTTCTAATTGACAAAAACATTAGATTTCAAATGAAATATCCTAACAGTTTAATCTTTACTCTTGATGGCATTAAATACACTGTAAATACAAAAAAAGAAGCCAGACCTACCTTTTTGAAGCTGTTTAAGGCTCTGCCACCGTCTGAAAATTGAACAGTACATCCTGGCTTTTTCCTGCATTAGAGTGAATGGGAGACTTCATTTACGAGAATCCGAGGCTTCAAAATCCTTTGTGTGTTCTTCTTTCTTCAGCAGGCCTGGTAATTCTCCGTTTTTTTATCTTTTAATCTCATCTTCCTAGCTGAAACACGAAGATTCCACAAAGTTTTATGGCTTCTACGAGCGCTCCTGACCCACGAGGAAGCAGGAAACAAGGTAAAGGAAGCAGGGGGACCGTTTTGAGTGTGGTACAGCTGAGAGGTCCGTTCGCGAATTGGTTCCCCCGTCACGAGCGCGAAAATTCTAAAATTGAACTGCCTGGACTGCTGCAACTGCTGGGAAGCAAGAAGAGCTGCTGTAAATCAAAACAAAGCTTTTTGGGACTTTTTTGAGGCTAAAATGACTGAGAAACGATCAATGAGGTAAAATGTGTCTTGTATGGACAAAAATGTATGGTTTGGCTGTTGCTGTATAAGAGTCTGTGGCTTAGTGGTAAATCCAGGTAATGCAGTCTATTTTTTGTGTTATTTTTTTTCTCTTTTTTTTTTCTCTCCTTTGCAGGCTTGTTTTGTAACTTACTGTGTTTTATTTAGTGAGTAAATAAGTGAATAAATAAGTATCTTTTAACTGTGTTCAGTTTGGGGAAGGGGGAGAACAGAAAAAAGAAAAAAAAAATATATATATATATATATATACATATAGTATAATTAGCAAACAGTAGTAGTAGTTGTGTAATATAGGTGATGTCTAACTGTAATGATCTATAAAAATTAAATGCAATATTGTAGGAATGTTTTGAAGATAAATAGCTGACCTAAATAATGGCTTGTTTTAAACAAATGTATAATAACTGTGTGCTTATTAGGTGAACTGTTAGTTAAAAGGTTTTGGAACAAGTAATTATAATGCTAACATATTATTGCTGTATTTAAAGTTTGTTAAAAGTGAATTATTTGACATGTCAGGTACAATTAGTTTACATGAATATTAGGGAAATGTTCAGAGCTGTAGTTACTTGAGTGCGGTGTTTAGTAGGGAATGTCTGGGTTAGACTTTGTAGACGAGATATAGTTGGTGTAGGTTTTTGCATGCTATTTTATTGTTAGTTAATAGAATTAGTAGTTTAGCTACTTGGGGAATGTTATCCAATGTGAAAACCTATGTTCATCCTGGTCCGGAGGAATAGTGGATAGGCACTGGGTAGGGATGGGATGGCTGTTTTGCTTCCAAAAATTCACGTAATACCAGCACTTGTCAATTTAAGGTGGAAAACAAAAATAGATACCATTATTCATCAATTCATAGTTTAGAATGTGGATAATAGATTCCTGGAATGTTAAAGGACTCCAGAACATGAAAAAGAAAGCTGTTTCTGCATTTGTTTTTAAATCAAAAGCAGGTTTTATTCTATTACAAGAAACACATTTGACTAATGACCAGTGGGAAACAATGAAGGACAAGAAATGGATTAGGAAGGTTGTAAAGGCGGAAGGGACTACGAATAGTGCTGGGGTGGCAATTATAATCAAGAATCAGTTTCAAGGAGAAATTTTGGAGGAGAAAATAGATAAAGAAGGCAGATGGTGTTTGGTGGTTCTCAAAACTGAAAGTTTCGATAAGCCGATAGTACTTTTATGTGTTTATGCCCCAAATGTGAACCAACATCATTATATAGCTTCAACTTACTCTATTCTACAGTCATATAACAACTGTTACATAGTGATGGGGGGGGATTGGAATGCTTACCAAGATTCTAAAACTGATAAGTTGGGAGCTTCACTGCTTTTAATAAGCAGGCAATGGTAGCGTTGAAAGAACTGAGAACGGATTTCAAACTATATGACCCTTTTAAACACAAACACATACAAGCAAAGGCAGAAAACTTTACTTTCTATTCTAGCTGCCATAAAATGTGGTCAAGAATTGATTTTTTTTTAATTCCAGAAGTGTTCATTTCACTTGACCCTAGGGTTTCTAATCTAGCTAGACAGCTCTCAGACCATTCTAAAATAACTTTAACTTTAAAGACCGATATTTTGAATACTAAAAATCATGGTGGGATATAATTGGTCCTTAAACCCATACCTATTAACCAAAGAAGATATAGTACAGGAAGTTAAGGAGATACTTAAACAATTAGTATACAATATACCCGTGAATGAACATCCATTAGATATAGAATGGGCTACAACTAAAACTTTGTTAAGAGGATTATTTATTCAGAAAGCCACTTATTATAAAAACTCCAAAATAAAGAACAACTGGATCTGGAAACTAAAGTACAATTATTGGACCAGGAGCTGATGAGTAACTACACTGAGCAAACAGAAACTGAGTTGTTAAGATGTCAGAAAGAGCTGTTTCTTATGCATAACAGAAAATTGACACTGTACGAACAAAGAAGTTTAGTTAAATATGCAAATCACATTCAAACTCCCTCGAAAGCATTAGCCCGTATTATTAATCAGACGAAATCGACACGATTAATTACCGAAATAAATCATAATAATACATTATATACTGATAAGTCAGATGTCATGAAGATTTTTGAATCAATTTTTAATCAGATATATGGTGAGCAACAAACTCATGGGCATGATGAAGAGAGAAAAGAGTTCTTACAGAAAATTAATTTTCCCAAGATAGACGAGGATTCTCAGGGAGAATTGACTGCATTGATTACAGTTGATGAAGTTCTAGAGGCAATTAAGAAACTAAAGCCACATAAAGCCCCAGGACCAGATGGTATGACCTCTGAATTTTATAAATCTTTTAGTGGGATTCTGAGCACCGTACTTTCACAGACCTTTAATTATATCATTTCGAATGGCAGCAATGATCTTCATTTTAATGCCTCAAGAACAATTCTGTTATTGAAAGAGAATAGTAATCCCAAAAATCCAGACAATTATAGGCCCATATCATTGTTGAATATTGATATGAAAATCATGACATGTATTCTAGCTAGTAGATTAAAAAAAATAATAAACTTGATAATATCAGAAGAACAGGCGGGGTTTATAGATGGGAGACAGACTACAGACAATACATTAACTCTTCATACTTTAATATCTTATGCAAAGTATAAAAATATGAACATATATGCTTTAATAATTGATGCTCAAAAAGCATTCGATAGAGTTAATTTGGCTTATTTATTTGAAACATTATCATATTTCAATATACCTCAGCTTTTATTTCTATGTTAAGAAATTTATACAAGAATGCATACACTAGTTTATATATAAATCATGAATGTTCCAAAAGGATTCAAATTAAAAATGGAACTCGACAGGGGTGCCCATTGTCTCCCATACTGTTTAATCTGTATTTGGAACCTTTATTTCTTCATATGAAACAAAAAGTTTATTATCAATCTCCTGTACTTCTTGGGATAAAGGTTAGGATGGCTGCTTTTGAAGATGATTTAAATATATACAGTACCACACCGTGTCAGATAATGGAAAAATACTAACAGCAATACAAACCTTTGAGAAAATTGCTAATTACAAACTAAATTTTAAAAAAAACAAAATATTCCCTCTAAAGACACCTATACCTTTTTCAATGCTACCATTGATAGGACGAATAAGGACAGAAGAAAGAATAAAATATTTGGGGATTGACTTTTCAACTGAAAATAGAGAATTTTTATCAACAATATTAAGGCAACTGGAGACCGAATAACAATGGATTTGAAAAGATGGAGTAAGTTGAAGCTACCGATGATGGCAAGAGCAGCGATAATAAAAATGAACGTTCTCCCCAGAATCTATATATTTTTAGAGCAGCACAACTTAAAATCACGAAATCCTTTTTCAAGCAATTTCAGATAGGACTGGGGAAATTTCTGTGGGAACCCAGAAAAACGAGAATATCCTATGAAAAACTGATGGCTCCTAAAACGAGGGGGGGGTTGGATTTACCAGATTTTGAGATGTATTATACAGTGATTCAGGCCAATAGGATTTTAAGGGTGTCTTACTTGGATAGTGAAAATAGAAAATGGATACCCAAATGGGTACTGCTAAATTATAAACATATAAAAGGGAAGAGAATTAATGTTAAAAAAAAAAAAAAAAAAAAAAAATCTCTTGTTTTTCCTGCTTTACTAGTTTAGTCCAGTTTCAGAGTTGCTGATTCCTGGGCTTTGGTTGTAGTTCCTGTGTACTGTTTCCTTGCCTTATTTGGGGGAAGGGAAGCTACCTTGCTTACCAGTAGGAGTGGGAAGCATTGAGCTGCCTTTTGTCCAGTTTTGTGAGGTTTCAGCCAGTAACTAGTAGTTTATTGGTCGTTTTGGGCCAGTTTCTAGCTTTTTCCAGTCCCCTGGTATAAAACTTTCAGCTTGTACCTACTCAGCACAGACTCCACGTGGGCCAGCAGAGTAATCCAGGCTGCAGAGAGCTGAATAAGCGACTTTTCTTGATACTAAGTATATTTTTGTTGCTTTCCACATCTGAATACCTAGCAACTGTGTTTAGCCTGCCTTGCTGTTACATTGAAGCTGTTTATACTGCATTTAACTTAATATTGCACTTGGAATCCTTGTTTGTTACTATTTGACTGTATTTGTAGCAAATTCTTCTGTGTAAGCTGTAGTAGCTGATTCATAGCATTTATAAGTGTTTGCTGTACCTGTTTCTGCCTGTTTTGTGAAAAAAGAAAAAAAAGAAAAAATATCTCTTGTTTTTCCTGCTTTACTAGTTTAGTCTAGTTTCAGAGTTGCTGATTCCTGGGCTTTGGTTGTAGTTCCTGTGTACTGTTTCCTTGCCTTATTTGGGGAAGGGAAGCTACCTTGCTTTCCTGCTTTACTAGTTTAGTCCAGTTTCAGAGTTGCTGATTCCTGGGCTTTGGTTGTAGTTCCTGTGTACTGTTTCCTTGCCTTATTTGGGGAAGGAAGCTACCTTGCTTACCAGTGGGAGTGGGAAGCATTGAGCTGCCTTTGTCCAGTTTTGTGAGGTTTCAGCCAGTAA
Organism: Protopterus annectens; assembly: GCF_019279795.1. Lineage (NCBI taxonomy): Eukaryota > Metazoa > Chordata > Ceratodontiformes > Protopteridae > Protopterus > Protopterus annectens. The sequence goes on from NC_056734.1 coordinate 543,666,034, forward strand.
CTAGTAGTTTATTGGTCGCTTTGGGCCAGTTTCTAGCTTTTTCCAGCCCCTGGTATAAACGCAGCTAAACGCGTTAGCTGAGCTGCCACTGTTGCACACTAGGGCAGTGCCGGTTAAGCAGGTTTAAACTATTCGGGCTACCTAAAGTCCACTCTTCAAATTTTCCCTTAAAACTACCTTCCTCGAACTATACTACTGATCAAATCAGCGTATCCTATAACTAAAAAGATCAACTCTACTTGACTCCAAGTAGACTATTCTCTATCTATTAAACATAGCACTTGCTCCTACAGTACTTATTACCTTGATACGGCACTCTTCTCATAGATAGTACCCCAAAAAGGCAACCCCCCATTTCTCGGTCACCCACGTCCCCCGAAATCTTTTTTTAAAGTTTTTCGTCTACCCTTCTAGCATGTCGAGGGATCAGTTGCTAGTGTCCTCTCCTGCTCAGCTGGTGAACCTGGGAATATTGAGGCAATGTTTCAATTGCCTCATGTACACAGACAACCCTTTCCTCCTCCCACAAAACACAAATACATGCGAGAGATGCAACTATACGGCCAAACTGGAGGCTGAGCTCTCTCAACATAGGACTGGCAAGACCAGTCAGGAGGAGAAGGTTACCACACACACTATAGACCCAGTCTCACATAGTACCATTACAACCTTAAATCATACACATAAACACACAAAGACATACTCGGAGGCTCTGATCAAAAATCTACCAAAACAGCAGAGGCCACCAAAGCAGACACCCAAACAACCACCACCTCAGAACACAACACCCGCAACACATAGACCTCACAGTCAGAGTGTCAAACAGTCACAGCCCTTAAGGCCAAACACAATGCCAGACACACTAGTCATTGGTGACTCCATAGTCAGACACACTGATGTCCCGCTCACCAGACTGAGTAAGGAGAAGGTCACAGTAAGCTGCCTGTCGGGCGCTAGAATCCACCACATAACGCAAGCACTCAGGTCTCTCAACAGCAGGTACAAATATGACTCAGTCATTGTCCACGCTGGTGTAAACGACCTGAGACGCACCTCCTTGGACTACATGAAAAGAGACATTGAGGAGCTCTCTAATTATGTAGCCCAGGCAGGTATGACCCTGACCTTGAGCAGTATCCTACCTTCACCAAGAATGATGCCACAATACAGAGATAAGATGATCAGCTTTAACAATTGGCTTAAACACTGGTGTCATTCAAAGGGGATCCAGTATCTGTCTGCCTGGGATGACATGCTGGACAAGCCACGCTGCCAAGGGACGGCTTGCACCTGTCACCCTGGGATTCCGGATATTGGCAAAGGCTCTTGCCACCCCATAGTGCCTTTTTAGGCAAGGCTCAAATTCTAAACCTACCACCCTAGAACACAAAAAGGAAAAAACTAAGGGTAATGCTGCTCAATGCCAGAAGTCTAAATCTCAAAATGCACGCACTCGAGGCCCTTCTCAGTATGGAGAACATCGATGTCTGTGCTGTGACAGAAACCTGGTTCAAGGCTCCTCAGAGCACCCCAGCGCTATCAGGTTTTACCTCATATCATGCCCGCCCCAAAATCCGGACAATACCAAGAAAGGAAGGGGGGGTATCCATATTCATCAAGGACACCCACACCTCAAGACTGGTGGCAACGCACGATGCATCGGAGACCATCCAGGTGCAATTAACCATAGGCAAGACTGCTCTGCAAATTGTAGCATGTTACAGGCCACCCTCACAAACTCAGGAAACTCACATGGCCTTCCTGAAAACACTAGAGGGATAAATGTATCACCAAACACCATCATACTAGGTGACTTCAATTACCCTAATATAGACTGGGAACACTACTCAAGCCCAAACACCCTAGCCCAAAAGTTCCTGGAATTCATAAACTCAAATGCCATGGAACAACTAGTCACCATCCCCACAAGAGGAGATAACATACTTGATCTCATCATCACGAACATGGGAGCACAATGTTCAACACCGGAAGTATACCCCTCACTGGTGAGATCAGATCACAAACTAATCTCGCTGGAGGTCCTCATCCCACCCCCACCTGAAATAAAAAAGACCACAGTAAAGAACATCTCAAAAGCCGACTTCACACTTCTAAAGACTAGTGTGGTCTCCTTTCAGGCCCCCGAGCCGGCGGAAAACAATACTCAAGCCGCTGAATCACTTACAAACGCCTTCTACCAGCACCTGCAGGACTGCATGGATAAGGCAATCCCAAGCAAAACAAAGACTCTTTGTACCAAAGGCAAGCGTCCAGTCTGGTGGACCCCAGCCATAAACAAACTCTACAACAAAAGGAGGAAGCTACTACAAGATAGAGCAAAATCCTTAAAAGGTAAGACACCCTTGATCACTATAAGTAAAAAACTAAGAGCTCTCATAAAATCATCCAAAGCAAATTTCGAGAGAAAAATAGCTAAAGACTCAAAAGACAATCATAAGGCCTTCTTTAGCTATGTTAGAAACCTAGGAGGAAACTCCCAGATATGCTCAGAACTAGTTCAAAATGATGTGAAGATTACTGATCCTACAGACATTGCCAACATACTGGCTGACAGGTTCAGTGCAAACTTCTCCCCTCCCCCAAAAGGAGAGATATCTATACCAAATGAGTGCTGCCATCCAAACATCTCCAGCTCCAAAGTGAGAACTGCTCCCACCAAAGCAAAACACACAGCATCCATGGGACCCGATGGTGTCCCCGGCTGTGTGCTCCACGAACTCAATGAGGAATTAAACCCACAGCTAGGACAGCTGTTTAATCAAAGTCTTACCTCTGGATACGCACTCCAGGAGTGGCGCACTGCAACTGTGGTCCCACTTCACAAAGGCGGTGCCTCCACAGACCCTGGAAATTACCGGCCCATTAGCTTGACAAGCCTTATCTGCAAAGCCATGGAGAGGATCATAATGGACCTCATAAATAAAGACATAGGGAATTTGCAGACTTTGGATCCAACCCAGTTTGGCTTTGTCAAAGGCAGATCATGCCTTTTAAACTTGGTTGACTTTTTGAAACAGTCACCAAAGCCATTGATGAGGGAAAGGCAGTCCATACAGCCTACCTCGATCTGGCTAAGGCCTTCCATACAATACCCCAATCGGGTATCATTGAAAAACTCATCAGCTTAAATGTTAACCCATACATCACAAGATGGGTTGCAAACTGGCTGAGTGACAGAACCCACAGGGTCAGAGTTGCTGGCGCCATGTCAGACTCAAAGCCTGTCACAAGTGGTGTCCCACAGGGCTCAGTCCTGGGCCCACTCTTGTTTGGCATCTACTTTTCCAAAGTACAAGCAAACACAGGAGGGTTATGGCTGACAAAGTTTGCAGATGACTGCAAACTGGGCCATAGTAGAAAACACATCTGACACAGATATCCTTCAGAAGGGTCTCACAGAAACGGATAACTGGTGCCAGAGCCACGGCCTAAAGTTAAATGCCAAAAAATGCATAGTCATACCCTTCGGGAAAAACAAGGTTACCCCTAGCTACCAAATAGGTGGCAATCCACTGAGCACAGAAGAAGTTATCAGGGACCTGGGGACCCAGGTTGATAGTAGTCTGTCATTCGACACCCATGTAGCTAAAGTAGTTAGGAAGTCCTTCTACATTGCCCACCTTATCATGAAGGGATTCTCATCTAGGTCAAGGGAGGTCATAGTCTCCCTTTACTCATCACTCATCAGACCAATGATTGAGTACAATGCCCCATTCGGAATGTATCTGACCCGACACTTGCAGCAGCTGGAGAGGCCACAAAGTTCCTCACCAAAAGGATAAAGGGTCTCAAAATCTGTCCTATGCTGCCCGACTGAAAGAACTCCAGCTCTATTCAGTCGCACCGCTTGCTCAGAGGTGACCTTTGCCTAACATACAAGGCCATGTCAAACCCAGATTTGATGAATATGCTTCACCTCAAAAAATCTAGATCCATCAGAGCCACAAGGGCGGGAGACTTAAACCTCGACACGGCTATTAATAGGACGTGCTGGAGAGATAGATTCATCACCCAAAGACTCCCTATGCTGTGGAACAAAATCCCGGTACATGTGAGGCAGAGCACCTCGCTGGCCTTGTTCAAGAGAAATCTTGACCAATGGATGGGAGATCGCAGATATACCCCAGGAATTACCTCAGTGTCACTGCTCGACAGAGGCACAGCAAAATAATGGGTATAGTTCCCCATACTAAAGGGGTGGCGTAAGCCACAAAACAATGGGCTAGGCTTATAAATGCCCTCGGGCAGATAGCCTAGTATGAACCTATGAACCTATAAAGCTGTACCATTTTTGAATATAAAAACATTGAGTAAATATGAGTTAATGGAACACATCAAGGTATGGGCAGTGGCGACTCAAACTCTGTTTGCCTACTTGAACCTTTTAAAATATATGATGATGTTTCAACCGTTTGATGGAAATCCTAATATAACTATTGTTAATCAACTGATAGACTTAAAGAAATATCCATTTATTAAGGAATTAACTGTAAGGGATTTATACCCCTTCCTAGGAGTAGCGGTACATGATATCTTAAAAGAGATGAATCTTCCCATCTCTTATTTAATTATAATGAGGCAGTTAAAAGATTTGGCCATAAATTATTTTACCAGTTCTGAAATAAAAAAAGAGGAACTAGTTATTTCAGGTCATCTGTGGGAAGCATTGAAACAAGATAGAAAATATATATCCTCAGCGTATAAAATGGCAAAAGAGAGAAAATATAATAATCATATTCTGTTATCCAAATACTGGAGAGAGAAATTGCCATCCCTAGACGACAGTAAAATAGTAGAGGCATTTAACTTAACATTAAAATCCGTATCACTTCAAAAACTGGTCTTTACTCAATTGATGATATTTAACAATGCATATTATACCCATCTTACACTTCATAAATTTGATTCAAAAAAGTCACCTAAATGTCCACAGTGTGTAGATCAGACAGCAGACCTGTTACACATGTTCTGGAGTTGCAAGTGCATTTATAAATTATGGAATTCTTTAAAGTTACAACTACAAAAAATGGGTTACCAAAACTCAACACTCTCCTGGGAATTTCTGATTTTACATATTCCACAGGAGAATTTGGAGAAAACAAAAAGATTGTAATTATGAATATTAGTTTACTAATGAAATTATATATAGCCACAAATTGGTTGAACCCAGCACAGGTGTCGTGGCAAAATTTCAGGCTGTTGGCGATTAAGCATATATTAGCGCAAATTGTTAATTAGAAATAATAGGAAAAGTATAAACAGCATAAAAATTTGGGAACAAATCTTTAATATTATTTTGGCGTGGCGGTTCCTATCCACTTTCCGTCAGGACATTCTGTATGTGTACCAACACATTCTTGGATTAGATAGAAAATGTAGAAATAATACAAATTATTGGCTTGAGTTGGTTTATAATTGTCTATTGTAGATGCTTTTATGTTTAATTTTTTGTGATTTTAATTTCCTATACTTGGTTAAAATGATATTTATTCTTAATGTATTATAGGGAAATTCAAAATGGAACTAAAACATTGGAAGCAATATTGTACATAATGTAAATAGTGTGTGAAATGTATAATGGTTTGGCAAAACAATAAAAATGATTATTGGAAAAAAAAAAAAAAAAAAAAAAATGTAATCTTTTCCTGCTTATGCAGAAAATAGTTACCAGTGTTGATGCATTCTGCAAGTCAAGTAACTAAGCACTCCTTACAGTGTGGTTTTGCCACCCTAGAAGCATCTTGCAGGGCAGCAGTCACTGGTTCTGTCCTTAGAAGGCATGCTTGGCTTAAGGAGCAGCCCTTGCCAGACTATGTTAAATCCAAATTATTGGACGCACCCTTGCACAAAAACAACTGATTTGGCACCAAGGCTGAAGAGGTTTTAAAAAAGATGGAAGAAAAGCTAAATCTATGCAGACAGTTAAGGACTTCCTGCAGGTCCAGCCACCCAGGTTCAGTAGGCATTGCCCCGCCAAGCACTAGTCCTTTCCTTCACCCCTCCAAGTCAGCCCAGCCCAGATCCCGGCGAAGCACGCCGCCCCAAACAGCAGCCTCAGGGAATGCAGAGATCTAAACAATGGAGTTCCTCCTCTTCAAAACCAGGGAGTGCTAAGCCACCCCCTTATGGTAAGAACTCACAGTGCCCTTCCACTTCCACCCCCTCCCTCTGCCCACCTGCTTGTGCCCCTAGGAGGAAAACTCTCCTTCCACGCAAGCACCTAGGCCACCATAACCAACAGCCACTGGATCCTCCACATAGTGTCCCGGGGATACAGATTTTATTTCCATACTCTACCAACCCCAAGATCTTCCTCCAAACCAGTGGGCAGAGGCCAAAAAGCAAGTCCTTTTCCTGCTCTCTATGAGGGCAATAGAGCACATTCCTGCAGAACAGATAGGTCAAGGTTTCTACTCCAGACTCTTCCTGGTACCCAGAAAAGAGGGCACCTAGCACCTTATCCTCAATCTATCCATTCTAAACACCTTTCTGGTGATAAAATTTAGAATGCTCACCCTCCTGCAACTACTACCTATGCTCTCACGGGATGCTTGGGTAGCCACCCTAGACCTAAAAGATGCCTACCTACACATCACAATCAGAGAATCTTGCAGGAAATAACTATGTTTCAGGGAAGGATCACTGCACTTTCATTTCTCTGCGCTTCCCTTTGGCTTATCCACTGCTCCCAGAGTTTTCACAAAATGTTTGCCTCCCGCCATTGCATTTTCCAGCCAAATAAATATTCAGATTTACCCATACTTAAGATGACTGCCTAATTCAGGCAGACAGTCAGGAAAAGCTGCTCAAACACCTGGCCTTTGTAAAGGATTTACTGACCTTCCTAGAGTATACTGTCAACGAAAAGAAATCCAAAGTAGTACCCACCCAAAAATTATATTCCTGGGAGCAAGCTGGACACATCCTCCCAGATGGCGTTCCTTACACCAGAAAAGCAAACCTACCTGACAACCTAGGTCTCTCAACTAGCCACCAAACTCCAGTTATCCGCAAGGAAAATCATGCAAGCTCTGAGGTTCATGGCTTCTTTGCTTCTACTCATTCCATATGACAGACTGCATATGAGGAAACTACAGTGGTACCTAAAAAGCCTTTGGTGTCAACACTTTCAAGACCTGGAAACACTTATACCAATGATACCTTGTTTAAGGAAAGATTTTCTTTGGTGGACAGCAGCATACTACCACAACAAGGGACTACCCTTTTCACAACCCCATGCCACCCACACCCTCACCACAGACTCATCAGACTATGCCTGTGGTGCACACCTGGACGGCAGGTGCATACAGGGCCAATGGAGCCCACACCAAATACATCTGCACATCAACCAAAAAGAGATGTTAGCTGTCCAACACACACTAACAGCTTTCAGACCCCTACTGTCCCCGGGGGCTGTACTGATCAAAACAGACAACACCACTGTGATGTGGTATATCAATGAACAGGGAAGGACTCACTCGTATCCTTTGTGCAGGCTCGCCATGACCCTTTGGCACACGGCCTCAGCCATGTAACTACACCTGTTAGCACAATTCCTGCCAGGCTCACTAAACTCTCTGGCAGACAACTTAAGCAGAAATCTTCTGGACCCACACGAGTGGCAGCTAGACCAAGGAACTTTCACCTTGGTAACTCAAGAAATGGGGCACCCCGAAGGTCGACCTGTTTGCTTCCCACTCCAACCATTAGCTCAGCAAATTCTGCACCATGGAGCCTCACTGCAAGGCCTGGAGACTGGATGCTCTATCCTTCCAGTGAGTCAATCTCTGTCTATGCATTTCCCCCACTACCGCTCATTACAAGGGTACTGCTCAAAATAAGGGAGGAAAAACCGAGGACAATCCTGATTTGCCCCAGACTGGCCACGCCAGCACTGGTACCCACTGCTGCACAGCCTGTCACCTCTGCCACCATGGCATCTCCCTCAGATCCCGACACTCCTGACCCAGAGGGAAGGAGAATTCACGCATCCCCAGTTGCAGACCCTCAGTCTGGCAGCCTGGCTTATTCCTTGACCACTGCACAAGCTGCCAATCTCAGCAAACAAGTTCTCTGTTATATGTGAGGCCAGACACCCTAGCACTAGAAAGTCTTATGCTGACGAATGGAAAAGGTTTTGCACCTGGATCCAGGCTAAGGGAGCCGAGATGACACAGCCCTCCCTACCTCTCATCCTGGATTACCTTGCTGACCTACTACACAGGGGTCTATCCTCTTCTATTAAAATTCATGCCTCTGCTGTCTCTGCACCTTTCAGCACAGAGCCACCTCTTTTCTCACACCCCATCATCAGACATTTCCTAAGAGGGACTAACATCTTAAGGCCACCCAGAAGAGCTCCTACCCCAGCTTGTGACCTTAACTTTGTGTTGGAAAAGCTCACCCTACCCCCTTTTGAACTTGCAGCTTCAGCAGAGTTAAAATTCCTCTCTTGGAAAACAGCCTTGCTTCTGGCCATCACTTCAGTTAGAAGAGTTTCAGAGCTACAAGCACTCATGGCTGTAGAGCCCTTCATCATTTTCCATGCTGACAGGGTCTCCCTCAGGACTAACCCATCCTTCATGCCTAAAGTGGTGTCCAGTGTGGCTCTCAACCAATCCATTCATTTACCCACCTTTTTCCCTAACCCACAAAACAAGGGGGAAAGGATTCGGCAATCCCTAGATGTGCACAGATAGCTCAGATTCTATCTCGATAGGGCTAAATCTTCTAGAAAAACTGACCAATTGCTAGTCAGCTTCGCAGCAGGGGCAGAGGGCAAGGCCATATCCAAATGAACAATCTCCAAATGGGATAGCACACTGTATCCATGTCTCCTACAAAACAGCACAGGAAACTGCCCCAAAGGGGATCAGGACGCATTCCACCAGAGCAAATTCCACCTTTGCAGCTTTTTCTCAGAGGAGTCCCCACTAGAGACATCCTGCAGGCTGCAACATAGGCTTCTGTTCCTACCTTCACCAGGCATTACCACCTGCATATCTTCTCCAAATATAGGGCAGGCTTTGCCACCACAGTCTTGAAGGGCATCCTAGCCAGCCCCCAGTCTTCTTGACTGCCCTCCACCCTTTTCTTCAGCTTTGGGAATCAACCCAAGTGTGATGACTGCAACAGTGAAACATAGTACAGTTGTGTACACGTACCATAAATGTAGATATTCAAATGTATTCACTGTTGCAGTCCCGGTTTCCACCATCCATCCCCCTTGTCTCTCTCTCTCTCTCTTCCTCTCTTCTTAAAGGGAATTTTTGGTATTTACTTTCTACTGGTGGTGTTATTCCACCATAACCTAGCTCCATATTTGGGAGATCCTGACAGTTGGGGCAAGAAAAACTGATGTAATGGCGTCGGCTGCCTGATTTTATACCACTGACGACCTGATGTCAGTCCTGGAGTGACAGCAACCGATGCAGAAATACTAAGCCTCTGGTATTCGGGCCAACTGAGGGCTACCCCTGGCAGGATAACCAAAGTGTCATGACTGCAACAGTGAATACACTCAAACATCTGCATTTATGGTAAGTGTACACAACTTTACTTTCCTCAGTATTTTAAATTTTTATACACTATTCCCAAACCAGACCCAGCAGCTATATCTTCAATAGGTCGGACTGATGCTAAACACTTAATTCCCATCCTGCTGTTTCTGCAAGGATGGTAAGGTTATTGATGGGTATGGGGAAAAGGTGTATACTTCTGCAACTTTGATTTTTGGAATTTTGAATAGTCAGGCTCACATATTAAAGGTTCTTCTGACAAGCTGTGAAAGTATAAGGAATGTTTTATCTGCAGTTTCTTCTTGTGAGGAAAAACATGCTTTAAATTACACAGATGTCCTTCAAGGATGCATCTGCAGTCTTTACAAATGGGTTGTCCTGTCGTCAGGCAGCCCTTCGGTCGGCCGGATTCCAAAGTCTGGGTCTGGCTTCGGCTGGTGTCGCACTTCACCCGACGTCATTGCGGCAGTTATTCGGGTATAAAGGCATCAGCCGACGCCATTTTCCTTAGTCTTTCTTGCCGCGTGGCGCCCGAAGCAGAAGCTGTTCGCAAGTGCCGGTCGGTCAGATCCAGAGATTACTACTACCGAATACTACTTCGAAGACTTCTATAAAGCTAAATACCCCGTTGGGGACTCTTTCTTGCCTCAGCCGATGTCAGAGAAAGTTAATAACTGTTTATCTTGTGGGAAACAAATACCTCATAAAGATTTCCACTCCTATTGCATACATTGTTTAGGCCCAGACCACGACGTAGCATCTTGTCTAGCCTGTGCTTCTTTTAACCGGCGGACGCTTAGACGTCGATCGGACTTTGCTGAACAGTTTTTCGGCTCCGATATTGCCTACATTATGCCGTCGGATCCTCCGACTACGCAAATAACCAAGAAACGCAAAGAAAAGGACCGACACTCGCGGTCCGCGGTTTCGGCCGAAACCGCGGTTAAGCAAACCGCGAGTGTCTCGGTTTCGGCCGAAGCCGAGCAAGCAGTTCTTTCTTCAGCCGATAACTTGCCTTCTACCGAGGCCTCTTCTAACCTGGTAGAAACGGCTTCTGAAATCCAACCTTCTGTTGCGGTTTCACAGGATTTATCAGACACCATCCCCCTGGATATTTCTACCCCTGCACGTGGAGCTGCTAGGCCTCCTCCAGCTATGTCTATTAAGGCCTTTGCCAGGGCTAAAGCAGCCAAAGCATCAAAACCTGTGCATGCCAAGCCCCCCTCTCACAGGCCCAGCACCAGCTCCCATATGCTTTCTTTGGCTGAGGATCTCATCTCTTTAATTTGTGGAGCCCAGCCTCATCCAGACAGGGCCTCTCTCCCTCCTCCAGAAAAGAGGCCTAGAGCAGAGCCCCCTGAGCCAGTATCCGCAGATGATTCCTCTGATGACTCAGAACATACAGACCCTCCTGAGGCTTCTTATTCTCCTTACGAAGACTCTGATGCTGAGGAGTCCATCCCTTCAGCCTCTCCTCCTGAGGAATTTTCCTTTGGGGAAACTTTGCATGCTATGAGGGAACAATTTCAGTGGCAGGGCCAAGATTTCTCAGACTCTAGAAAAGGCTTAGGACCTTTCTACATTTGCCACAGCATAGGCCTTTAGCTATACCTCCAGTTCTTTCTGTTGTTGATGATGCATTTAATGATGCTTGCACTGCTCCTGATACTTTACCTCCGGCTCCTGCTAAGCCCGATAGGTACTACAGGGTCCCGGACACTCATCACCACTTATATAAGGCTCCTTTTGCAGATCCAGAGACTATCTCCCAGGGTCCAAAAGCTGTAGCGGCTACTTCTTCTAAAACCCCTCCCTCTGAAAGGGAATCCAGGTCCTTAGAGATGGGGTAAAAATTTTACACCTCTGCTACTTTGTCAGCTAGAGCTTTGAACTGCCAATTTCATATGATTCAATATCAAGAGTTTATGCTTGACCAGTTGACTAAAAAGCTGTCCTCTGAAGAATCTTTAGATAAAAGTATGTTCAAGAAATGGTACATAACATACAGCAGGTTAGTAACCATTCTTTAAAATGTGGCTATGATGCACTGGAGGCTTCCTTTAGATCAGCCATGACTGGCACAGTTATCAGGAGGCATGCATGGTTGAAAGAACAGGCATTACCAGACCATGTCAAATCAAAGCTTTTGGATGCACCTATGGACAAGGTCAATTTATTTGGTTCCCCTGCACAGCAGGTACTAAAAAAGATGGAAGAGAAAGCAAAATCTGTGCAAACAGTGAAAGATTTCTTGCAAGTTCAACCTCCAAGGTTTAGCAGGAACTGGCCCTCCAAGAATTGGTCCTTTCCAGACTCCTCTAAGGCACAAAGAGGCAGGAATAGGCGCTCTAGAGGCAGAAACCAATCCAGGGGTGCCTACAGGGGTCGCCAGTGGCAGGGTAACAACCAACGAGGCACGGATACAGCCACCACCACTACAACAACTCAATCACAGTGACTTGGCGGTGGCACCGCCTACCAGGGAACAACTAGAAGCACCTTTAGGCGGAAAGCTAACTTTATTTTCAAGAAACTGGCACTGCATTACAAGAGAAAAATGGATTTTGCAAACTATAGACCAAGGTTACAGATTCCATTTCCATACTCTACCGGGAAAGAGAGGAATGCCGAACCTACCACCTACTCAAAGGACAGAAGCTCTAAAACAAATATCTCAATTATTAAAAATGAGAGCTGTGGAGAAGGTACCATCTATGGAGCAAGGGAAGGATTTTACTCCAGACTCTTCCTGGTACCAAGAAAAGAAAACAAATGGAGGCCTATTCTAGATCTGTCCGCTTTAAACACATTCCTCATTGTTCCAAAATTCAAAATGCTGACCCTACAGCAGCTTCTTCCCATGCTGGGCAAGGAGTCTTAGCTGGTAACTCTAGATCTCAAGGAGGCATACCTGCACGTCCCCATAAGACCAATTTGCAGAAGATACCTCAGATTTCTTGCAGGATCAGAGCATTATCAATTCTCAGCATTGCCCTTTGGCTTATCTACTGCCCAGAGTGTTCACGAAATGCCTGGCATCAGTAATCGCTCATTGCAGACTTCAGGGATTCAAATCTATCCCTACCTGGACGACTGCCTGATACAAGCGGACAACAAAACAAACTATCAGAAGACTTACAAAGAGTCATCTACCTGCTGCAAGCCCTGGGATATACAGTCAATACAAAAAGTCAAGGCTGATTCCATCCCAAAGAATAACCTTTCTGGGTGCAGAACTGGACACATCAAAACAAATGGCATTTCTAACTACAGAAAAGAAAGAGCAACTTCCTCTCTACTTCTTGGCATTAACAAAGCAGAACCATTTAACTGCAAGAAAAGTGCTACAAGCTCTAGGCTTCATGGCATCCTGCATAATACTGGTCCCTCATGCCAGGCTGCATATGAGAAAGCTACAGTGGTACCTAAAGAATTTGTGGTCCCAGCACCAGCACAGCCTAGAAACCAAAATTCCAATGATCCCATGCCTGAAGCAAGAGTTCCTATGGTGGGCTCAGGCCTGCCAATCAAACACAGGACTGCCCTTCTGCAAAAGTCAACCAACACAAACCATCACGACAGATGCCTCAGACCTCGGTTGGGGGGCACACATGATGGGCAAGTGCATTCAAGGCCTATGGACTCAAGACCAGCTACATCTGCACATAAATCTAAAAGAAATGATGGCAGTGAAATTGGCAATCCAGGCATTCAGACCTTTTCTCCAAGAAGGCCAGTTGATGATAAGGACAGACAACACCACAGTTATGTGGTACATCAACAAGCAGGGAGGCACACACTCATACCCTCTATGCCGGCTGGCACTGGACCTATGGGATGTGGCTCTGAGCTACAACATTCAGTTACAGGCAATTTATGTACCAGGGAAGGAAAACATTCTAGCAGACATATTAAGCAGAACTACAACAGATGCCCACGAATGGATGCTGCATCCGGACATCTTCAAAACCATCACAAGAGAATGGGGATTACCACAAATAGACTTGTTTGCATCCCCATTCAATCATCAGTTGAAGAAATTCTGCACAAGGACTTACCACCCACTTGCTTGGAAGGTGGACTCCCTATCTTTCAGTTGGAAAAGCCTGACAGCATACGCCTTCCCTCCACTTCCTTTGATGCACAAGGTGCTTCTGAAGATCAAAGAGGAACGTCCGAGGATCATTCTGATAGCCCCAGACTGGCCAGGACAACATTGGTATCCACTGCTGAGGAGCATGTCCCGGGAACAAATATGGACACTGCCCCTGATCCCATTACTGCTAACACAGAACAACTACAGCATCCTGCATCCAAACCTAAAAACTCTGCAGCTAACTGCCTGGAACATTACATAACAGCAATTAACCCAAATTTATCCCAAAGGGTTAAAGACATAATCCTGGAGGCTCGTAGACCTTCAACAAGAAAGAATTATGCAGCAAAATGGAAAAGATATCTCATCTGGAGTACTGCAAATGGGCAAGATGTGACACTGGTGAACATAGCCAACATCCTGGAGTACTTGGCGGAGCTCTTCCATACAGGCCTGTCCTATTCTTCCATCAAGATACATGCATCAGCTATTTCAGCAGAATACAGCTTGGATCCTCCTGTCTTCTCGCATCCTCTGCTCAGACAGTTTCTGACAGGAATTAAAAATGTGAAACCTCCCAGGAAACCTCCATTGCCAGCATGGGACTTGAACTTTGTGCTAGAAAAGCTGACTCTTCCTCCTTTCGAACCAGCAGCAACAGCAGAATTACAATACTTATCCTGGAAGACTGCTTTCCTGCTGGCAATAACTTCAGCAAGAAGGGTCTCTGAACTACAGGCATTAATGGCAGTACAACCCTTCCTAATCTTCCATCAAGATAGAGTGTCCATGAGAACAAATCCTACATTTATGCCTAAGGTGGTATCCAGAGTATCTTTAAATCAGGCTATCCACCTTCCTACATTCTTCCCCAACCCACAGAACAGGGGTGAAAGGCTCTTACATACCTTGGATGTACACAGACAATTACGCTACTACCTGGACAGGACAAAAATCAATAGAAAAACTGACCAGCTTCTGGTAGCATATGCAACAGGGAAGGAAGGAAATCCAATTTCCAAACAGACAATCTCCAAATGGATAGGAAATTGCATTAGATTTTGTTACTCCTACCATGGAAAGAAAACTCCAGAGAACATCAGGCCTCACTCCACAAGGGCTACAGCCACTACCACAGCTTTCTTACGAGGAGTGGCTACCAAGGACATTATAGAGGCTGCTACTTGGACCTCCGTGCATACTTTTGCCAAGCATTATAACTTACCTCTATACTCTAGAATCCCGTGCTGGTTTTGCCACTGCTGTTTTGCAAGGGATCCTAACTACACCATAATCTCTTCTCATTTCCTCCTCCCCTAGTTTAGCTATGGTATTCTACCCATTTGTAAAGACTGCAGATGCATCCTTGAAGGACATAGTACAGTTTTGTACCTACCATAAATGTAGATGTCCGAGAGGAATGCATCTGCAGTCAGGATTACCCACCCTCCTTCCCCTCTGAGGTACTCCTAGGGTATTTGCCAATCTTCAGCTAGCTTGGGGGGATCTATTATGGTGTATTTGTTTGTATATATGTACATACATGCTTATTTTATGTGTTTGCTCTCTACTATTTGGAAACTTTGGCATTTATCCAAATTTAGTCATCCAAGAGGGCACCTGGCATCTGGGGCAAGAAACACTGAGGAAAATGGCATTGGCTGATGCCTTTATACCCGAATAACTGCTGCAATGACGTCGGGTGAAGTGCGACACCAGCCGAAGCCAGACCCAGACTTTGGAATCCGGCCGACCGAAGGGCTGCCTGACGTCAGGACAACCCATTTGTAAAGACTGCAGATGCATTCATCTCGGACATCTACATTTATGGTAGGTACAAAACTGTACTTTTCTTCTATTGCACAGGTCACTACTCACTTTTTGCAGTGTGTGCATAACTGTTGATACTTCTTCCAGATCTCTGGCCACTGGTACTGTGTTGAGAAAGTTTGTATGGCCACTTTCTCAGATCCTCCCAGATAGTGTTGAAAAAGAGATTTTAAATTCTCCCCTGGATCAAGATTTACTGTTTGGCCCCTCTACTTCAGAATGATCAAAAAATGTGATGAAAGAGCAAGCTGATCCAGGGAATCTCTAGGATTTTTCATCCCTCCTTTTCCAAATTGTGCAAGGGATTTTCTATCGCCTTATTCAGTTTTGGCAAAAAAAAAAGACAGTCTTTCAACAAAATTCAGGTTAACAGTCGTTTAAGAAGCAGTGGCGTTCCAGAAATAAGTCTCTGACCTCCCAAGACCATAGACAATCCAACAAGTCTGAATGACTATTCAAGACACCTTGTGACCCCTACCCACCATGCCCCCATATTTTTCTTCCAAAAAGTATGAGTCTCCATTTTTCTCATTGGCAACAGGCAGTTTCAGACAAATGGGTTCTGAAAGTTGTTCATTAAGGTTACAGATGGCCGTGGGAAGAAAGTTCTCCTTTCTGTAGGGTCATTCCTCATCGTCCAGATAAGACTGATGTTCATCGTGTTTCACTGTTGCAGTCATTACTCTTGGGTTATCCTGCTGGCAGGCTACCCTCGGTCGGCCAGCCAGAATTCCAAAGTCTAGGTCCGGTGTCGATTGCTGTCACCTTTTCCCTGACGTCAATGTGCCAGGGGTATAAAAGATGCAGCCGACGCCATTTTATTCAGTCTTTCTTGCCGCATGGTGCCCGAAGCAAAAGCAGTTCGCAAGTGCTGGTCGGCCGACTCCTGAGATTTTCAAATCCGAATTTCAGAACCTAAGTCTTCATTAAAGCGAAGTACCCCGTTGGGGAAACTTTTTTCTTGCTCCAGACCGATGTCAGAAAAAGTTAACAATTGTATTTCTTGTGGGAAGCAAATGTCTCATAAGGATTTTCACTCTTACTGTATTCCTTGCCTAGGCCCTGATCACACCGTTGCTAGCTGTCGGTTTTGTGCTAGATTTAACCAACGCACTATTAAGCGTCGGTTCGATTTTGCATTTCATTACTTTGGCCGAAGATTTAATTATATAATGCCGTCGGAACAGCCAACGACCGGAGTTTACAAAAAACGCAAGGACAAGGAAAAGGATAGGCAGCCGAGGTCCAAAACCGACGAGGCCTCTGCTAGGCCAGTCGTCTGTTCTCAGTGAGGTGCTATCGGAGCCCCTGGCGCCCGCTACCTCAGAGCCACAGGCCGCTTCCAACTCCCACGTGGAGCTGACTGGGCCTCTGTATACTCAAGGTATTGGACACTCAGAAATCATTCCCTCAGATGGGTCCGGAGCCGCTGAGCAGGCATCGGCTTCTGAGGGTGTCTTCAGACCTACACAACTATATATTAAGCCATCTTCAGCTTCAAAGACTAAAGCAGCTCTAAAGACAAAGAAACAAGTACAGTATTCTCCTACTCATTCTACCATTCCTAAAAAAGAGATGCTCAAAATGGCCGAAGACCTAATTTCTTTGATCAGGGGCTCCCATCCCCCACCTGATAAGAGGCCTAGGCAAGAGACAGAGTATTATACTTCTGATCAGGTTTCTATTTCCTCTGATTCCTCTTCTGAACAAGATTATTCCATGCTTCCCTATGAGGATTCTGATGGTGAAGAATCCATTCCTTCAGCCTCTCCTTCTGAGGATTATTCTTTTGGGGAAACCCTGCATACCATGAAGGAGCATTTCCACTGGGAGAGCCAAGTTTAATTCTGAATCTTAAGAAAAGGCTCAGAGACTTTCTGCTACTTCCTCAGCACAGACCCCTTGCTATTCCCCCTGTTTTAGACATTGTCGATGATGTATTTTCAGAGTCCAGCCTGTCCCCTGACTGATACTACAGGGTTCCGGATTCTCATAAATTTCTATATAAAAACCCTGCTGCTGATTCAGAAACTATATCTCAGGGTCCCAAAGGGGTTATAGCCTCCACTGCAAAAAAACCCTGTTCCCTCTGATAGGGATTCCAGGGCTCTAGACAGATGGGGGAAGAAAGTATACACTTCTGCTACCTTGGCTGTAAGGGCTTTAAATTGTCAGTTTCATATGCTTAAATATCAGCAATATTTAATGACACTGCTTAAACAGAAATTGTGGACAAATACTGAATGTTCCGAGAACAAGGAATTGCATGATTTATTGCATGCAGCTGAACAAGTGGGAAAGCATACTTTGCAATGTGGTTATGATTCACTGGAGGTCTCGTGCAGGGCCGCTGTCACAGGTTCTGTTATTAGAAGGCATGCTTGGTTAAAGGAACAGAATCTGCCTGATCATGTTAAAGCAAAATTATTAGATGCACCATTGCAGCATGATACTTTGTTTGGTACTAAAGCAGAAGAGGTTTTGAAAAAAATGGAGGATAAAGCAAAATCCATGCAGACAGTCAAGGATTTCTTGAAGGTGCAGCCTCCCAGGTTTAGCAGGAACTGGCCTTCTAAAAATTGGTCCTTTCCAGTGTCAGACAGACCACAAAGAGGCAGATACAGACGTCCCAGAGGCAGATCTCAGCCCCAAGACTCATACAGGCCTAAACAATGGGGTGCTCCTACCTCCAAAAGCAGAGAAGACAAATTACAACCTTACAGGAAACAGTCCCAATGACTTTCCTCTGCCAGATCCAAGCACTTTTCTTTTGGCAGCCCCCTTCGGGGGGGAAACTAGCACTTTTTTCATCAAATTGACAAATAATTACCCAAGGCAAATGGGTCCTGAACATAATGTCCCAAGGCTACAGGTTCCATTTTCACACTCTACCAAGGTCAAAAGGTATGCCAGACCTGCCACACAATCAATGGGCAGAGGCGCAAAAACTAATTACAGCCCTCATGGACATGAGGGCCATTCAGCAAGTACCACAACAAGAGCAGGGGCAAGGATTTTACTCCAGACTTTTCCTAGTACCCAGGAAGGACAGAACCTGGAGGCCAATCCTGGACCTGTCTATTCTAAATACGTTTTTGGAAGTTCCAAAACTCAAGATGTTGACTCTACAGCAGCTACTGCCCATGTTGGGCAAGAAGGCTTGGCTCGTAACTTTGGACCTAAAAGAGGCATACCTGCATGTCCCAGTCAGACAATCTTGCAGAAGATACCTCAGACTCATAGCTGGCTCAATGCATTACCAATTCTTTCCACTGCCCTTTGGCTTATCTACTGCGCCCAGGGTCTTCACAAAGTGCCTGGCACCAGTAATTGCATTTTGCAGACAGAGGAATTCAAATATATCCCTATTTGGACCACTGCCTAATTCAAGTACAGAACAAAGACATTCTTCTAAAGCATCTGGCGTTTGTAAAAAGATTACTAACTGACCAAGGGTATACAGTAAACGAAAAGAAATCAAAACTAGTGCCCTCTCAAGAGATAATATTCCTGGGTACAAGCTTAAATACAACTGCCCAGATGGCTTATCTCACACCAGACAAACAAAAGCAACTGACTTCTTACTTCAAGAAATTGGCAACAAAAACCCACTTATCTGCAAGGAAAATCCTGCAGGCCCTGGGTTTCATGGCATCCTGCATTCTACTAATTCCATATGCCAGACTGCATATGAGGAAACTACAATGGTATCTAAAAAGTGTTTGGACTCAGCATTGCCACAGCCTGGAGACAGTAATTGCAATCATTCCCTGCCTGCAACAGGAGTTTCGATGGTGGGCAGAAGCCTGTCACCACAACAAGGGTCTGCCATTCAGTTTACCCACAGCCAGACAGACACTGACAATGGATGCATCAGATTTTGCCTGGGGGCCCTTTTGGCAGGAAAATGTATTCAGGGCACATGGCCTGCAAACAAGATGCATCTTCACATCAATCAAAAAGAGATGCTAGCTGTTCAAAATGCCCTGACAGCCTTCAAGGACCTGCTTCATACAGGACAACTACTGATAAAGACAGATAATACTACGGTCATGTGGTACATAAACAGGGAGGTACACATTCCTACACTCTCTGCAGACAAGCAGTGACCTTATGGGACACAGCATTGGCTTTCCAAATTCACCTGCAAGCACAATTCCTGCCAGGAAAAACAAATACTCTGGCAGATGACCTAGCAGAAACCTCATGGATCCCCACGAATGAAAACTGGATCCACAAGTCCTCAGCATGATAATAAGGAAATGGGGATGCCCAGACATAGATCTATTTGCCTCCCTGCACAACTGGCAATTGCAGAGATTCTGCACAAGGATTTATCACAAGCAAGCATGGAAAGTGGACGCCCTATCCTTCAGCTGGAAAAATCTAACAGTATATGCCTTTCCTCCACTGCCTCTCCTTCCCAGGGTACTCCTAAAGGTCAGACAAGAGAAGCCAAAAATGATACTGATTGCACCAGACTGGCCATGCCAACACTGGTACCCAGTCCTAAAGAGCTTGTCTCAAGGTCCAGCATGGATATTGCCTCAAACTCCTCATTTGCTGACCCAACAAAACAATCAGATCCTGCATAGCCAACTCGGGACCTTAAATCTGGCAGCATGGCTGATAATGTAACCATTCAGAACACTCCTCCTTCAAAAGCTGTTATGGATGTTATCTTGGAGGCCCAGTACCAGAAAATCTTATGCAGAAAAATGGAAGAGATTCTGTGCTTGGAACCAGGAACAAGGCATTGACACGTGTGTACCAAATATACCTCAGATTTTACAATACCTAACTGAGATGCTGAACAAAGGCCTTTCTTTCTCATCAATTTAGATTCATTCCTCTGCCATTTCAGCCCATTACAATACGGAACCACCTATCTTTTCTCATCCTTTAATAAGGCAGTACCTCAGAGGGGCCAAAAACTTTAGGCTTCCAAGGAGAGCACCAATTCCGTCCTGGGACCTAAGTTATGTATTGGAAAAACTCACACCGTCTCCTTTCGAGCCAGCTTCAACAACAGATATAAAATTTTTATCCTGAAAAACAGCTCTACTCCTAGCAATAACCTCTGCAAGGCGAGTCTCAGAGTTACAAGCACTCATGGCTGTGGAACCTTTTATCATTTTTCATCCAGACAGGGTTTCTCTGAGGACAAACTCTACATTCTTGCCTAAGGTGGTATCCAGTGTGGCCCTCAACCAAACCATTCACTTGCCTACCTTTTATCCAAATCCACAGAACAAGGGTGAGAAAATTTTGCATTCTTTGGACATACACAGGCAGTTAGGTTTCTACTTGGACAGAACTAAAGCTTTCAGAAATACTGAGCAACTTTTAGTGTCATATGCTGCAGGATCACAAGGAAAGGCTATCTCAAAACAGACTATTTCTAAATGAATAGGCCATTGCATCCGTTTCTGCTATTTTCAACATGGCAAATCAGTGCCTAAGGGCATTAGGCCTCATTCCGCCAGAGCAGCAGCCACTTCAGCAGCCTTCCTCAGAGGAGTACTAACCAAAGATGTCTTAGAGGCTGCAACTTGGAGTTCAGTGCACACTTTCACAAAGCACTACCACTTACCTCTTTACTCTAAGTCCAGAGCCGGCTTTGCCACAGCAGTTCTGCAGGGCCTCATAGCCTCTCCTAATCCTTTATAGCCCAGCCACCCATCCTCAGCTTTGGGATTCAACCCAAGAGTAATGACTGCAACAGTGAAACACGATGAACATAGTACACTTGTGTACCTACCATAAATGTAGATGTTCGAGTGTATTCACTGTTGCAGTCCAGGTTACCCACCCACCATCCCCCTTCTCTTTCTGGGACTTTTCTGCATTAATCTATCCTATACAACCTATTTGGTGTATTTTCTTGTAGACAAAGGAAATGTTATTTTTGTGCATGTATTTTTATTGGCATATTTTTTCAGCCTACCAATTTGGGGGCACCTGACATCTGGGGCAAGAAAAACTGAAGAAAATGGCATCAGCTGCATCCTTTATACCCCTGGCGCACTGAATTCAGGGAAGAGGCGACAGCAACCGACGCCGGACCTAGACTTTGGAATTCTGGCCGACCGAGGGTAGCCTGTCAGCAGGATAACCCAAGAGTATTGACTGCAACAGTGAATACACTCGAAGATCTACATTTATGGTAGGTACACAACTGTACTTTTTGTTTCCACTGTTCTTTATCTCATACTGTCCCAAGGAGTGATAGAACCAGTTGCTGCTTCCCGGCAGGGGGTTATTCAACGATGTTCCTAGTGTGAAAGAAAGAAAATGCTTGGAGACATGGATCTTTCTTTCCTAGATCTATTTGTGATGGTGCCCAAATTCAAAATGATGTAAATTTCCCAATGTGTTCTCTTCTTTCTCTTTCACATTTCCTGGTAAAACTAGACTTAAAAGATGCTTATAATCCCACCCTGTTCATCCAGACTTCAGCTGTTTTTAAAGGTTGTGTGTTTGTGGATCACATTATCAGTTCTCTGCCTTACCCTTTGGACTATCCACTGCACCATGAGTGTTTGCAAAGTGTCTAGCTCTAGTTATAGCTCATTGCAGGCTACAAGGTATCCACAGTTTTCAAATTAAGACTACTTGCTTATCTTTGCAAAGTCTTTTTCAAAGTGTCAGGAATCTTTCTCTTGGGTGAGTAATTTTGCACAACCTGTGCTTCCAAGAAAACATTCAAAAGTTTTTCTTAACTCCTTCACACAGAATTGTGTTTTTGGGATGTCAACTAGACATCTTAGTTCAAAGAGCTTTTCTTCCACAGAAAAAAATGATCTTTATTTAGATCTATTTCTAAGTTTTTTTTTCACTCAGGCTTTGGTCACTGTGATGGGAATACCTCAGGATTTTCAGTCTCTTAGCATCTATTTTTCTCATAATACCCTTGGCAAGACTCCACATGAAAAAGATACAGTGGTATCTGAAATCTGTTTAGTTCACACATCAACAAACTTTATATTTTCAAATCCCAGCGCTGGGGTTTGTCAGAAGTAAAATCAATCATTTGTTAGATGCAGCAAGTATTCTTAAATCCAAGTCTCCACTTCTCCCTCCCTGCCTCAAAGCAGTCAGTCATCACAGACTATTCAGATTTTGCTTAGGTTACCACTTCAGGAGGGATAAAAGTGCAGGGGGTGTGGAACACCAAGGACAGATGCAAACACACAAAAGTCAAGGAGATACTTGCTCTGATCAAGCATTTAACTGTCTGAACCATTTTTGGTCCATTGGACCTCTTCAAGTGGTTACATACAATATCATAGTGATGTGATAGATCAGTAAGCAAGGGGGAACCGATTCGTGTATCCCCTTTGCAGATTAGCCATGTTAGGTTAGGATGTAGCTTCCCTGCACAATATCACTCTACAAGTATTCTGACAGAGCAAATTGTGTGGCAGACAAGCTAAGCAGGTCTAGGGCAGACCTTTACCAATAGAAAGTAGATCAGGGAGTCTTCTAAGATTTGATCTGTCTGTGGGAGTTCCTCAGGTAGACCTCCTTTTCCTCCTCTCTGAGCAATCAACTGGCAAGATTCTGTTCCATGACTCTGTGTAAGAAGGGCTGGAAGACAGATGATATTTCTTTTCCTAGGACAGGAATGTTCCTGCATGCCTTTCCCACCCTTTCCACTAGTATCCAGGGTACTAATAAAGATTCGGAAGGAATCCTCCAAGATCATTGTGGTGACTCCTTTGTGTCTCAAGCAGCCGTGGTTCTCCCTTCTTTTGAAAATTACCAGATGCAATTACCACAAGCTTCCTCGCAAACTGGATATACTCACACAGGAATAGGGGTATTTGATACACCCCAAACCCATTCAACTTACTGCCTGGATGATGGTTTTAATTCTCTTCAGGTACCTGTTTACTGCAGACATACAGCAGGAGGCAGTAAAATCTGCTTACTAGGAACTAATTTTTAGCAAATGAAAAAGATTTTCTAGTTGATGTCAACAACATAATCAGCACCCATTCAGGGCTAGTTGTTCTCTTGTTTTACAGTGTTTGCGTCAGTTACTATCCAATGGCCTTTCTTACTCCTCTGCCAGTGTTCATTTTTTTAGACATTTCAGCATGTCTGTCTGTGTATCCTTCTGTTTCAATGCATTATCATGTTAAACTGTTTTTGAAAGGGGTTTTGCAAAAGAGGCTTCCAAGAAAGCCAGTGGGCTGTCCTTGGGATCTTAATTTTGTGTTAAAGGTGCTAAGACTTGCCCCATTTGAAACAGCAAACCTGCCTGACTTGTGGTTCTTAATGTGGAAAGCAAGGTTGTCTGAGTTGTAAGCTGTTATGGGGTGTCATCCTTATCTCATGTTCCACGGAGACTGGGATCCTTCGAGAAGTAATCCTCCTTTTATGCCTGTAGTGGTATCACAAGTGTACTTTAAGCCAAGCTACCCATCTCCCTGTTTTCTTTTCTGAGCATAAAAATGAGTGAGAGTGTGCTGTCTACCTTGGATATCTGCAGACAGCTCAGCTGTTTTCTTGACTGAACTAAATCTTTCAGACCTGTGGATCATTTGTTCAGTTCTTGTGAAACTAAGAAGGGGCAACCTGTGTCAAGATACTATTTCCAAATGGTTGTCTTAAGTGTTACCTTTTGTTATACTCCCCCCAACAAAACTCTTCCAGGCAGGGTCAAGGCCCACTTTACCAGGGCTTCATCTGTGTGGCTTTTTGAAAGGGTTGGATTCTAGGAGTTTTCTAGATGCAGCGACTTGATCCCTCTGTACATACATTTACAAGGCATTACTAACTTGATTCCTTCTCTAGGTGTAGATCAGGCTTTGCTTGGACTATTATCCAGGGACTCCGAGACCCTTCTTCCACCTTCTAGATATAGTAAGCTAGGGTGATCTACTCATATAGTTAAGGCTACTACAGCAGTGATCAGTATGATGAACATAGTGCAGTTGTGTAACTAAACTTACTATAACAGTAGATGTTCAAATGATCACTGCTGTCGTAGCCAGTCCCTCCCTCCATTGCTCTTATTTGACTTGTTGTTTTTGCCAAAGTGTAGACATTTATTTTTTATTGTTAGTTTGAAAGCTCTGAAGGGCTTGGCACCCATATGTGCCTTTTTAGTCAGCTCAGCTTGAACTGACTGACTGGTGGAAGGTGCTCTAAAGCTTTGGAAGCTGGTCAGCTGTTTTATCCTATGCAGGGTGTAACCCATATAGCTAAGGCTACTGCAGCAATGATCATCTAAACATTTGCTGTTATGGTAAATTTATGTACACAACTGTACTGTTGGGAATCTGTATGTGGGATCCTTAAGTTCACACTCTAAGCAGGCCCCACTTAAGTTTTTAACTGGGTAAACCTACTAGCCATGAGGTCTTCTTTTCAGGAACATCCTGGGATTGCAGCCTATTTAAGTGACCTGCTCAGAGTCTTGCAGTATTATAATGGAATCAAAGGGAATCCAGCTTATTAGCACAGGATGAAGTTTAGCAGCTCATAGCATTGGTGTGTGCTGTAAATTGTCAGGCGCTTTTAGTTCCACTGGTTGGTCTCACTTCTGCACCCATAGATGCCAAAATCATGGAATGAAGTTAAATGCTATAAAAGGTATTACTGTGTCCTTTGGGAAGTCATCTTCCCCAGGGAACTACCACATTTACAATACATCCCTCAGAGTTGTCATAGTTGTTTGGGCTTTGAGACTTATGTGGACATTGACCTAACTTTTGAACAACGTGTCCATTGTTGTAATAATGTCCTTCTGTTATGCACATCTTGTTACAAAGGGATTGTGTCTAGACCCTGAAATGTCATTGTCCCCCATTATTCAGCCCTCATTTAGACCAATCATTGAGTTTAATTCCCCCTTTTGCATGTCTCTGTGGAATGTTCATGGAGATGCTGTACTAAAAAGGATACAAGCTCTGAACAACATGTCCTACATGGACTGACTCAGACCATTTACTGTACGCTATATCCTACAGACTGCTTAGAGGTGACCTATGTATGGCATTCAAGGCATTCTCCAACCAGTACTTAAGGATTTGCTGTACATCAACAAGTCAAATGACATCAGAACTATTTGGTCAAGCAATCTAAACCTCTTATGCAACATCAACAGAAAGGTTTTAAGGAACAGGTGTATCTGGCAGAGGGTACTTCTGCTCTCTGTCAGACTTTTCACATCCACATAAAACAAAGTTCTTCCCTGTCCATTTTCAAGAGCAAATTGGATCTATGTTTGGGAAACAGAAAATGTAGCCCAGGACTGCCCGCTGTAATAATGGACAGAGGCAGCTCTTAAATCCTTTATCCCATACAGAGGGACCCCTCAAATTATCTGTGATATCACCCCAGTTATTCTCATGAGGGGTAGTGTACAGTTATTGACCATGGGTGGTTAAGGCCAATCTCTAACCAAATGGGATAGGTTAATTTGAGTACAAAGAGGGAAACTGGCTAGGCTTAAAATTGCCCTCAAGAACAGCTAATCTAATACTTACCTGTGAACCTATGAACTTAAGAGGAAGCTACAGATGGACTGTGTCAGTAGCTGAGTTGCTTCTATCAGTTTTGTTAAAAAAAATGCTAGAAAAGTGTCCTAGGCCTTGATTTAGGAAGGCTACCACTAGGTTTGTGTGTGGTGACATCTTAAGGTAACAGTTTTCAATTCTGAGACGGCCCTTTCACATTGCTGTACATCGAAGTGGTGCAGCACTACAGTGGGTTATGTTTGTGGTCTGCAATAAATGATAATGAGGCATTCTGGGTGAACTGCCTATGCTAATAACCCATGTTCTGTCCTCTTTGAAATTCTTGCAGTGAAGCATTTATGCAGCTAAGTGATTTGTAAAATTGTTTAATTGTGGAAGTTACCTTCTCCAACAGTGTTAATAAGCACTGCCAAAAGCTGATGTTCTGCCCATTGCTTCCATTGAGTGAGACTGAGTTAAAGGTAAATGCTGGGGAGTTTAGTGGATTGGTAGTGTTTGTGTGTGTGTGTGCGCATGCAAGCAGAGTGATGAGTTGCCTCAGATGTGTGTTGCCGCCAAGGTGGTTGTAGAGGGGAGGTCAATTATGGGATAGGTAGAATAAATTTGTGTGTGTTACAATGGATAAGGACAATCATAAGATGTGGCATCTGGAAGGTTATAGGTTCATAGGTTGGTACTATGTAAAATCAGGTCACTTTTAAACTGTTACTTGGACTTACTTAAAAAGTTAGTAGAACAGCAAGTCTACTAGCATCACCATGTAAGAAGAATTAAACTTTAATATCTGGCATTATTGACTCTGTAAGGATCTGTGATTTGTGATGCCTGGGGGGAAAAAAAAGAGGAGACATTTGGACATTGTCCGTGCAGTCACATGTGCGAAGTATGTCAGAGTGTGTGTGTGTGCGCACGAGCACACGTGGGATAGTGAATAATGGTGGGGGGAGGATCTATGCCAGCACAATGCCTGAATGCATGAGCCACCAGTGGAAAGTGTTCATTTGCACTCACTGTAGTTGGGGATGATTTACAGACATGCAAATTAGCAAATAATGAGGTCTTTCCTCACTGCAACTAACGTCTCTGAATAACATTCTTTGGGATTGCAGAAGCTGTCCTCTTTTTGCTGCAGCTCTTACAGCTGGTGTTGGGGATCTTTCTGAATCCCCAGGCTAGTCAGTAGTTTTAAATACTTAGCAAAATCCTCTTAGACAATTTCTACTCTTCTGCATTAGGTAAAAAAGTCCAGATTCTTCACATCCTGCTTGCTGGGTTAATATTTTTAAATTTGTATAACTAATCCCCCACCACCACTACAAAAGCAAAGCTGCTGTGATGAACTTCAAATGAAGTGCTTAGCTTTGGAGTCGCCTAAAGAAAACAATCCTTGATTTGCACAGATTATTACATTTCATGTCTTAGTTGTATCTTTTTTGAGAGGGAAAAACAGTTACGGGTTTTGTACAGTTTTTCTTTTTTATATCTTTATATCATTGCTGCCATTTTACTGAAAACATTTTTTTAACAACTTTTTTCACATCTCTCCTACCATATAGACTACAAGCAAGTTTTCTTAAGATACCCCCAATAAACATATATCAAGTTAAAGTGCTGTTCTTTTAGTTATGCTGCCCAGTCTCTTCTGTTGATAGACCATTTTTCCTTTGCATTACTATCACCACTGTTGTGCTGGATCATCATCTAGGAGTGTAATCCCAATCTCAATCTGTGAATTTTGCTGATCCTGTTTAATGTGGTCCATCTGATCCGACTAATGAGACAAAAGCTTCTTATCAGATCTGATCTGGTCTTTTGCCAGTGCTTCTTGCCTCGAGCTCCATCAGGAAAAAAATTCCTGCCATAATACCCCTTTGCAATGTCTAAATTTAGATATCTTTGGTCGTCATTAATGATCGGACAGATCTTTGTCCTGGAAGCTAAGTGCGTCTTTAATTTCTGTATCTCCACTATATATTTTTATATTTTCATTCTTTTCCCCCATATAGTTTATTTTTCTATGCAACTATTTCCTTTCCCTCAGCTCCTTGACAGCATTTTGGCAGAAGGCCTAACATTTCTTCCTCATTTTCTCTTTGTTTCATTAAAAAAAATTGCCGTGGTTAATTCTTACATTTTGGGATTAACTTTTTGTGTCATAGCAGTTACTTGTCAAGTGTGATACCTTTGACCATTAATAGTATTTTGTTCCTGTTTGTTATTGTTGTCTCAGCTATTTTTCTAGAGTTAAATTTTATAATGAGTAAGAGTTTCAGAAAATGTCACTCGTGTGGCCACAAGATCCTGCCCAAAGAACACCCACGGTCTTTGTGTGGTATGCTTGGGGCTGGATCTCCTTAATGCAACCTGTTTTGTGTGCAAGGCCTTTGATTCTCTTTCCTTAGCTGACAAAAGGAATAAATTGATACTTAAAATATTCCTTCCTCCTGACTCCCAGGCTTTCTCCTCAGACAAACCAGGTAAAAAAGGGAGAGAAATAAAGAACACAGGAAAAGAAAGTCTCTGGACACACACTCTTGTTTAACCCTGAAAGCTCAGTGGCAGGAGCCAGCACAGCCACCTTCAGCACCAGTCCCTGTGCAAGAGTCTCCTCTTTGACTCCATCTACCTGCGATGCTGTTATTCAGGTCACCAAGAAAGTCCTTAAGAAGGCATTCCTCAGACAAGGAATTGCCCCACTTCTTAACTTCACATCCTTTGTCTGCCTCATTTCATTGTGCTAGGTTGCTTAGGATGGGTATGGGCATCAATTGGGACTAAATAGAGATTTCCTTAAATCACAGATTGTGACTTGGTGGGGGGGGGGGATATCCCATCTCGCTCAGTGTCCAGGATGATCTGATTGGTCTACCTTCACCTTTGTGCTTTTCCCAGGTTCCTGTTGTGGCACCAATGGTTCTGGAGCCGAGACATCAACTGGAGCCTTCCTGTTTGGCACCAGCTGGTACCTTTGTCTGCACAGACACCTGCACATTTGATTTACCCAGTACTAAGACCTTCAGTATTGGCAGAATCTTGGAGCCAACTGCTCAATGGCAAGTCTTCAGAACCATCCTTTGTCAGTTTGTGATTTTCTTGGTATTGGAGTCCTCATCCTTCATTGCATGGGCACCAGTCTCTATCTCAGTGCCCTCTGGGTCATTGGTGTCAAAGTTTTCCTCTCAGTACCACTTGCATCCACTTCAGTGGAGATGGGTGTGGCTCCATCTGGGATCGGTATTGGAGTCAGTGGAGAGGACAATTGCCACACCTCTGGAGATGCACACAGAGCTTCCTTGAAATGTCTGATAGATGAAAGCCCTCATTACCTTGAATAAACCAAACAATTTAAAGCCCAAACGAGGATTGCTTCTCATTTTTATTTCTTGATTTTGAGAGCATGTATATTCTGCTCTGGTTAGTTGTCTGCTTGCAAATTACCTACAGGAATACAACACTGGATTACTTTGAATAAAAAGGCTTTTCTTTTTCTTTAAACCTGTTGGTCTCAGGAAGAGCCAGCCACTCTACTGGGTTTTGAGAGCATATAAGGGGATGTACGCCACAATAAGTAGACTAAGTAGCCTCCATTTGTTTATTTTTTCAAACAGTTGGGTTATACATGTTAGTCTTGTGAGGGTGCACTTGGCAATAAGAAGCTTTCTGTCTCGCTCAGGGAATCAGATTTCCACTTTTTTCCTTCGATTTTGCACAATATGCTGTCTCTGAATCATAAAACCCATGCCTCAAAATTTCTTAGGCAAAGGTCATTCAATAATTTTTTTAGTTCCCAAACTAGAATGATACTGGAGGCCATTGCTGGGCCTTTCTTTCCTAAATCTTTTTTGTCAAGAGTCTAAGGTTCCAGATGTTATCACTTTAGTATCTTATATCTCTATCTCTGATACCTCCTCCGGCTTTTGTGATAAAGATGGATCTAAAGGATGCCTTTCATTACATTCCTGTTGCAGAGCATTTCATACATTTCTTAAAATCTGATGTCTGTTCAGTCTTCATCAAACCTGTGGGTTACTGATGTTCTTCGTGTTTCACTGTTGCAGTCATTACATTTGGGTTATCTGCTTGCAGTAGCCCTCAGTCGGCCTGATTAACAAAGTTTTGGGTCCTGTCGGTTGCTGTCCCTTCTTCCATGACGTCAGGTCGTCAGCGGTATAAAACATGCAGCCGATGCCATTACACCATTCTTTCTTGCCGTGTGGTGCCTGAAGCAGAAGCAGTTCACAAGTGCCGGTCGGCCGACTCCTGAAATTTTCATTTTCAAGTTTCAGAACCAAAGTCTTCAACTAAAGCTAAGTACCCCATTGGGGATACTTTTTCTTGCTCCTTACCGATGTCAGTAAAAGTTAATAATTGCATTACTTGTGGAAAGCAAATACCTCACAAAGATTTTCATTTGTACTGTATTCCTTGCCTAGGCCCTGACTACGACATGCCTTGCTGTCTGTTTTGTGCTTTATTTAATCAACGCACTATCTGTTGTCAGTATATTTTCTCTTCTAAATATTTCGGTTTTCGGTTTAATTATCCAGAAATGTCATCGGTTAACCATCCAACTACCGGGATTCCGCAAAAAACGCAAAGATAAAGACAGAGGCAGGCCGCAGAGGATGTTCATCGTGCATACAGCTGCAGTCATAACAGATGGGTTCTCCTGCCGTCAGGCGGGTCCTCGGTCGGCCGAATTCCAAAGTCTAGGTCCGGCGTCAGTTGTCGTCGCTTCTTCCCTGACGTCAGTGCGACAGGGGTATAAAGGAACCAGCCGACGCCATTTTCTTCAGTCTTTCTTGCCGCGCGGTGCCCGAAACAGAAGCAGTTTGCAAGTGCCGGTCGGCCAGCTCTTGAAATTACGAAAATTTTGAAACCGATGTCTTCTTGAAAGCGAAGTACCCCGTTGGGGAAACTTTTCATGCCTCAGACCGATGTCAGACAAAGTTAATAATTGTATTTCTTGTGGGAAGCAAATACCGCATAAGGATTTCCATTCCCTCTGTATACCTTGTTTAGGCCCAGACCACAACGTCTCGGTCTGTAGCTTTTGTGCTACATTCAACAAATGCACTATTAAGTGTCGGGCGGAGTTCGCCCAGCATTATTTTGGAAAAACATTCAACTATATTATGTCGTCGGATACACCGACTCCGGTTTTGTCTAAAAAACGCAAAGATAAGGACCGACACGAGGTCCGCGGCCTCTACCGACACCACGTCAAAGCCGACTACAAGTGGCCCGGTTCTCAGCAAGACGCCTACGCAGCCCCTGACTACCGACGACACTTCTTTGGTGGTGTCTCCTGTGCCCGAGTGTCGCAGGCTCCTCGTCCCACACCCTGACTACAGATACCGTAGCCACTCTTGGAGTTGAACCTCAAAATGTGGACAGGTCTACTTCCACTCAAGGTGTTTTCAGACCTTCCTCTTCTTTCTCCATCAAGGCTTTCACTAAGTCCAAAGCAGCCATGCACTCTAAGAGACAAGCTACACAGGGCCCATCTCCAGGCCCCATGCCTAAAAAACAGATGCTTAAAATGGCTGAGGATTTAATTACACTTATCAGGGGTTCTCAACCCCCACCGGACAAAAGGCCCAGAGTGGAGGAAGAATCCCCCTCCTCTGATCAGGGCTCCATTATTTCAGAACACTCTGATGATCAGGAACATTCTTACTCCCCTTTTGAAGACTCTGATGCGGAGGAGTCCATTCCTTCTGTATCCCCCCCCAGAGGATTATTCATTTGGGGAAACTTTGCATACCTTAAGGGAACACTTCCACTGGGAAGGCCAAGATTATTCAGATTCCAAGAAAAGGCTTGGGGAATTTCTCTTGCTACCTCAGCACAGGCCTCTGGCTATACTTCCTGTTTTGGACATCCTAGATGATGTTTACTCGGAGGCCTGCCTTAACCCGGACTCTCTGCCTCCAGCCCCAGTTAAGCCTGACAGGTACTACAGGGTTCCTGACTCACACCAATTTCTATACAAAAGCCATGCTGCTGACCCAGAAACCATCTCACAGGGCCCCAAGGGAGTTAAGGCCTCCACTGCTAAAAATCCATTACCTTCCGAGAGATATTCCAGATCCTTAGAAAGGTGGGGAAAAAAGGTATATACCTCAGCTACCTTAACCATGAGGGCCTTAAACTGTCAGTTCCGTATGCTAAAATACCAACAGTTTTTATTATCACAATTGAAAAGTAAAATGTCACAATCTGAACAACCAGACTTGAAGGAGTTGCAGGATTTGATGCATAGTGCAGAACAAGTGGGTAAGCATACCTTACAATGTGGTTTTGATGCTCTAGAGGCCTCATGTAGAGCTGCTGTTACAGGATCAGTCATACGTAGACATGCCTGGCTCAAGGAACAAACCTTGCCTGATCATGTCAAAGCTAAATTACTAGATGCCCCTCTTCAAAAGGATGTATTATTTGGTGCTAATGCTGAGGAGGTATTAAGGAAAATGGAGGAAAAGGCCAAATCAATGCAAGCTGTGAAAGATTTTCTACAGGTACAACCCCCACGTTTCAGTAGAAATTGGCCTTCCAAAAATTGGTCCTTTCCTGCCACGGATAGATCCCAAAGAGGCAGATACATGCGCCCGAGGGGCAGAGGACAATCCCAAGGATCGTTTAGAGGCAGACAATGGCAAGCTCCTACACAAAGAGGTGGTGAGGATAACTCGCAATCATTCAGAAAGCAAACCCAATGACTTTCCCCTTTGCATGCCAAGCAAGACTCAAATGGCAGCCCCCTTAGGAGGAAAGCAGGCATTATTTTCAAAAAATTGGCATATTGTCACAAAAGACAAATGGATCCTGGACATTATAAACAGAGGCTACAGATTCCATTTTCACACCCTTCCAAAAATGAGAGGCATGCCAAACCTGCCACACAATCAAAGGGCAGAGGCACAAAGGCAAATTACAGATCTCATAGACATGAAAGCTATTCAAGAGGTACCTACGCACGAACAAGGTCAAGGTTTTTATTCCAGGCTATTTCTGGTACCAAGGAAGGGAAAAGATTGGAGATGCTCACTCTACAGCAACTTTTTCCAATGCTGGGCAAGGAGTCTTGGCTGGTAACATTGGACCTCAAGGAGGCATACCTGCATGTCCCAATCAGACAAAATTGCAGAAGGTACCTCAGATTTCTTGCAGGTTCAACCCATTATCAATTCTCTGCATTGCCCTTTGGCTTATCTACTGCACCCAGAGTATTCACTAAATGCCTGGCATCAGTAATTGCCTTCTGCAGACTTCAAGGGATACAAATATACCCCTATTTGGACGACTGCCTGATCCAAGCGGACAGCAAGCACATTCTTCTGAAACATCTGGCTTATGTAATAATGTTGTTGAACTCTCTGGGATACAAAGTCAACAAAAAGAAATCAAGGCTAATACCCTCTCGGAAGATAATTTTCCTGGGTGCCAACTTGGACACAAACACCCAGATGGCCTACCTCACGCCAGAGAAGCAGGGGCAACTAACTCAATACTTCAGAGCACTAGCAAATTGCACCAGGCTGACTGCAAGGAAAATCCTGCAGGCTCTGGGATTCATGGCATCTTGCATCTTACTAATCCCATGTGCAAAGCTGCATATGAGGAAACTTCAATGGTACCTGAAAAACATATGGTCTCAACACAGCCGCAGTTTGGAAACAATAATACCACTAATTCCATGTCTGCAAAAGGAATTTCTGTGGTGGGCTCAAGCATGCCAAACAAACACAGGTCTTCCATTCAGCAAGCCTGAAGCAAATCAAGTCATCACAACAGACACCTTGGACTACGCCTGGGGGGGCGCACATGACAGATCGGTGCATTCAGGGCAAATGGTCCCAAGAAGAAAAGCACCTTCACATCAATCAAAAAGAAATGCTAGCAGTAATAAATGCTATTATAGCTTTCAAGGACCTTCTACAACCAGGTCATCTATTGATAAGAACGGACAACACCACAGTTATGTGGTACATAAACAGGGAGGAAAACATTCATACCCCCTATGCAGACTGGCCATGTCTCTTTGGAACATGGCCATGGACTTACAAATCGAACTACAAGCACAGTACTTGCCAGGCAAGGAAAACACGCTGGCAGACAACCTAAGCAGGAATATGACAGATCCACAAGAATGGAAATTGCATCCAAAAGTTTTTACAGAAATAATCCAAGAATGGGGAAGGCCAGACATAGATCTCTTTGCCTCCCACAAAAATCACCAATTGACAAAATTCTGCTCAAGGATTTTCCATCCAAAGGCCTGGAGAGTGGACGCTTTCTCTTTCAGTTGGACATCAATGACAGTTTATGCCTTCCCACCTCTTCCTCTGCTGCCCAAAGTTCTATTGAAAACCAGAGCAGACAGACCAAAGATGAATTCTCATTGCTCCGGACTGGCCAAGACAACACTGGTACCCACTCCTGAGGAGCCTGACGCATTCCCCACCATGGACCCTGCCTCTAATGCCTCTTCTTCTGACTCAGCACAGCTTCAAAACTCTTCACAGCCAGTTAAAAACACTCAATCTAGCCGCATGGAAGATTCCTTAGCATCACAACAGACCCTACTCTCCAAGGAGGTGCAGGATGTCATTTTGGAGGCCAGAAGGCCGTCAGTTAGAAAAGCTTACTCTGCAAAATGGAAACTGTTTTGTGTCTGGAATGAGAAAAAGGGCCAGGATCCTGGAAAACTGAATTTACCTCAAATACTGCAGTATTTAGCTGCGCTGCTAAGCAATGGACTTTCATTCTACTCCATCAAAATCCATGCCTCAGCCATTTCTGCAGAATACAACACTGTTCCACCCTTATTCTCTCACCCTGTCTTAAGGCAGTTCCTCAGAGGGGCTAAGAATCTAAGACCCCCAAGGAAACAACCAATACCTGCCTGGGATCTCAATTTCATTCTGGAAAAACTGACCTTGCCTCCCTTTGAGCCAGCTGCCTCATCAGATTTGCAATTTTTGTCCTGGAAAACAGCTTTCCTTCTGGCTATTACCTCAGCTCGTAGAGTTTCAGAACTACAAATTCTCATGGCTGTGCAGCCATTTATCATCTTCTATCAGGACAGAGTTTCCTTACGAACCAACCCGTCCTTTATGCCTAAAGTGGTATCCAGGGTAGCTTTGAATCAGGCCATACACCTACCTACCTTTTATCCTAATCCTCAAAACAAAGGGGAGAGATTACTACATTCCTTGGACATCCATAGACAACTACGTTATTATCTGGACAGAACAAAACTTTTCAGAAAATCAGAACAGCTCTGTGTGTCCTATGCTGTAGGAGCTCAAGGAAAGCCAATTTCGAAACAGACAATCTCAAAATGGATAGCCCACTGCATACGCTTTTGCTATTCCTTTCATGGCAAAACTGTACCTGCAGGCATCAGATCACTCCACAAGGGCCACAGCTACCTCTACAGCTTTCCTCAGAGGAGTTCCTACCAAAGATATTTTGGAAGCAGCCACTTGGAGTTCTGTGCATACCTTCTCCAAGCATTACCACCTACCACTATACTCCAAAGTTAGAGCAGGCTTTGCCACTGCAGTCTTGCAGGGCATCCTGGCTTCTCCTAGTTCCACCTAGTGCCTACCACCCCTTTCTTAGCTTTGGGATTCCACCCATCTGTTATGACTGCAGCTGTATGCACGATGAACATAGTACAGTTTTGTACCTACCATAAATGTAGATGTTAGAGTGCTAATACAGCTGCAGTCCAGGTTTCCCTCCCTCCTTCCCCTCTTGGGACAGGCCTATAGGCTAACACATACTCATACAACCTGATTGAGGTATTCATTTATGATGTATTTGCTTGCAACTACTGTAGTTTGATTATATTGCACTGCTTTATTACACAAATGTATGTATTGCCTTCCTTCTGGGGGCACCTGACATCTGGGGCAAGAAAAACTGAAGAAAATGGCGTCGGCTGGTTCCTTTATACCCCTGTCGCACTGATGTCAGGGAAGAAGCGACGACAACTGACGCCGGACCTAGCCTTTGGAATTCGGACGACCGAGGACCCGCCTGACGGCCTGGAGAACCCATCTGTTATGACTGCAGCTGTATTAGCACTCGAACATCTAGATTTATGGTAGGCACAAAACTGTACTTTCAAAGCCGCCGCCGATGCTTCTCCTAAGCCAGTCGCCAGTACTCAGTGAGGTGCTTACCCAGCCCCTGATACTCGCTATTTCTGACTCGCAGGCCTCTACTGAGACCCATTCGGAGTCCAGTAAGCCGCGAGATGCTTCATCTGTGGAACCTGTGGATGTCTCTACCTTAGATTGATCCAGAGCCGCTGTGCAGGCACCGGCTTCTGAGGGTGTAGTCAGGCCTACGGACTTGCATATTAAACCGATGCCGCCGCCTTCATTTAGGCCAGAATCTCGAACCATGCCTAAGAAACCGACGCCCAGGCCGAATGTTCAGGCCTCTATGCCTAAAAAACAAATGATAAGAATGGCTGAAGATCTTATCACTCTAATCAGGGGAAGCCAACCTCCCCCTTCTAAGAGACCTAGAACTGAAGTTGTTTATGAATCTTCTGAACAGGATTCTGAATTTTCTGATTCTTCTAATGATCTGGATTTGCCCTAATCTACTTATGAGGATTCTGATGCAGAGGACTCTATTCCCTCTGCTTCCCCTCCAGAGGATTTTTCTTTGGGTGAGACCTTACATACTCTAAGGGAGCATTTCCAGCCAGGATTTTTCTGATTCAAAAAAGAGGCTTAGGGATTTCTTACTCCTGCCTCAGCATAGGCCTTTAGCTATACCTTCCGTACTAGACATTGTTGATGCATTTTCAGAATCTAGTTTGTTCCCTGATTCTTTGCCTCCTGCTCCCAGAAAACCTGACAGATATTACAGGGTTTCTGATTCTCACAAGTTCCTTTTTAAAAATCCTATTGCGGATCCAGAGACTATTCCACAGGGACCCAAGGGCATTAAGGCTTCTACTGCTAAAAATCCTACCCCCTCTGATAGAGACTCCAGGGCGCTGGATAGATGGGGTAAGAAAGTGTACACTTCTGCAACCTTGGCCATTAGGGCCTTAAACTGCCAGTTTCATATGTTAAAGTATCAACAACATGTTATTGGATTGCTTAAACAGAAAATGTTGTTAATTCCTGACTGTGCTGAAAATAAAGAATTACAGGATTTAATGCATTCTACTGAACAGGTTGGAAAACATACTTTGCATTGTGGATTTGATTCATTAGAGGCGTCTTGCAGGGCTGCTATTACTGGGTCTGTGCTCAGAAGGCATGCTTGGCTTAAGGAGCAAGGTTTGCCTGATCATGTTAAAGCTAAATTGTTGGATGCTCCCTTAAATCAGGACTGCCTGTTTGGCAACAAGGCTGAGGAAGTTCTTAAAAGATGGAAGATAAAGCTAAATCTTTGCAAACTGTTAACGATTTCTTAAAAGTTCAGCCTACTAGATTTAGTAGGCACTGGCCCTCTAAAACTTGGTCCTTTCCAGCCCCTTCCAGGTTTTCTCAAGCCAAACCCAGACACAGCAGAAACACCAAGTTTCAGTCCCAAGGGATACACAAGACTAGGCAGTGGGGGTTTCCACACCCAAACCTGGGACTCCCCCCTATGGAAAACTGTCTCAATGACTTGCTTTTAAAACTTCCAATCACTTCCCAACTGAATGTTCCTTTAGGTGGAAAGATTGGTCTGCTGGCCAAAAACTGGAAACTCATTACACAGGACAAATGGGTTTTAAATATAGTGTCCCAAGTGTACAGATTTAATTTCCACACATTACCAACACCAGGCGGGTGGCCAGATCTACCCCCAAATCAGTGGGCAGAGGCCCAAAATCAAGTACTCTCTCTCTTAAACATGGGAGCTACTCATTTGGCACCAGAAGAGGAAAAGGGGCAAGGTTTCTATTTGAGACTTTTCCTGGTACCCAGAAAAGGCAACACATGGCGTCCTATCCTGGACCTTTCTATTCTAAACACCTTTCTGGTGATTCAAATATTCAAAATGCTGACTCTTCACCTACTGCTTCCTATGCTAGGCAAGGCTGCGTGGTTGGCAACACTAGACTTAAAAGAAGCATACCTGCACATCTCTATCAGGGAGTCTTGCAGAAGATGCCTACGCTTCAAAACAGGCTACATGCACTATCAGTTCTCTGCACTGCTGTTTGGCTTATCTACTGTGCCCAGGGTATTCACAAAGTGCCTAGCTCCAGTCATTGCATTTTTCAGGCAAAGAAATATTCAAATATACCCATACCTGGACGATTGTCTAATTCAGGCAGAAAGCAAGGACATTCTTTTGAATCATCTGGTCTTTGTTCAAAGGGTACTGACTTGTCTGGGGTTCACCATAAACTAAAATAAATCCCACCTGATACCCTGCCAACAAATTATATTCCTGGGAGCGAGCATGAATACAACTTCCCAGATGGCTTTCCTCACGCCAGAGAAATGGATTCATTTGACAACTTACTTCAAACAAGTGGCCACAAAACCCCAGCTATCTGCAAGGCAAATACTGCATCCTTTGGGTTCATGGCCGCCTGCATACTTCTAATTCCATATGCAAGGATGCATATGAGGAAACTACAATGGTATCTCAAAATCTTATGGTGTCAACATTCACAGGATCTAAAAGCAAGGATTCCTATCATACCTTGCCTACGCCTAGAGTTCCTTTGGTGGGCAGAGGCCTGCCACCAAAACAGGGGACTACCATTCACATTACCCTCTGCCGCCCAAATCCTAACAGACGCATCAGATTATGCATGGGGGGCTCACCTGGCAGGAAAGTGCATTCAGGGCAAATGGAACCCAAGTCAAATGCACCTGCACATAACGAAATGTTAGCTGTACAGAATGCTCTGACAGCCTTCATGGACCACATTCTTCTAGGACAACTAATGGTAAAGATGTACAACACCACTGTCATGTGGTACATAAGCAGGGGGCTACACATTCTTAAACCCTCTGCAGACTAGCCATGGCATTGTGGAACCAGCCTTGAGCTACCAATTGAACCTACAAGCTCAGTTCCTGCCAGGAACCTAAATACACTTGCAGACGGACTAAGCAGAAACCTCATGGACCCACACAAATGGAGCTGGAACCAAGGATTTTCAACATGTTGACAAGCAAATGGGGGAGAACAGATATAGACCTGTTTGCCTCCCCCCAGAACCATCAACTGGACAAATTTTGCAAAATGATTCCCCGCAAGCTAGCTTGGAAAGTGGGTGCTCTATCCTTCAGCTGGAAAAACCTATCAGTTTATGCCTTTCCACCTCTTCCTCTGCTTTCCAAGGTACTACTAAAGATCAAAGAGGACAAGTTGAGAACGATTTTAGTTGCACCGGACTGGCCTTGCCAACACTGGTACCCACTCTTGCGCAGTGTGTCACGCTTGGCTCCATGGCACCTGCCTCAGATTCCTTCCCTGTTGTCTCAGCAGGAGAACCAGATTCTGCACCCTCAGCTGCAAACCCTGAACCTAGCAGCCTGGCTAATTACCTAATGTCTCCTTCAGCATCCCTCAGTAAATCAGTGATGGATATCATTTTAGAGGCAAGGAGGCCTAGTACTAGAAAATCTTATGCTGCAAAATGGAAAAGATTCTGTGCCTGGAACCAGTTTCAAGGAATGAATGCAACAGTGCCCAATTTACCTTAGATTCTACAATACTTGACTGAGAAGCTTCATAAGGGCTTATCTTTTTCCTCCATCAAAATTCTTGCCTCAGCCATTTCAGCTCATTATAGCACAGAGCCTCCCCTCTTCTCTCACCCACTGCTCAAGCAGTTCCTCATAGGGGCCAAAAACTCACTCTTCCTCCTTTCGAGCCAGCTGTTACTGCAGATTTAAAATTTCTTTCCAGGAAAACAACTTTCCTTTTAGCAATCACTTCTGCAAGAAGGGTATCTGAATTACAGGCCCTTATGGCAGTGGAACCTTTCATCATCTTTCATGCGGACAGGGTGTCCCTCAGAAACGATCCCTCCTTCATGCCCAAGTTGATATCCAGTGTGGCTCTTAATCAGTCCATTCATTTACATACCTTCTTTCCTAACCCACAGAACAAAGGGGGACAGATACTGCACTCTTTAGATGTGCACAGACAGCTTAGATTCTACTTGGACAGGACTAAACCTCAAAGGAAATCTGAACAACTGCTGGTGGCATTTGCTGCAGGGACAGAGGGGAAAGCTATTTCAAAACAAACCATTTCAAAATGGGATAGGCAACTGCATTCATTTCTGCTATAAGTACCATGGAAAACCTATCCCACAGGGCATCAGACCCCATTTAACCAGGGCTGCATCGACCTCTACAGCCTTTCTCAGGGGGGGTTCCTACTAGGGACATCCTAGACGCTGCTACCTGGAGTTCTGTACATGCTTTCACCAAGCATTATCATTTGCCAATTTTCTCTAACAGTGAATACACTCGAACATTTACATTTATGATAAGTGTACACAACAGTACTTTCTGCCTTTGGAACAGATTTGGCTGTTAGCAAGCTAAAGCTTCTGAACTAGAGCTCCTCCTACCCTACCCACAATCCCTTGCTCCTCCCAGGTGTTTCAGATCTCGTTTGCCGCACATCAGCAACACGTCGTGGTCC
This sequence comes from Protopterus annectens, assembly GCF_019279795.1. Classification (NCBI taxonomy): domain Eukaryota; kingdom Metazoa; phylum Chordata; order Ceratodontiformes; family Protopteridae; genus Protopterus; species Protopterus annectens. The sequence continues at coordinate 543,706,632 of NC_056734.1, forward strand.
ATTTAGAGCTCCTCCATTGGTTTATTTGACCTTTGGCCTGTTCTTTCCTTTCTTCCTACCCTTCTCCTTAGCCTTTTGTATTTTTTTTAAATCTTTAGCTTAGTTTTCCTTTTCTTGTCACGTGTGCTCTCCCATCACACCCTTCTTATTTCTTCTCCTTCTCTTCCACTGTGTCAGAAAAATCCGACAAACCTTTAGGCTTTAAGAAGTGCACTTAGTGTGGCACCAAATCCCGGTCTCTGTTGCCCACAGGGAGTGCGTTTACTGTGTGGGGCCAGCACAACTGGAAGTGGCATGCTTTATCTGCAAGGCCTTCCTCCTTCAGGCTGTTGCATATAGAAGGAATAAGCTGGTTTTAAAAAGGCTTATTCCACCTCCCTCCCCAGCTATCCCTTCTGTCTCAGGGGATTAAACCCCCCGCTAAGAAACCTGAGGAGGCCAAGGATCCTAAAAAATGGTCCCCTGACCCCTTCTTCTTTAGCTGTTTAACAGCCTCCCAGAAAAGGGCCCAAGAACGTCAGAGCAGAGCCCCTTCAGCTCTGACTTCGGCACCTACCCCTCTGCCCCATGCCCCAGTCATCACACCGGGGCCATTGATGCCTAGTACATCCCCTTGAGTTGTTTCTCCCAGACCTCACTCACTTGTCAGTGAATCTTGGCTAGTATACAACTCAGCAAGCTCCTGCCTGGTGTCCTGCAGAGTTCTACAGCAGCAGAGAGACGAAAAAGAGACTTTGGAGTGATTAAGTATCATTTTTCTGCATTTTCTTGCTGCTTTTAGCTAATTCCGCCTAAACGCCAATTTTCTAGAGTTTTTGTGATTTTAAAAGCTTGTTTCAGCTAAATATTGTACTTATTTTACTGCCTGCACTTTAACAAAGTTGTTTGTGTTTAAATTACCTGTTTAACTATTGTAGGCTACACACTCAAGTGTGATGGCCATTTCTGTGCATTTAAAGTGTTTTTTTTTTTATTGTATCTGCTTTATTTTCTGGGGGGGGTGAACAAAAAAAAAAAATATATATATATATATATATATATATATATATATATATATATATAGATAGATATACACACACACACTTATACTTGTTTTCCTGCCTTTCTAAGCTAGTATAGTCCAGTTTTCAGGTTACTGCTGAATTCAGGGCTGTGTTACGAGTTTCTGTGTTTGCCCATACCTTACTTGTATAGAAAGAACTTACTCTGTTCACTGTGAGAGAGGGAGCTTTGAGCAGCCTGTCTGTCCCTGGAGGAGTGGTTTCAGCCTAGAAATTAGTAGTTTATTGGCCATTTTGGGCTAATTTCTATCTCTTTCATTTCTCTGCTGTAAAACCCACATTTACGCGGTTTTGCGTGCCGGGCAGCGCTAGTTAGCTAGGGTATAACTATTCCCAGCTCCACAAGGTCTGCTCTTCAATTTTTCCCTTGGAACTAGACAACCTTTCAACTTAAGCACTCAAACCATTCACTTCTCATACCGGCACTTGCTCAAAACTCATAGCAAGCACTAGTAAACCTTAGCACTAGATTCCCGTGTACTGTAGTGAAGGACAAGTCTCTCTATACGACCTTACCAGCCAATCAGTAAAACAGTTCACTGTACCTATCCAGGCATGTCCAAAGGGCAGTTTCAGATGTACTGTCAGGTCCAACTGGTGAATCTGGGCATTCTGGGGCAATGTTACAATTGCCTCATGTACACAGACAGCCCTCTCCTCCTTCTACCAAACACTAATACATGCGAGAGATGCAATTATACAGCCAAACTGGAGGCTAAGCTCTCTCAACCCAAGACTGGACCAGGCAGTCAAGAGGAGAAGGGAATTACTTGCATCACACCACCAGTCTCACATAGACCTATGAAACCAGCACTGGCAAAAAACACACATAAGTACACGAAAACATACTTGGAGGCTCTAAATAAAAATCTGCAGAAGCAACAGAGACCTCCAGAGCAGACATCCAAGCAACCTCCAACCCCCAACACAAGCCATGAAACACATACTTCACAAAACCAGTGTGCCACACAATCACAGCCCTTAAGGCAAAATAACATACCCAACACACTAGTAATAGGTGACTCTATAGTCAGGCACACTGACATCCCACTCACTAGGCTGAACAAGGAGAAGGTTACTGTTAGCTGCCTTTCGGGTGCCAGGATCCGCCACATAACAAAAACTCTCAGGTCGCACCAGAACAAGTTCAAATATGACTCTGTCATTGTCCATGTTGGTGTGAATGACCTGAGCCATACCTCCCTGGACTACATGAAAAGAGACATGGAGGAGCTCTCTAATCACGTAGCCCAGGCCGGTATGACCCTGACCCTGAGTAGCATCCTGCCCTCACCAAGAATGATACCATGGTATAGAGAAAAATATTATCAATTTCAACAATTGGCTAAGCTTTTGGTGTCATTCAAAGGGGATCCAGTGTCTGTCAGCCTGGGATGACATGCTCGACAAGCCACGCTGCTTCGCTAGAGACAGCTTGCACCTGTCACCCTTAGGCTTTTGAATACTGGCCAAGGCTGTTATCACACCCCATAGTGCCTGTTTTAGGCAAGGTTCAAAAGACAAACCCACCGCTGTAAATAGCACAAGTAACAGAAAACTGAGGGTAATGCTACTCAATGCCAGAAGTCTAAACCTCAAAGTGCACGCACTCGAGGCACTCCTCCGTATGGAGAAAATTGATATATGTGCAGTAACAGAAACCTGGTTTAAGGCTCCAGAGAACACCCCAGCACTACCAGGCTACAAACTCATACCATACATTTCGGCCACAAAACCCGGACTGAAATACAAAAGGCAGGGGAGTATCCATATTCATCAATGATACCCACACCTCCAGGTTAGTGGCACAGCACAGTGCTTCAGAGATCATCCACGTGCAACTAACAATGGGCAAAACTGCTATTCAAATTATATCTTGCTACAGATCACCCATCATGTCTCAGGACCCCCACTCCGCATTCCTGGCAACACTGGGAAACATAAAGGTCCTACCAAACACCCTGATATTGGGTGATTTCAATTACCCAAACATTAACTGGGAGAACTACTCAAGTACAAACTCCCTTGCCCAACATTTCCTAAAATTTATAAACTCAAACGCCCTGGATCAACTGGTCAACACCCCTAACAGAGGTGACAACATATTGGACATGGTCATCACCAACATTGGGCGGAGGTCAACCCCTCACTGGTTAGATCTGACCATAAACTTATCACTCTGGATTTCCACATTCCGCCACCACCCCCGGTCAAAGAAACCACTGTGAAAAACTTTTCAAAAGCAAACATTACGTTACTTATGACCAAGGTGGGAAGTTTCAAAGCCCCCATGCTAAAGGATAATGCTGTCCAAGCTGCAAAATCCTTTACTAATGCACTCTACGGGCACCTACAAGAATGCATGGATTGTGCTGTCCCAAACAAAACCAAGACTCACTCCTCCAAGAAAAGGAAAACCTGTCTGATGGACCCCTGCCATAAACAAGCTATACAATAGAAGGAGGAAACTAGTACAGAAAAGAGTAAAATCCCAAGAAGGGAAGACATCCCTGATCAGTATCAGCAAGAAACTACGTTCCCTCATAAAATCCTCCAAGGCTAGCTTCGAAAGAAAAATTGCCATGGACTCCAAAGATCACCACAAGGCATTCTTTAGCTATGTCAAGAATCTAAGTGGCAATTCTCAGATCTCCTCTGAGTTAGTGCAGAATGGCACAAAATACACTGAACCGACCGATATAGCCAACATCTTGCCAGACAGGTTCATTGCAAACTTCACCCCACTCTCATCCCCAAAAGGGCCCATAACTATACCAGAAGAATGTAGTGCTCCTGAAATCACAGCCCTCTCCAAAGCCAAAAACACAGCATCAATGGGACCGGACCGTGTCCCAGGCTGCATCCTACACTAGCTCAAAGATGAACTACCCCTTCACCTAAACACACTGTTTAAACTTAGCCTCTCCACAGGCTACGTGCCCACAGAGTGGCGCATAGCAAGTTATTCCACTCCACAAAGGTGGAGCCACAACAGACTCCGGGAACTATCACCCTATAAGCCTAACTAGCTTGATCTGCAAAGCTGTGGCGCGCATCATCATGGATCTCATTAACAGAGACATTGGAAACCTCCAAACACTGGACCCTACCTAGTTCGGCTTGAAGGGCAGATCATGCCTCCTATACCTGGTGGACTTCTTTGAGACCGTTACCAAGGCTATAGACGAGGGAAAGGTGGTCCACACAGCCTACCTAGACCTTGCAAAGGCCTTTGACACCATTCCCCACTCTGGTATTTTAGACAAGCTCACCAGCCTGAACATAAACCCCTACGTCACGCGATGGGTTGCCAACTGGCTCACGGGCAGAACCCATATGGTAAGAGTTGCGTGAGCTAGGTCTGACTCTAAACCGGTTACAAGTGGCGTCTGCAGGGCTCAGTCCTAGGACCCCTCCTGTTTGGCATATACTTCTCAGAGGTACAGGCAAGCACAGGACTATGGCTGACAAAGTTCGCAGACTGCAAACTAGGGTCTATAATTCACTCTCCGGCTGACACAGACATCCTCCAAAAGGGTCTCACTGATACAGATACCTGGTGTCAAAATCATGGCCTCAAGCTAAATGCCAAAAAGTGCATAGTCATCCCCTTTGGAAAAAACAAAGTACCCACAAACTACCACATAGGTGGTAGCCCCCTAAATACAGAAGACGTAATAAGGGATCTGGGGACCCAAGTAGATAGTGGCCTCTACTTTGATAATCACATTGCCAAAGTGGTTAGAAAATCCTTCTATGCGGCCCACCTTATCACAATAGGGTTTGCATCGAGATCGAAAGAGGTCATTGGGCCCCTCTATGCATCACTCATCAGACCCATCATAGAATACAATGCCCCATTTAGGATGTACCTTACAAGACACCTGCAACAACTGGAAAGACCACATAAGTACCTCACCAAGAGGATCACTGGCCTCAAGCAGATGCCCTGTACAGTTCAACTGAAGAAACTCCAGCTGTACTCGGTTGCATACCGCCTACTCAGAGGTGATCTCTGTCTGACATACAAGGCCATGTCCAACCCGGAATTGATGGACATGCTCCACCTAAAGAAAACCATATTCCCCTCGAGCCACACGCTCCAGGGATCTAAACCTCACCACAACAATAAATAGGACATGCTGGAGGGATAGATTCCTGTCCCAGAGACTTCCGATGCTCTGGAACAAGATTCCAATCTACATTAGCCAGAGCTCCTCGCTAACCCTCTTCAAGAGAAATCTTGATGAGTGGATGGGAAACAGAAAGTTTACCCCAGGGATCACTTCAATGGCTCTGCTGGACAGAGGCACAGGGAACATCTATGGGGGCAGCAAAAGCCAACGCATTCCGGCTAGGCTTATAAATGCCTTCGGGCAGATAGCCTAGTACCTACCTATGAATGAGGTGGACAAATTGATGAGGAATTTTCTCTGCATGCAGATCCAGATGAGGGTCATTCCAGCTCCGTCCCCAATTGGATCTGTGATCAGAACTTCCCCTTGAAAAATATTATCGCCTTCTCCGATCCAGCCTGCCGTTTCAGAGCTCCCAGATCCATCATTCCCAGTGGCTGTCAAGTCAGGTTTGATAGTTATCTCTGCTTCTTGTCCGACTGCTTCCCTGACTCACTGTGTGCCGAAGCCTTGATGTCGAGTCCAGGGTGATGACTTCGACTCTGAAGTTCTCAGAGCTGTCTGTTCCTCTCGGTGCATTGGCATTCGATAGAGCAGCGCCAACTCTCCCGTCGGAGCAGAGGCTGCTGGAGACTGGGGAAAGTCTGCTCCTGATCCTTCAGGGCAGCGGAGGCTTCCTCGGGACCTTGAGAGTCCCTCAGCATTTGAGGTGGGAGCGAGGGGTCCTCTCTCTTCCTAGGAGAATTCTGGCTTCTATCATAATAGAGCCACCCATTCCCCTTCTGAGCTCGCCATTAATGATCTCTCTACTGCCACCAGGGCTGCTGGTCCCTCGGGGCCTCTGGTCTCTTCCACTTGATGAAACTCAAGTTTCTTCCGACACCTCCCCGGAACACCCCATGGAGGAGGCCCCTTGGAAGAAAACGTGCAAAAGGAGACATCTGGATTCCCCAGAGGAGTCTCTCACGACAGACACAGACTTCGATGAAGGGGAGGGGGTCCCCTAGATCTCCACCTGATGTTTCCTTTGGAGACATTTTGGAAATCCTTCATCATAGAAGTGGCTGGTCAGCCCAAACTCCACCCTAGATAAGTCAGTATTCTTGGAGGCCTTCTGGACTGGCCCATCTACATCCTGGGTGTCCCCCTCTGCAGACCCCGTAGTGAAACTGGTGTTTGTAAGGGCATGGAAGGAACCAGACTCTGCAGAACTGATCCCTGAAAGGGTTGACATAATTCTTAGTGCCCTTCAGAATAGACTCCACTGGATGAAGGGGATTCCAGTAGATGCCTTGGTGGTTGCGCCGGTCACCAAGAAAGAGTTTGCCCAGGAAAGCTCTACTGTTCATCCCCCTAACGGGGAGTCTAGGGCTATGGACAGATTTGGAAAGTTTAAATTTCTTCCAATTTCGGCCTCAGAACATTGAACTCTCTTTCCCACTTTACAAGGCTACAGAAGGACTTGCTTAAGGAACTCTAAAGTTCCGTCCCTGAGTCCATGATGGCAGAGGAGCAGAATTCCTCCTCCCATATGGCCACTCTGCAGTCCATTGCTAATGTATCCCTGAGGCCTATCTCTCATGCAGTAGAGGCTACCTCTTGGATGGCCAGTTCTGGCATTGCCATTAGGAGCCATGCATGGATGCGGCTTTGTGACTTTGCAGAACCATTTAAGCATCATTCATTAATGCCTCTCTTGATGATTTCCCCCCTTTTTTGGACTGACCATACAAGAGATGCTCTCCCACAGCAAGAAGGCTGGAAAAACCCTGTCTGCCATCAGAATCTGCTTCTATTCCTTGCAAACGTCCTTCTTCAGGAACTAACGTGGTGGAAAGAAGTTGTGGTTCAGGAAGTCCAGGGTCCTTTCCTGGATGCTCAGGGAGATTTTTACCCCGGGCAGAAGGGGCAGTAATTCAGGTGGTAAAGACTGCCCATGTGGCAGAGGAGGTCTGAAAAATCAAAGATCTCGAGATACTTCTTCGGAGAGATCCTAGCAGCATCCCTTGAGGGTTGCCCAACTGCCCCTCTCTGGAGGCAGTCAGGGGAAATCGTTCCTTGCATCTAGAAGCCTGGTTATCCATTACGAACGACCAGTAGGTGCAAGGAATCATATCCAGAGGTTACTCCATTCCCTTTTAAACCTCCCCAAGCCAGAACAAATCCTCCCTGAGGTCTCACCCAATCAGAGGGAGGAAGCAGCTTTAGAAATTGCAAAGTTGCTTCAAAAGAGTCATCCAAGAGTTCCCTCCATATCAAACTGGATCAGGAAATCTATGCCCAATTCTTTTTAGTTCCAAAGAAAACAGAGGACCTCAGGCCCATACTCGACCTAACTTATCTGAACAAATCAGTGAAACACATGAAGTTCAGGATGGTCACAGTTCAGTCCATCCTTACTTTTCTATAGATGAATGACTGGATGTGCTTGATAGACCTGAAGTTTGAGCACAATCCCATCAAAATGAACAGGTGCTCCAGAAGGTACCTCTGTTTCACGCAGGAAACCAGCCACTACCAATTCCGAGTACTTCCATTTGGTCTCACCACAGCCCCCAGGGTGTTCATCAAATGCATGACAGTAGTTGCAGCTTACCTCAGACTGCAGGGATTCCACATGTTTCCTTATCTGGGTGACTGGCTCCTCGTTGCACCAATCAGTCATCTACTGGTTCAGGCCAGGGACTTTCTTGTAATTAGCTCCAACCTTAGGGATCGCTATAAATTTATTTATTTTATTTACCATTTGTTAACTGGAAAAGTCCGACTCGGAACAAAGCCAATTTTCAGCGGAGGCCCGGGGAGAAATACTCCAGACATGTCTTTTTGTAATGTGGGAGGAAACAGAAATACCTGGAGGAAACACACAGGGAGGACTTGTAGACTCCACACAGAAGGCACCCCAGCCGAGAATCAAACCAGAGAGCATCTTGCTGTGAGGCAACAACGCTGCTGCTGCACCACTGCACCATCCTAAATCTTCAGAAGTTGCAATTACATCCAGTACAAGCCATAGATTTTTTAGGACCTCATTTGGACACACACAAAACCTGGGCCTGTCTCCTGCCAGACGGGATTCATTCGCTAAGGATACATATCAGATGAGTGCTACCCATTCCAATCCCTCAAGCAAATCTTGTTCTCGGGGCTTTGGGCTCTGTGGCCAAAATTACTGACAGCTCAGTTACATATGAAAATTCTTCAGTGGACATTGTTAGTTCAGTGGTCCCTTCTGCACCAACCCCCAAGCCATCCTGTAAGATTGTCACTGATGTGCAGAAGTTCCCTGTTGTGGTGGCTTCATGACCAGAAGTTGGACAAGGTCATCCGTTTGTTCACACCACTCTGACCACAGATGCCTCCCAGCTGGGGTGGGGGAGCATAACCTGGGACTGACAGTGCAAGGCACACGGACTTTCCAGGAGTCCAACTTGCATATTAGTGTTCTAGAGATGAGGGTGGTGCTTCTAGTCTTGCAAGCACTCCCCTCCCTTCTTCCTCTAGGGAGTGTTGCAATTCAAACCGACATGATGTCAGTTGTGTGGTGTATTAAACAAAGGTCAGAGTCTTACCCCCCCCTCCCCCATGTCAATAAGCAATGTGAGTGTGGCAGTCCACCCTGTTTCCAATCACAACTCACATTCCGGGGGAGCACAACATACTGGCACACAGGCTCAGCAGAGTTCTATTGATGCTGCATGAGTGGTCTCTGATCAGTGGCAAACAAGATTTTCTTCAAATGGTGTTAACCTTGTTGGGACCTCTTTGCTTCTCCCCTCAACAAGAAATGCAGCAGGTCCTTTGCCCTGATCCCTCCACAGGGACAGTAACCTAGAGATGTTCTAGTCCATGCTTGGCTCCCTGGTTTACTTTATGCATTTCCACCTGTTCCACTGATCCCCAGATTTCTTCTGAAAGCAAACAGATTGAAGGGCAAAGTGATCCTCATCGCTCCCTTCTGGCCTTGGCAAGTCTAGTTTACCTTCTTGTGCTGTCATCTGATTCACCCACTTTGGATGTCGGCATCCTTTCCAGATTTCCTCTCTCTCCCCTTAGGGCAACTCCATCCAGATCTTCACAACTTGAAATTAACCACATGGTTTCTCCAATTCTGGTGATGGCTAGACATTCCAGGCTTTCTTCCCCAGTTCAGAAAATTTTGATTTCTTCCCATAAAACCTCTACCAGGAAAGTTAATAAAAGTGGAAAAGGCTTTTCATGTAGCCACAACAGCACCACATTGGCCTGCTCTCACAGCACCCATTCTGGCAGTATTGGACTTTTTAGCTGGGCTGTTTCATTCCAGGGCCAGAATTTCTACTGTCAAAGTTCAATTGGCATTGGCAGCCATCTCTAATTTACATATTGGTGAAAATTCTGCATCCTTGGCTTCTTTTAGACTTTGCAAAGCTTTTCTTAGAGGTATGTTTCTGCTTCACCCCCTGTCAGAGACCCTTCCCCTCCTTGGGACCTCACTGTGCTTCTCCAAGCACTGAACTTGCCTCCCTTTGAACCGGCTGCAAAGGTAGGTTTAAAATTTTTGTCATGGAAAACAGCCCTTTTACTGGCCATCACTTCTGCCAAAAGAGTATCAGAACTTCAAGCCTTGTCTTCCAAATCCCCCTACCTTATCTTTCATAAAGAGAGAGTTATTCTACGTGCTTATCCCTCTTATTCTACATGCTTATACCTCTCTTCTACCTAAGGTAGCTACAGAAAATACTGATAATAAATCCGTCAACCTCCGTGTGTTCTTCCCAAATTACCAGAATAAGGGAAAATATATGCTGCACCTCTTAAACGTTCATAGACAGTTGCGCTTCTACCTGGATAGAACAAAATTTTTCAGGAAATCTGACCAACTCTTTGTGGCTTTCTCAGATTCCCCAAAAAAGGGAAAGTAGTTGTCAAAGTTCTAAGAATGTTCCATTACCTAGACAAATCAAAGCTCATTCCACAAGATCCATAGTCATGTCTCCGGCTTTTTGGTCTGTGGTCTGTTTTTGTGGCTGCTTCATGGGCAAATTCTCACACCTTTGTCTTGCATTACAAACGTGGTACCAACTCCAGGAATAGGTCTGCCTTTGGCTCTGCAGTACTCCAGAATATTCTTCCATGAAGGCCACCCAGATCTATGTAGCTGATGACTCTGTCCCACAGGTTTGATGAATACTGAGCAGACAACATCAGATAAAGAAGTTATGTACGCCCCATAACACTCCATCTGTGTTGTCTACTTCAGTCTTCATCAACCTTCCCTCCCTCCTTTCCCCTTTCCTTGTATCTGAAGGACTTGATGGATAGTGTTAGTGTTCCTGTTTTGAGCTCATGAGCATCCTTTAGGTTTTTTTTATTGCTTATTGCAGACTTCATTATTCACGTTTCCATATTTGGACAGTTTTATCTTTGCCGACTCCTCTTCCAGCTGTCAAGAGGCTGTAGCAACTGTTCAGGACTTCTACTATTTCTGAGTTTTCAAGTCATTTTACACAAGTTTTTTCTTCATTCTTCTCCCAGAATGATTTTCCTGGTATATTTACTAGATTCTTCTGAGTTTCTCTAGTCTGAGTAAGACATCTGGATTCTAAGCTGCATGGCATCAGTGATACTCGTGCTGCCCTTTACCAAATTCCACATGAGAAAAATACAGTTGTACAGCTGATCATTCTAGACTCTGCATGTACACCCTTTGACTTTTCAGATTCCAGTTCTGAGGTTTGTAGATTTGTGTGTATGTTACAGTGGCAAGGACAATCATAAGTGGCAACAACCTGCAATCCAGATTATCCATCTCCCTTCTTACCCCCTCCAGTTAGTTACCACAGATACTTCAGATCTGGCATTGGGAGCACTTTCAAAGGAGGTGAAGTGCAAGCTCCATGGAATCCAGAACACAAGATAGAAGCATGTAAATGTCAGAGATGTTGGCAGTTATCGATACTTTGAAGGCCTTAAATCATCACTGGCCCCTGGACCTATGCAAGTGTACACTGACAACACTACAGTTATGTGGTATGCCAGATTATACCCTCTTTGCAGACTGACTGTGATACCCTGGGAGGTAGCAATTCCGCTAAGTCTGCCTGCTTAGGCTTCATGCATTCATCCAGAGTAAAACATTTATTGCAGACAAATTCAGCAGGAAAAGGACAGACCTTCACAAATGGAATGGGTTCATCCAGGAATTGCTCCAGCTGTGTGGAGCACTTCAAGTTGATTTTGTTTTCATCCTTTCAAAGCAGAGAGCTAAAGAAATTCTGCTTCAGGACTCCTTGCAAACAGACCTGGAAGATAGATCCCTTCTGATTCCCCTGGATGGGGAATGTTCATGTATGCTTTTCCACCATTACTACTGATAACCAAGGATGTTCTTTGTGTTTCACTGTTGCAGTCATCACATTTGGGTTATCGGCTTGCAGTAGCCCTCAGTCGGCCTGATTATCAAATTCTTGGGTTCCATGACGTCAGGTAGTCAGGGGTATAAAGCATGCAGCTGATGCCATTACATCAGTCTTTCTTGCCGTGCGGTGCCCGAAGCAGAAGCAGTTCGCAAGTGCTAGTCGGCCGACTCTTGAAATTTTTGTTTTCGAGTTTCAGAACCGAAGTCTTCAACTAAGCTAAGCACCCCGTTGGGGAACCTTTTTCTTGCCCTAAAGCGATGTCAGTAAAAGTTAACAATTGTATTTCTTGTGGAAAGCAAATACCTCATAAAGATTTTCATTCGTACTGCATTCCTTGCCTAGGCCCTGACCACAACGTACTTCGCTGTTGGTTTTGTGCCTTATTCAAACCTCAGACTCTTCCTCTTCTGTGTATTTAAGCTTCTAAATATTTTGGTACTCTGTTCAATTATGCAGAAATGGCTTCGGTAAGCCACCCGACTACCGACATTCCGAAAAAACGCAAAGATAAAGACAGAGACCCACATAGGTCCAAAGCTGCCGACGATGCTTCTCCTAAGCTAGTCGCCAGTTCGCCAGTTCTCGGTGAGGCGCTTTCGCAGCTCCTGATACTCGCTACTTCAGATTCACAAGCCTCTACTAAGACCCATTCGGAGTCCGGTGTGCCGCGAGATGCTTCTTTGACTGTGGGAACCTGTGGATGTCTCTACCTTGGATGGGTCCGGAGCCGCTGTGGCAGGCACCAGCTTCTGAGGATGTAGTCAGGCCTACTGACTTGCATATTAAACTGACACCATCTTCCTCTTCAAGGCCTAAGACTCTGTCCATGCCTAGAAAACTGACGCCCAGACCGCATGGTCAGGCCCCTATGCCTAAAAAACAAATAAGAATGCTGAAGACCTTATTACTCTAATCAGGGGAAGCCACCTTTCCCCCCTCTAAGAAACCTACGACTGATTTTCCTTCTGATTCCTCTGATCAGGACTCTGAAATTTCTGTTTTTTCTGAAGACCAGTAAATTACCATTATCTGCCTCTGAGGATTCTGATGCAGAGGACTCCATTCCCTCTGCTTCCCCTCCAGTGGGTTTCTCTCTTGGTGATACCTTGCATACTCTTAGGGAGCATTTTTGCTGGGAGAACCAGGATTACTCTGACTCCAAAAAGAGGCTTAGAGATTTCTTACTCCTGCCCCAGCACAGGCCTTTGGCCATCCCTCCTGTACTGGACATTGTTGATGATGCCTTCTCGGAATCTAGTTTGGCCTTTGACTCTCTGCCTCCTGCTCTCAGAAAACCTGATGGATATTACAGGGTTCCTGACTCTTACAGGTTCTTCTTTAAAAATCCTACTGCGGATCCTGAGACTATTTCACAGGGACCCAAGGGCATTAAGGCTACTACTGCCAAAAATCCTACCCCTCTGATAGAGATTCCAGGGCGCTGGATAGATGGGGTAAGAAGGGTATACACTTCTGTAACCTTGGCCATTAGGGCCTTAAACTGCCAGTTTCATATGTTAAAGTATCAGCAGCATATTATTGGATTGCTTAAACAGAAAATGATGTTGATTCCTGACTGTGCTGAAAATAGACTTACAGGATTTAATGCATTCTGCTGAACAAGTTGGAAAACATACTTTGCAAATGTGGTTTTGATTCTTTAGAGGCATGTTGCAGGGCTGCTGTCACTGGGTTCGTACTGAGAAGGCATGCTTGGCTTAAGGAGCAATCTTTGCCAGGTCATGTTAATGCTAAATTGCTGGATGCTCCCTTAAACCAAGACCGCCTGTTTGGCAACAAAGCAGAAGTACTTAAAAAGATGGAGGAAAAAGCTAAATCTATGCAAACTGTCAGAGAGTTCCTGCAGGTACAGCCTCCCAGATTCAGTAGGCATTGGCCCTCTAAGAATTGGTCCTTTCCTGCCTCTTCCAGGCCTTCTCAGTCCAAACCCAGAACCAGCAGAACACCCAGGCTTCAGTTCCAAGGTATTCACAGGACTAAGCAGTGGGGGCTCCCAATCCCGAGACAGGAAGTAGTAGCGCTCCCCCTTATGGTAAACTGTCTCAATGACTTAACTTTAAACCTTCCAAGCTCTGCACCACTGACTGTTCCTTTAGGTGGAAAGATTGCCCTGCAGGCAAAAAATTGGGTATTCATTACCCAGGACAAATAGGTTTTAAATATAGTTTCTCAAGGATACAGATTCCACTTCCACTCCTTACCAGACCCAAACAGTTGGCCAGATCTACCCCCAAATCAGTGGGCAGAGGCTCAAAAGCATTTTCTCTCTCTTTTAAGCATCAGGGCTATTCAACCTGTTCCAAAAGAAGAATGGGAACTAGGTTTCTACTCAAGACTTTTTCTGGTACCTAGAAAAGACAATTCCTGGCGTCCTATCCTGGACCTGTCTATACTAAACACATTTTTGGTGATCCCAAAATTCAAGATGCTAACTCTTCATCAGCTGCTTCCTATGCTAGGCAATGATGCCTGGTTGGCAACACTGGATTTAAAGGAAGCCTACCTGCACATCCCAATAAGGGAATCTTGCAGAAGATACCTATGCTTCAAAGCAGGCTACATGCACTATCAGTTCTCTGTACTGCCCTTTGGCTTATCTACTGCGCCCAGGGTATTCACAAAGTGCTTAGCTTCAGTCATTGCATTTTGCAGGCAAAGAAATATTCAAATATACCCATACCTGGACGATTGTCTAATTCAGGCAGAAAGCCAAAACATACTATTAAATCATCTGGCATTTGTAAGGAAATTAACTTCTCTGGGGTACACCATAAACGAAAAGAAATCACATCTTTGTACCCTGCCAACAAATTGTATTCCTGGGAGCAAGCTTGAATACAACTTCCCAGATGGCCTACCTTACGCCCAGAGAAACAAGTTCATTTGACAGCCTACTTTAAACTACTGGCCACAAAGACCCAGCTATCTGCAAGGAAAATACTGCAATCCCTGGGGTTCATGGCCTCCTGCATTCTACTAATTCCATATGCAAGACTGCATATGAGGAAACTACAATGGTATCTAAAAAGCCTATGGTGTTAGCATTCTCAGGATCTAGAATCAATGATTCCTATCATACCTTGTCTACAGATAGAGTTCCTTTGGTGGACAGAGGCCTGCCACCAAAACAAGGGACTGCCATTCACTCTACCCCCTGCCACCCAAACCCTAACAGACACATCAGACTATGCATGGGGGGCTCACTTGGCAGGGAAGTGCTTTCAGGGCAAATGGAACCCAAGCGAAATGCACCTACATATCAATCAAAAAGAAATGTTAGCTGTACAGAATGCTCTGACAGCCTTCAAGGACCACATTCCAGGACAATTAATGGTAAAGACAGACAACACCATCATTATGTGGTACATAAACAAGCAGGGAGGAACCCACCCATATAGGTTTATAGGTAGGTACTAGGCTATCTGCCCTAGGGCATTTATAAGCCTAGCCAGCGTGTATTTGGCTTCCGCCTCCCTATTAGATTAGCCTACTGTGCCTCTGTAAAGTAGGTCACAGAAGGTACCCTTTTAAGATTAGTTTACTGTGCCTCTGTCTAGCAGGGACACAGAAGAGATCCCAGGGGTGAATTTTCGATTTCCCATCCACGCGTCCAGATTTCGCTTGAAGAAGGTCAGCGAGGGTCTATGTCTAACATGAATTGGGATTCTATTCCAGAGTGAGGGGAGCCTCTGGGAAATTAATCTGTCCCTCCAGCATGTCCTATTTATTTTTGTGCTGAGGTTTAGGTCCCTGGAGCGTGTAGCTCTGAGGGACTTGGATTTTTTGAGGTGGAGCATGTCCATTAATTCTGGGTTTGACATGGCTTTGTACGTCAGGCATAGATCGCCTCTGAGTAGGCGGTAAGCAACTGAGTAGAGCTGGAGTTTCTTTAGTCGAGCTGCAAAGGACATCTGTTTGTAGCCCATGATCCTCTTGGTGACGTACTTTTGGGGTCTCTCCAGTTGCTGCAGGTGTCGGGTAAGGTACATCCCAAAAGGGGCATTGTATTCAATTATGGGCCTGACGAGTAGAGGGGCACAATGACCTCTCTTGATCTAGAATTTTCGATTTCCCATCCACGCGTCCAGATTTTGCTTGAAGAGGGTCAGCGAGGGTCTATGTCTAACATGAATTGGGATTCTATTCCAGAGTGAGGGGAGCCTCTGGGAAATTAATCTGTCCCTCCAGCATGTCCTATTTATTTTTGTGCTGAGGTTTAGGTCCCTGGAGCGTGTAGCGCTAAGGGACTTGGATTTTTTGAGGTGGAGCATGTCCATTAATTCTGGGTTTGATATGGCTTTGTACGTCAGGCATAGATCGCCTCTGAGTAGGCGGTAAGCAACTGAGTAGAGCTGGAGTTTCTTTAGTCGAGCTGCAAAGGACATCTATTTGTAGCCCATGATCCTCTTGGTGAGGTACTTTTGGGGTCTCTCCAGTTGCAGCAGGTGTCGGGTAAGGTACATCCCAAAAGGGGCATTGTATTCAATTATGGGCCTGACGAGTAGAGGGGCACAATGACCTCTCTTGATCTAGATGCGAACCCTTTCGTGATAAGGTGGGCTATATAGAAGGTCTTTCTAACCACTTTGGCAGCGTGATTATCAAAGGAGAGATTACTATCTATGTTGGTCCCCAAATCTCTAATTACTTCTTCCGCTGCTGTGGATTTTTTCTTCCATACTTAATGGATTACCACCTATGTGGTAATTTGTGGGCACCTTGTTTTTCCCAAAGGGGATGACTATGCACTTTTTAGCATTTAGCTTGAGGCCGTGCCTCTGGCACCAAGCATCCGTCTCTGTGAGACCCTTTTGGAGGATGTTTGTGTCAGCTGGAGATTCTATTATGACCCCCAGTTTGCAGTCAACTGCGAACTTTGTCAGCCATAATCCCCCCGTGTTAGCCTGAACCTGAGAGAAGTGTATACCGAACAAGAGAGGTCCCAGAACTGAGCCCTGTGGGACGCCACTTGTAACTGGTTTGGATTCGGACATGGCACCTGCGATTCTGGCCATGTGGGTTCTATCTCTGAGCCGGTTTGCAACCCATCTTGTGATATAGGGGTTGATATTTAAGCTGGTAAGCTTATTTATGATGCCCGAGTGGGGTATTGTGTCGAAGGCTTTTGCGAGGTCCAGGTAGGCTGTGTGGACTACCTTACCCTCATCTATGGCTTTGGTAACTGTTTCAAAGAAATCAACTAGGTTTAAAAGGCAAGATCTGCCTTTAACAAAGCCGAATTGGGTAGGGTCCAGTGTCTGGAGGCTCCCAATGTCTTTGTTTATGAGTTCCATGATAATATGCTCCATAGCTTTACAGACCAGACTAGTCAGGCTTATGGGGCGATAGTTTCCGGGGTCCGTTGTGGCACCACCTTTGTGGAGTGGGACCACTGTAGCTGTACACCATTCTTTGGGTACATATCCTGTAGTAAGGCTAAGTTTGAACAGTGACTTAATGTGAGGGTTCAGTTCTTCTTGGAGCTCGTGTAAGACACAACCTGGGACACCGTCCGGTCCCATAGATGCTGTGTTTTTTGCTTTGGAAAGGGCAGCTTTCACCTGTGCATCTATGATGTCATGGAGGTTACATTCAGTTGGGATAGGCATTTGCTCCTTGGGGGGGGGGGGGAGTTTGCGCTGAATCTGTCTGCCAGAATGTTGGCTATGTCTGTATATTCGGTATATTTTTGTACCGTTATGCAACAATTCAGAGCATATCTGGTAGATGTTCTTCATCTCACATTGCTGCAGCACATTCTGCCAGAATGTTGGCTATGTCTGTATATTCGGTATATTTTTGTACCGTTATGCAACAATTCAGAGCATATCTGGTAGATGTTCTTCATCTCACATTGCTGCAGTCATAACTTGTGGGTAGTCCGCTGTCCTCGGTCGGCCCGAATACCAAAGTATTAGGCTGGCGTCGGTCATGGGCGCTCAGATCTGACGTCAGTGCGTCATGGTATTAAAGCGCATGACGACGTCATATCCTCAGTCTTTTTTGCCGCATGGTCCGAAGCAGAAGCAGCGTTTGCAAGTGCCGTTCGGCGTTCTGAAATTTTCGTATTCTGAGTTTCAGACCGAAACCAAGTTGGGCTAAGTACCCCGTTGGGGAATATTTTTGTTTTTTCTTGCCTCAGTTAATTCCGGATGTCAGAAAAAGTGAATAATAGTATTTCTTGTGGGAAACAGATACCGCATAGGGATTACCACTCTCTCTGTATTCCTTGTTTGGGGCCTGAACACGACGTAGTCGGGTGTCGCTTTTGTGCTAGGTTTAATAAGCGCACCATTAAACGTAGGTTAGATTGCGCTAGGCTTGTCTTCGGTAAGCGGTGTAATTACAATATGCCGTCGGATCCTCCGATGCCCGCTACCGCTAAGAAGCGCAAGGAAAAATCGTTAAGGTCCAAGCAGGATGAGTCGTCCGTTCCGGACCCCGGTTCTTTAGAAACTACGGTGGAATCTGTAGATCCAGCCGAGGTTTCAGCTGAGTCTCAGGGGGAGACGTTAATTTTGCAGGATGTGGCCTCTCAGGAGTCAGGTCAGGCTGAGGGGGCCTCTCAGGTTGCTGTACTCCCTCCTTTGTCTAAGGGGGTTAGGCCTACTCCTTCTGTCTCTAAGGTACCTTCTAAGGGCAGGCCTGGTTTGCCTTCCTCAGGTGTCAGTCCTAGTTCTGCAGGTTCTGTTCCCAAAAAACACATGCTTAAAATGGCAGAAGATTTAATTTCCTTAATCAGGGGTTCAGTGCCCCCTCCAGATAAGAGGCCTAGGGTGGAGCCAGAGGTAGAATGTTTGGAACAGGCTTCAGATTACTCAGAGTCTTCGGCTGAAGACACTCAGGATTTTCCTCCTTATTCTGATTCAGACGCAGAGGATTCCAGTCCTTCTGCTTCTCCTCCAGAGGATTTTTCTTTTTCAGAAACCCTGCATTCTATGAGGGAGCATTTTAAATGAGAAGGCCAGGATTTCTCGGATTCCCGAAAGAGGCTTAGGGAATTTTTGTTTTTACCACAACATCGGCCCTTAGCTATACCTCCTGTTTTGGATGTTGTTCAGGATGTTTTCTCTGAGGCTTCCCTTAATCCAGACTCTTTGCCTCCTGCCAGTTAAACCAGATAGGTATTACAGAGTGCCTGAGGCTCATAAATATCTGTATAAGAGCCCAAGGGCTAACCCAGAAACTATTAGCCAGGGACCTAAGGGTGTCAGGGCTTCTGTTGTAAAGAATCCAGTTCCTATGGATAAAGATTCTAGAGCTTTGGATAGGTGGGGTAAGAAAGTGTACACCTCTTCCACTCTAGCAATGAGGGCTTTGAATTGCCAGTTTCATATGTTGAAGTACCAGAATTTTCTCCTTACTCAGTTAAAATCTAAGGTAGATGCTTTGGCAGAGGGCATAGAGTGTAAGGAATTACAGGATTTGGTTCATGCCTCTGATCAGGTGAGTAAGCATTCTTTGCAGTGTGGTTTCGATGCTTTACAGGCTTCTTTCAGGGTGGCTGCCACTGGATCAGTTATTCGCAGGCACGCCTGGCTTAAGGATCAGAATTTGTCAGAGCATGTTAAAGCTAGAATTCTAGATGCTCCTTTACAGTCTGAAGTTTTGTTTGGTTCTCCTGTGGAGTCTGTCTTAAAGAAAATGGAAGACAAGGCTAAGTCTATGCAGACTGTTAAAGATTTTTTGCAGGTGCAGCCCCCTAAGTTTAGCAGGAATTGGCCTACTAAGGCATGGGCTTACCCTTCTTCTGATTTACAGTCTAGGGGCAGATCTAGGCGTGGTAGGGGCAGAGCTCAGAGTTCTTTCAGGCCTAGAACGTGGAGTTCCCCTGCACAATCTACAGGTGAGGGCAGGGGCCAGTCCTTTCGTAAACAAGCCCAATGACCTGCATCTTCAGCTGCCAGATCCCTCCTGTCTGGCAGCACCTTTGGGAGGAAAGTTGGCACTCTTCAAGCAAAATTGGCTTTTAGTCACCCAGGACAAATGGGTGTTGGACATTATAGACCGAGGCTACAAGTTTTATTTCCACACATTGCCTCCTTTCAAGGGCATGCCAGACGTTCCTCCTCAGCAAAGGGTAGAGGCTCACAAACAGATTTCTTTACTTCTTCAAATGGTGGCTATACAGCAGGTCCCTCTGTCAGAAGTGGGCCTAGGATTTTATTCTCGCCTGTTTCTTGTACCAAAGAAAGGAAACACTTGGAGGCCAATTTTGGATTTATCTCAACACATACCTGGACATTCCAAAATTCAAAATGTTGAAGTTGCAACAACTTCTGCCTCTGTTGGGCAAAGATCACTGGATGGTAACTCTGGATCTCAAAGAGGCTTATCTTCATGTTCCTATCAGGCCCAGTTGCAGGAGATACCTGCGTTTTCGGGCTGGGACTTTACATTATCAGTTCTCTGCATTGCCCTTTGGCTTATCTACTGCACCCAGGGTGTTCACAAAGGTTCTGGCTCCGGTGATAGCCTTCTTAAGGTTAAGAGGAATACAAATTTATCCTTATTTGGACGATTGCCTGATTCTTGCTCAAGACCAAAACAAGCTTCTTCACCATCTACAGTATGTTATGGCAGTGTTAAGGTGCCTAGGGTATTCTGTGAACGAAACAAAGTCCAGTCTAGTACCCTCTCAGGAAATGTGCTTTCTGGGTGTGAGACTGAATACAGCTTCCCAGATGGCCTTTTTGACCCTGGACAAACAAAGAAACCTTACACTTTACTTCCAACAATTGTCTCTACGGTCCAGGCTGACTGCAAGGACAGTCCTTCAAGCCTTGGGGTTCATGGCATCTTGTATTCTGGTGCTTCCCAATGCCAAACTGCATATGAGGAAGCTACAATGGTATCTCAAAATGTATGGACAACACTGCCACGATCTGGACACTGTCATTCAGATAATACCTTGCATTCAAAAGGAATTTTTGTGGTGGGCTCAGGAATGTCACCTAAACAAGGGACTCTCTGTGACCCGACCAGAGGTGAGTCAGATCTTAACGACAGATGCCTCGGACAAGGCTTGGGAGCTCACCTCAATGGAAAATGGGTTCAAGACACGTGGCCTGCCAGACTTCAACATTTACATATCAACTTGAAGGAGATGTTAGCAGTCCAATTTGCATTGATGGCTTTCAAGGATCTACTTCACCCAGGACAAGTGTTGATTCAAACAGACAACACAACTGTCATGTGGTACATCAACAAGCAAGGGGAACCCATTCTACCCTCTTTGCAGGCAAGCTATGGTTTTGTGGGAGACTGCTCTCAGTTTGCACCTCACTCTTCAGGCAAGGTTTCTGCCAGGAGCACAGAACTCCTTAGCAGATGTTTTGAGCAGACAGATGGGGGATCCCCACGAGTGGAAATTGGATCCTCATGTATTTCGACAGTTGACAGTGATATGGGGGACTCCAGACATAGATCTGTTCGCTTCTCCACTAAATTTCCAGTTGCCAAGGTTTTGCACAAAGATGTTTCATCCAACAGCTTGGAAAGTGGATGCTCTATCATTCAGTTGGAGCAATCTTCACGTCTATGCCTTTCCTCCTCTGCCTCTCCTTCCCAAGGTGCTCTTGAAGGTCAGACAAGACAAGCCCTCCATGATTCTAATAGCTCCAGATTGGCCTCGACAGCACTGGTACCCTCTGCTGAGGAGTTTAGTAAGGGAGCCTCCTTGGCCTTTGCCTTCAATTCCACACCTTTTGTCTCAGGCAGGCAATCATTTCCTCAATGTCAGGATTCAGTCCCTGCATCTAACAGCCTGGCATATTCTGTTCTAGAACCTGGAGGGTCGCAGCTTCCTCAACAAGTTTTGAATGTTATTTTGGAGGCCAGAAGGCCTAGTACAAGGAAAGTTTATGCAGATAAATGGAGGAGATTTTTTCTTTGGAGCAAAGCAAAGAGTTTTGATGTTTCCAGGCCTGATTTGAGTGTTTCTCTTCAATATCTTACGGAATTATTAGACAAGGGTTTGTCTTTCTCCCCTGTAAAAGTTCATGCTGCAGCCATTTCTGCTCACTATGACTGTGACCCACCATTATTCTCTCATCCTTTGTTTAAGCAATTCCTTAGAGGGGCAAAGAACATAAGACCCCCACGTAGAGCTCCTACTCCTTCCTGGGATCTCAATTTTGTGTTGGAAAAGCTTACTTTACCTCCTTTTGAACCTGCAGCTACGTCTGAGTTAAAGTTTTTGTCTTGGAAGACTGCTTTTTTGTTGGCCATTACGTCTGCTAGAAGGGTATCTGAATTACAGGCTCTAATGGCAGTTGAACCCTTCCTGATTTTTCATAAGGATAGGGTATCTCTGCGTACTAACCCTACTTTTATGCCTAAAGTGGTTTCAAATGTGGCCTTGAACCAATCTATTCATTTGCCTACTTTTTATGCTGATCCCCAAAATAAAGGAGAGAAAATTTTGCACACTTTGGATATTCACAGGCAGTTGCGTTATTATTTGAGCCGGACTAAAAGGTTCAGACAGTCTCAACAGTTGTTTGTTTCTTTTGCTTTGGCCTCTCAGGGGAAACCTGTTTCAAAACAAACTATTTCTAAGTGGATTGGCCATTGTATTGCCTTTTGTTATTCTCATCATGGTAAGGAGATTCCGGCTGGAATCAGACCTCATTCCACTAGGGCTACTGCCACTTCTACTGCCTTTTTAAGGGTGTAGCTACTAAAGATATTTTGGAGGCAGCTACTTGGAGTTCAGTGCACACTTTTTCTAAACATTACCATCTCCCTCTTTATTCCAAATCTAGGGCTGGATTTGCCACTGCAGTCTTACAGGGCATGTTAGCAGCTCCCAATGCTTTATGATTTTGCCAGCCTCCCTTTACCGTTGCTTTGGGATTCTACCCACAAGTTATGACTGCAGCAATGTGAGATGAAGAACATAGTACAGTTTTGTACCTACCATAAATGTAGATGTTCGAAGATCCACATTGCTGCAGTCCAATTTACCCTCCCTCCTTCCCCTCTGTAGTTTGGAGTGGTTGTATGGTTTGGGTGGTAGAGGTTGTTTGTACATGGGTTTTGGAGGTTTTTCTATTTTTGGCTGTGGCCTTTCTTTTTAGGGCCTTCTGACATCTGGGGCAAGAAAAGACTGAGGATATGACGTTGGTCATGCGCTTTAATACCATGACGCACTGACGTCAGATCTGAGCGCCCATGACCGACGCCAGCCTAATACTTTGGTATTCGGGCCGACCGAGGACAGCGGACTACCCACAAGTTATGACTGCAGCAGTGTGGATCTTCGAACATCTACATTTATGGTAGGTACAAAACTGTACTTTTCCGCCCATGTTCCTGACCTGGAACCTCTCTGCAGAATAGCCATGGCTCTGTGGAACACAGCCTTGAGCTACCAAGTGCACCTACAGGCTCAATTCCTGCCAGGAAAGCTAAATACACTGGCAGACGACCTAAGCAGAAATCTCATGGACCCACACGAGTGGAAACTGGAACCAAAGATATTTAACATGCTGAGAAACAAATGGGGGAGCCCAGAGAATAGAGCTGTTTGCCTCCCCCCAGAACTACCAGTTGGACAAATTCTGCACAAGGACTCCCCACAAACAAGCTTGGAAAGTGGATGCCCTGTCTTTCTCCTGGAAATCAGTTTATGCCTTTCCCCCTCTGCCTCTCCTCTCCAAGGTACTACTAAAGATGAAACCGGGCAAACCAAGGACCAGATTGGCCACGCCAACATTGGTACCCCCTCTTGCGCAGTGTGTCACTGCTGGCACCATGGCACCTGCCCTGCTGTCCCAGCAGGAGGGCCAGATTCTGCACCCACAGCTTCTAACCCTGAACCTGGCAGCCTGGCTAATTACCTGATCTCTTCATTACCATCCCGCAGTAAACAAGTGATGGATGTCATTTTGGAGTTAAGGAGGCCAAGTACTAGAAAATCTTATGTTGAAAAATGGAAAAGATTCTGTTCCCGGAGCCAAACTCGGGGTATGGACACAGCAGCACCCAATTTACCTCAGATTCTTCAATACTTAACTGAGATGCTTCACAAGGGCCTTTCCTTTTCTGTCCTCAAAATTCATGCCTCAGCCATTTCAGCTCATTACAATACAGATCCACCCCTCTTCTCGCATCCACTGCTGAAGCAGTTCCTCAGAGGGGCCAAAAACTTAAGGCCACCCAGGAGAGCCCCTACTCCAGCCTGTGACCTTAACTTTGTACTGGAAAAGCTCACTTTACCTCCCTTTGAGCCAGCTGCAAATGCAGAGTTGAAATTCCTTTCTTGGAAAACAGCCTTCCTTCTAGCCATCACTTCATCACGAAGGGTGTCTGAATTACAGGCTCTCATGGCAGTGGAGCATTTCATCATCTTTCACGCGGACAGTGTGTCCCTCAGGACCAATCCCTTCTTCATACCCAAGGTGATATCCAGTGTGGTCCTTAATCAGTCCATTCATTTGCCAACCTTCTTTTCTAATCCACAGAACAAAGGGGATTGAATACTGCACTCCTTGGATGTGCACAGACAACTTAAATTTTACTTGGACAGGACTAATCCTCTCAGGATATTTGAACAGCTGCTGGTTGTATTTGCTGCAGGGGCAGAGTGGAAGGCCATTTCAAAGCAAACCATTTCTAAGTGGATAGGCCACTGCATTTATTTCTGCTATAAGCACCATGGAAAACCTACGCCACAGGGGATAAGACCACATTCAACCAGGGCTGCATCCACCTCTACAGCCTTTCTCAGAGGTGTCCCTACCAGGGACATCCTAGAAGCTGCTACCTGGAGTTCTGTACATACCTTCACCAAGCATTACCACTTGCCAATTTTTTTTTAAATCCATAGCTGGTTTTGCCACTGTAGTCTTGCAGGGCGTTATAGCTGGTCCTAATGCTATCTAGTTATCTCCTCCCATCCTTAGCTTTGGGAATCTACCCAAATGTGATGACTGCAGCAATGAAACACGAAGAACATAGTACAGTTGTGTACACTTACCATAAATGTAGATGTTTGGGTATATTCACTGTTGCAGTCCTGGTTACCCTCCCTCCAGCCCCCTGACTTCTATTGATTATACCTCTATTCTTGTTTGCTATGCTTAAAGCTTTTTGGTGTATTTGCTTTTTTGTTGGAGGTGTAACCTTGTATATAATTGCTTCCCATTATGGGGGCACCTGACATCTGGGGCAAGAAAAACTGATGTAATGGCGTCGGCTGCATGCTTTATACCCCTGACTACCTGACGTCATGGAGGATGAAACAGCATCTGACACAAGACCCATGACTTTGATAGTCAGGCCAACTGAGGGCTACTGCAAGCAGATAACCCAAATGTGATGACTGCAACAGTGAATACACTCGAACATCTACATTTATGGTAAGTGTACACAACTGTATTTTTTTATAAAGATTTGGAGGCCCTTGTCAAAAATTGTGGTGGTGGTTCCCTTTTGGCTGAGGAAGCAGTGTTTTTTCCTTCTTTTTCAATTTGGCCAAGGATCAGTTACCACAATCTTTCCCCACAGACTAGATTTACTCACACAAGTGTTTTTTGTGCTCAGACTGCATATTATATGGAGCTGCACATGAGCTCCTAGTTGTAGCACAAAGGCAGGCACAATAGCCAGGGCAGGAGCTAAGACCCAGATAGCTTTGTGACCTACTGGAACATCTGCTGTTGTAGGTTTACTTGCACAACTGTGCTGTGTTTGATGTATGCCAGTCTGGAATATCTTCACTAACTACCTGATAGATTTTAGATACTTTTTAGACACCTTTTTGAGGTTTGCATCCAGTAGTAAAGGATGTGAGAGGAACACCTTCTAGAAAATTATAGTTATGCAATCGAAAAAGATTTTTTAATTTGTATCACTCAAATTACCAAGACCCCCTTCAAGCTCCACTAGCTCTGTTTTTTCTTTATTTTTATGAGAGTTAGTGTCTAATGGCATTTTGTATTCCTCTGTTTCCTCTGTCAAGGTAGATTTGTTGGTCATTTCTGCTTGTCTGCCCTTGGATTCCTTTCCCTTTCTAATAATGTTTGTTAAATAGTTCTTAAATTTCTTACTTTTCCACCTAGAAAACAGGTGACTCCTCCTTGGATTATCAGTTTTGAGCTCAAGAAGTTTATTCTGTCACCATTAGAACTAGCTCTTCAGGTTGATTGAGGTTCTTAACGTGAAAAAGACATTTACTCCTTGGTCTGACAACTGCTAGAAGAGTGAGTTACAAGCATTGTTAGTCAACCCTGCCTGAATTTTCACAAGGACAGGATTTCTTTCAGAACAGATCCTACCTTTATGCCTAAAGTCATCCCAGAGTTTACTTTAAGCCAGACTATTAATCTCAAGTCTTCTTTTCTGTACCAAAGAACAAGAGAGAGGGGATTCTTCCCTCTCTGGATGTCTACAGATAGCTCAAATACTACCTAGACAAAACTCAACCTTGCAGGAAAGCTGACCAATTATTTATCTGCTTTGAAGGTAAGAGGAAGTGGCAACCACTAACAAAACTGTGTATTCCTCGATGGTTGTCTCATGCTATTTCTTTTCGTTATAACCACGATGGGGGGCGGCCACGGTGGTTCAGTGGTTAGCGTTGACGCCTCAGCAAGAAGTCCTCCGGTTCGATCCTCGGCTGGGGTGCCTTCTGTGCAGAGTCTGCATGTCCTCCCTGTGGTTGCGTGGGTTTCCTCCAGGTGATCCGGTTTCCTCCCACATCCCAAAGACATGCTGTAGTTGGATGGACACTCTAAATTGGCCCTAGGTGTGAGTGTGTGCGTATGGGTGCCTTCTGTGGAAGGTTGGGCGCTGGGCTGGCAACTCAACACTGTAAAACTCCACTGTCAATCATGAGCGGACAGGTGATCCGCTGTGGCGACCCCTAACCGGGAAAAAGCCGAAAGAAGAAGAAAGAAGATAATCACCACAATAAACCACCTCCATACAGAGTTTGTTTGTTCTGCAAGAGCATTTGCTTCTTTGGTGGCTTTCTGGAAAGGAGTAGACTCAAACTTTTTCTAGAGGCAGCATCTTGGTTCTCTGTACATACTTTTACAAAGCACTACAAACTTGATTCCTTTTCCAAGTCAAGGAGAGGCTTTGCTAGGACCATCCTACAGGTGTTCTTGGAGTATAAGTTATTGTCCTCTTTCCTTTCTGTTTTCCTGGATAAGCTGTGGTACTCTACCAAAATAGCTTAGTCTTCTGGAACACTGATGTATGTAATGAACATAATATAGTTGTGTAAGTAAACTTACCAAAGCAGTAGATGTTCTAATGGTTCACTATTGAAGTATTTGTCCCCCTCTTTCTTGTTGTCAGGGTGTGATTGTTATTTTACCCCTTTGCATATAGTTATTTTTATTTTTGTTTTTTTTTTCCTGTCATAAGTTTTCAAGCCCTTGCCGCCTCCTTAGGCAAAAACATGCTCTGTAGTTTTTTGCGCTCCAGCTGCATTTTATATGGAGCTCTACATGAACTCCTGGCAGTTGGAGCACAAATGAAAATGCCCAAAGTTCTGATAAGCTGGCCAGTGCAGAAGCTAAGACCCAAATAGCTTAAGGACATCTGCTGTTGTGGTAAGTTTACTTGCACAACTGTGCTGTCTCTCCCTTCTCTTTCACCTGATGTGGAGCAGTCACCAGTCATTACCCCACATGATGGACTTGTTCACACAGTAGAAGGACTGTCTTCCAACCCAACCTGAAGACGGTCAGTCTCGCAGTTTGAATGATAGACTTTTGATTCCATTTAGGCACCATATTCTGAGGATATGCTGCAGATAAAGGATGGCCGAGGTGGTGCAGCAGTTAGCGTTGTCACTTCACAGCAAGAGATTCTCCGGTTCGATTCTTGACTGGGGTGCCTTCTGTGTGGAGTCTGCATGTCCTCCCTGCAATCATGTGGGCTTTCCCTGGGTGCTCCGGTTTCTTTCCACACTCCAAAGACACGTGTCAGGTGGATTGGACACTAAAATTGTCCCTAGGAGCGAGTTTGTGTGCGAGTGAGTAGTATGGATGAACTACCTGGAAGGGCTAGCCAACCGGCGGTGTAAACCTTGGCTCAAGATGATTGTCACTGCTGAAGTGACACGCTGAGACACATGCGCAAAAATGGGAAAAGGGGTTGAGGATGGATGGATGGAATAAAGGCGACAAGAAAACCTTTTACTAGAGAAGATTCATATATATAAAATGGAAAATATTTTCTGTTTGGTGCCACTAGAGAGTATGGGATCCTTAGCAGTGAGATACTTCTTATCCTCAGACCTTTGTGACCTGCTCAGTTTAGGCCTGGCATACACCACCATTAAGGTGCATTTGTTAGCCATCTCATGCTGTCTTTATTTAGATCCACCCCTTTCTTCATGTACAGAGGTTATTAATTTCATAAAAGACATCCTGCACATCAGACCACCCAGAAAATATTGCTTCTCCTTGGGACCGGAGTTTTATGCTTATAAAATTGACTGTATCACCTTTTCAGATATTTGCTTAGTCTTCCTTAAAGGGTTTGTATGTGGAAAACTTCTTGTGGCCTTCAAGTCTGCCATGAGTTTGATTTACAAGTCTTGATGTCTGTCCATCCTTTTCTAGTTTTCCTTAAGAGCAGAAATTCCCGTAGAGACAATCCATCAGATCTTGCAGTCGGTGAAGAAGATTAAGGCTGTGCTCTGTTAACAAGCTACTTCTGAAATATAGGGTTTGATTACCTACAGCTTTCATTTGCTTATTGTGTGACCTTGAGCCGATCACTTAACCTGACATTGCTTTGGGGTGATTGAGAATTTGGGCTTGGCTCATTAATGGTGGTCTGGACAGCAAGCCTAGTAACTGGCTGTGAATTTATTTATCTCTAAGGCGGTCACAAAAATGCCTCAAAACTAGTCCAGTCACCTTCCTGCTTTTTTTCCTCATCCTCAAAACAAAGGTTAAAAAAAAAGTCTTGCTTGCTTGCTTTTTTGCACAAGATGAAGGAAATTAGAAAACTTAATCAGTTGCTCATCTACTTTGAAGGTAAGAAGCAAGGCCTTCCAGTTTCCAATTAAACCGTTTCTAGATGGATACCCCTTGTCCCCTTTTGCTGTTCATTTCATGGTAAGTCTCTCTCGGGTATCATTCAAAACTCATACTACATTAACTTGTAGCATCATCTTGACCTTTATTTAAGAGCTTAGACTCCCATGTCCACTGTAGAAGCAGCTACTTGGTCCTTCATTCATACTTTTACGAAATATTCTGAAATTGATTCTTTTTCCATAACCAGAACTGATTTTGCTAGAACCATTCCCCAAAGGTTACTGGACTGAAGTTCCTTGTCCCCGTGCCATCATGTACTACATTAAAAAATAGGTTTGAGAATTTTTTTCCACTGGTTATCATTACTGCAACAATGATCTAATGACGAACATAGTACAGGTGTGTAAGAACTGACAATTAGCAGCAGGCATTCATACAAGTCGCTGTTGCAGTGTGTGCACCCTCCTTCATCTTCATTCCCCTTTTCTTTTTGGCTGAGCTGGAACCTGTAGGTGCCTACAATTCCCATCTTTAATTTGTGTATCGTGAATCTATCCATCTTGTATGCTTAGTCTCCATAATTCCCTTGGGCAAGAAAGCTGTGACACTTTTGGTGCCCATACATCCCTTTTTGTAGCAGTAAGCAGCCCTTGTGTTTAGGGCTAAGATTAGAAAAATGGAGCATGATGATAGAGTGCTTGAGCCTTGGCATACTGGCTCTCTACGTATGATACCATTACCAGAGTACATCCCATTGGATAGCATTACAGCAACATTGATCTAATTCAGACATCTGCTTGCATAGTTGCACTTTCCCAGTTGCATCTTTTTCCCACCACACCTCCCAACATTTTCTGCTTATCTGAAGAAGAATTATTTGAAATTTGCTTGGGATAGAAAATCTCTGCAAACACTTCCATACAAAATCCTAAACATTCTGGAATTTGTTGCTTACTTGGAAGCCATTTGGATATCCTCATACTGCTCCTTTGTAAATTGCCATTCCATTCTGTTTTTCCAATCCTTTCTGTTCTCTTCTGATTGATTATTATAGTTGTCATGCAGTATTTTATATGCCCAACTAAATGTCCCTTTTTAACAGCAGCTTCTGTTTTAGACTACACTAAAAACTCTGCCAAAACTGGTCTTTCACTTAGCAGTTCCCTTTCTCTTTGACTATACTATCAGTCCCTGGTAGGGAAAGTAGTCTTTATCCTGCAGTCCAGACTATTGCTTAAGCTTATCCCACTCTTGTACTTCTCCCTCATGAGTTATTTGCTCCCAGTACCTTGGTTCCTTTGCTAATTTTATCCAGTAAATTTGAGCCCCCTCTTGATACAAGATCATCCCTGTTGATAAAAATTTCCTTTCTCCCATATTGGTTTATTTCTTAGAATTCTTTGTACTATGTTATGAATATAATATTCTGTATTGTTGATATTTTCCTTAAAGAACTGCATCCAAAATCCTATTCTCGCCCCTTATTTCCTTCAGTTCTTTCATTACCCGCAAGTTCTTCTCTGGTTAATTAAAACTATACCTCACGTCTGTATAAAGTTAAAGTGACTAAAAACATTTTCACTGCTTGTATCTTGCTATCCATATCCCAAATCAAGAGCTGACACCTCAAAAGATGTTGACCATTTAAAAGTTTTTCACACAGGGACCAATAGGAAGGTCCACACCTTAGCTTTAGGTACAGTCGGAAGGTAAGTCATGGCCTTGCCCTCAGGTAGGTAAATCGGGTGTTAAACTAGCCTTGTGATCTGTACAAGTACTTGGCTCATCTTCGCCTAGTGCTGCTTCATGTCTTCGCCTGTCCTTCACCTTAGTTAAACTTGAGTGGTCCAGGGGAGCTCCCCTGGCTCCTACGATTGGACATACCTTTGAGGGTGCTGATTCTACCCTAGCCTGCTGTGGTTGACTAGCCTAATTCCAAAATATGGCGCATTGACTCATCTTGTGATGAATATAAAGTAATGTTGGGCCAAAGACATCAGGTAGTTGCTTTTGAGAGAGGGGACCACTAGGGAATATGGTCCGAAGCCAGTGCAGGCCTCTGTCAAATGATCACTGCCACTATTTGTTGCCTGACACACTAGGAGTGTTAATCCCACTTTTACCCTTTAATTTGACTCCACACAAGTTTTAACCTGCTTTTAGTGTGGGGTGATGGGATTTCCCTCTCCGCTTTGAGCAGTAACTGTTCACAAGACCATCTTCAAGACAGATGAGAGTAACAAGTCCACTCACTACTCTGCCACACCTAGGTTATGCCTTTTTTTAGAGGGGCTGTTAAGATTGTGAAGAACAACTTGGACTGGTGTCATGTCAGCTTCTGTCTTCTCAGAAGCACTTTGTGGTGTATTTTGGAAAAAATATCTGAGGAAATAATTTCTTGCATTGATGCTATACCACAGCCTTGAGGAGGCACCCTGATTCTTCTTAATCAGCACTCATGATTGTTAATTGGTCATAAATTCCATCTCTACACCCCTACATGAGTGGATAGGCAACTGACTATGCATCCCTATGCTGACTCATATGTGATCTCTTCACGAAAACGTGTTCACGGAACCCTAACTCTGCGCCACTCTCCCACCAAGGGAATAGGCCTGTCTTGTAATCATAATAGTTATTTTTTACTTGTACTGTTTTGCAGTGAATGCTTTTCCTTATTGCTAAATTAGTAGCCAGTTTTTACTAGTTCAGCATAAATAAAATGCTGAGCTAGTACCCATGTATATTTTTAACTCACTGTAATGAATTTCATGTGCTGTTATTCATATATACTGCTGTATGTTTGCTGTTGTCATTTGGACCATGTTTTGACTGAAAGTAGTTCAGTGCTTAGGACCCTGTCATTTACCTGCTTAACAAAGGAAATAAGTAGATGATAAGAGTCCAAAGCTTTGGCCAGGTGTAGTAAGAGACTGTACTGCTCTGCCATGTTATGCCTCAGAACCGCAAGCTACTTACTTCGCCCATCTGAGTTCGAGTCCTGTCTCTGAGATGTGCCACTGGAAGAGCTAAAAGACATCCCTGGGTTTAGGCTGAAGACGAGCTTTGTGGAGACTGTGACCACAAACTCCATTGTGGACGTCATGTAGTGCACTGTAGTTTCAGTTGTCCAGATGCTTTGCACTGTGTCTGTGACTGCAATTTCAGGTGCATAGGTTGCATAGGCCGGCATGCTAAGGCTGTCCTCCATCAAGGAGGAGCTCAGATACAGCGCCTTTTAATGTCAGCCTGCAGGCTTATTTGCTGTAAGGTATGCAGTCACTAAGATCATTAAGAGATTAGCAAATTAAGCTTCTTGAATGACTGTGAGATTCAGGAGAGTTCATCCCCTTTTCTGAAAGAGTTAAGGAGGATAACTGAGGGGAAATTTTATGACTGCAGTCACAGTTAATGAGCTTAATTTTGAAAGGGGCTAGAGAACTGCTATTTTTGACATATAGAAGCAATAAGAAGGAATACTGGTTGGCTAATAAGGTTGAGAGAGCAGTCACAATAGCAAAAAAACAAAACATCAGAAGAACTCTGCCATCTTCTTGAAAGTGACTCAGCATATGGCACAGAGAAATTCTTATAAGGTTGCAAGACGGAGATAGAAAGATAAAGAAATGACATAAGGGATGCCAGCAACAATCTGCTAGGCAGTCCACAGGACATCAAAGGCAAGGTGTATGGAGTATTTACACAGCAAATTCTAAATGAAGAAAATCCCATAGTAGCTGTACTGACTTATACACAGCATATGATGAATGAGGAAAGAGCCAACCCCAAAAGAAGTAAGATAACATCCCAGGCTGTGTCCTACATGGGCTCAAACAAGAATTAGTATTGCCATTGGGTATTCTTTTCAGTCGTAGTCTAAGCACTGGCTTCATCCCAGCTGAATGGAAAAAGGCCACCATTATTCCCTTGTACAAAGGTAATGCTTCCACTGACCCTGGGAACTATACACCTATTAGCCTGAGTAGCCTCATCTACAAGGCCATGGACAGAATCATCATGGACTTTATCGACAAAGGCGTTGGTAACCGACAAACACTTGATCCTACTCAATTTGGATTTGTCAAAGGGAGTATCTTCAATAAACCTCCCTGCACGGAGGAAGTTGCACGGCAAGATAATGTAACATAGACAAAAGTAAGCCAGCAACAAAGGTGGCTGTGAAAAAAGATTTTATAATATAAATAGCATAAAGACTTCACAAACAGACAAAGGGAGATCATGCTTGCTGAACCTGGTGGACTTCTTTGAGAGAGTCACCAAGGAACATCATGAGGGGAAATCTGTGCATACAGCCTACCTAGACAGCCGAGTCTTTTTTGACACTATCCCCACTCAGGCATAATTGACAAATTTACCCAGCTAGGTATCAACCTGTATATCATTAGTTGGATTGCTAACTGGCTCACTGATAGAACCCATTTAGTCAAAATAAGGGAATCCACCTCCAAAAGCAGACCTGTAACCAGTGATGTCTCACAGGGATCAGTCTTGGGACCACTGGGGTTTGGAATCTATTTCTCCGAAGTGCAAGCCAAAACTAAAGGTCTGTGGCAGACAAAGTTTGCTGATGACTGCAAACTGGGAGTGGTCATAGAATCTCTAAACGATGTCAATATCCTACAAGAGGGTCTTACACAAACAAATGAATGGTGCCAAAGTCATGGCCTTAAATTCAATGCAAAAAAATGATGTTAAGTTGTCTATCTCGCCTTCATTCTTGCTGGATGGGTTCGGAGCCGACCTCGGCTCCGACTCGGCCACTCTAAAAGCTCGAGAGTTGGTTCCACCGGCTCGAGGCTCCCCTTATATCCCACAATGCTAGGCGAGAGTTACCTCAGATCTCGTTTGCCGCTACAGCTTCGAGGTTGGTTGCTTCTACCGGTTCCTGGTGAGTGTTAGCTTTTTCTTCAAAAGTTACTCTTTTTCCCCTTTAACTTTAATTCTTCCTAAATTAGTGTAGAACATAGATCCTTATCCCGACCCTAATTTTTCCCGTTTTCTTACTAAAAGAACCGTTGGTTCTTCCCTTGGGCCTTTGGCCTTCCCTTCCCTAGGGAGTGTTTGTGTAGTTTACTTTAATTTTGTACTTAATTATTAGTATTTTTACTAAAATTGTTATTGTTTTAGTATTACTAATTTTACTGACAGGGTATAACTGTGTGTTTGGGTGTGTGTTAGTGTACACCTGTCAGTTAGGGAAATGTCAAAAGAAGCAAAGGTCTCTGGATTCAAGAAGTGTGATGCGTGCTGTCAGAAAATGTCTCTGACAGACTCTCACACTTCTTGTGTCTATTGTCTGGGGCCTTTGCACCTGCAGGACTCCTGTGCTGTGTGCCATGGCTTCAGCCCCAGGGTCCTGCAGGAGAGAAAAAACAAGTTGATTCTGAGAGGCTTGTTGAAGCCAGAGGATTCCCTGTCAGTTTCAACAGGGAAGCCCTCTAAGGCATCGAGGTCTTCGGCTCCGGCTTCTGAGCCGAGACCTCAGGTTGTTCAACCTTTGCCTTTATCGGCTCCGGCTGGAGCCGATAAGACTCAGTCCACAGTTTCTGTGGCTTCCTCGGCTCCGACTGGAGCCGAGGTTATCGAGGTACCCGTGTCGGCTCCGACAAGATCTTCGGAGCCGACAACCAGAAAGAGGTCTAGGTCACCTTCTCTTGGCTCCGTTCATTCGGCTCCAGGATCTCCCCTGCTGTCTGAACGGAGCCAAAGGTCTCATTCCTCTAGGTCATCGAGGCTTTCCGATCATGACCTTCAGAGGGTGGTGAGTCGACTACTTAAGTCCGAGGCACTAGCCCAGATGCTTCAGAGCCCAACTCATCAGTCGGTGCCTGCCCCGGTCCATCAACTCTTTCCTCCTTCGACTCTCTTGAGTTCGAGCCGGGTCGTCGGAACCGAGACTGTGGTCACCGAGCCGAGACAATTGTCTTCGGCTCCGTCTTCTTCCTTGGAGGAATCTCGGCGCCGGACCTCCCTCGTCGGCTCCGAGGGGGTGAGTGGCATCGGACCCTTGTCCGACCCCCCTCTCCCTCTCGGTGCTTCGGCGCTGGTGAGTTCGGCTCCGACATCGACCTCGGAGCCATCACTGTCGGTGCCGAGGGGGGTCCTTAGCTCCTCGGAGCGGGGACCTCTGGCTCTGCCTGACAGGGGTGCATTCGAGGTCATGCGGAGTGTGTTAGAGCCTGGCTCTACTCCACAGTCGGCTCCGTCAGCCCCTCCTTCTATGCTGCCTCAGGGTAAGTCGACTCACTCCCTCATCCCGGACCGCAGAGAGCCAGCTCCTCAGGAGCCCCCTTGGGATTTCATCCTCTTCCGAGGCCTCTCCTGATTTGGCAGAAGAGCCTCCTCGGAAGAGGAAGTGCAAGAGGAAGCACATTGACTCACCTGAGTCTATCACCCCGGACACAGATCTGGATGATTCTGAGGGTTCCCCGTTCCCCTTCTGAAGATGTCTCATTTGCAGACATTCTGGAGATCCTGAAACAGAGGGGAAATTGGCCAGCCCTCAACCCTTCGGAGGACGAATCTGTGTATCTTGAGGCGTTTGGCTCTCGTCCTTCCACCTCCTGGGTGTCCCCCTTCGACCCCTCATGCAGGTGGTTGCTAAGAAGGCATGGACGGCTCCTGATTCAGTGGACCCCACTCCCAGGAGACCCTCCAAATTCATCACAGCTCCATCAGACAAGCAATTTTTATCAAAAGGAGTTTCTGTGGATGCTATGGTGGTAGCTGCCGCCACAAAGAAGGAACTGGCTGATCCTTCAGTGCCTGTCCATCCACCTAACAAGGAATCTAGGTCCATGGATAGGTACGGGAAGCGGATGTTCTCCTCAGCGACATTTACTATGCGTTCGCTGAATTACCTGTGCCATTTCACTCGTCTTCAAAGGGACTTGATCAAGGAAGTGAG
Source organism: Protopterus annectens (assembly GCF_019279795.1). Taxonomy (NCBI): domain Eukaryota; kingdom Metazoa; phylum Chordata; order Ceratodontiformes; family Protopteridae; genus Protopterus; species Protopterus annectens. The sequence continues at coordinate 543,742,185 of NC_056734.1, forward strand.
TGAAATGTTAAAGGACCCTACAGCTGCGGGTTTCCAAGAGAAAATGAACACGCAGCTGGCTACCCTTAATTCCATATCCAACTCCTCCATGCGCCTCCTCTCTTATGCGGCCGATGGAGCAAGCAGAGCCGCAGGGACAGGGGTAGCCTTACGTAGGCACGCCTGGATGCGGCTATGCAACTTTGCGGAACCTTTCAAGACGTCTTTCACGAACTCCCCTTTTGATGGATCATCTCTCTTTGGTCCTCAAGTGAAAGAAACCCTGACTAGGTGCGAGACTGATGGCAAGACCCTTTCTGCTGTCGGAGTCTGTTTTTCTACTCCTTCTAGGCCTTACAACAAAGGCCAGAAGGGTGGGAAGATGTGGTTCCGTAAACAATCTCAAGGGACTTCGCCTGACGCACAGAGTCGTTTTCCTACCAAAGGCAGAGGTGGGAATAACAATGGTAGACGTCGCCCTAGGGGCAGGGGGGGTCCGCAGAACCAGGGCAGTCGGGAAGCTTTTCCTGACAAGCCCTTTCAGCATCCCTGAGGTGTTGCCCGACTGCCCATCTTCGGAGGCAGTCGGGGGAAGATTGTCACTGTACCCAGAAGCCTGGCTAACCCTGACTCAAGACAAATGGGTACAGTCCATCATTTCGAAGGCTATTCTATCCCTTTCTTCGTTTTCCAAATCAGTCAAAAAAATCCCTTCCAGATGTTCCACCCGCTCAAAGGGATATAGCAGCTTTGGAAATTTCAAAACTGCTTACAAAAAGAGCAATTCAGTTAGTGCCAGCAGACCAACAAGGATCCGGAATCTACTCAAGGTTCTTTTTAGTTCCAAAGAAAACAGGGGACTGGAGACCGATTTTGGATCTCAGTGTCTTGAACAAATCAGTCAAGAAAACAAGATTTCGGATGGTCACACTGCAATCCATTCTTCCCCTTTTGGGCAAAGGAAACTGGATGTGTTCTATAGACCTTCGGGATGCGTACTATCACATAAAAATGAACAGACGCTCCAGAAGATTCCTCCGCTTCAGGCTGGGAACCAGTCATTTTCAGTTCAGGGCCCTGCCCTTTGGTCTCACCACTGCCCCGGTGTTTACCAAATGCATGGCAGTGGTAGCTTCTCACCTGAGACGACAAGGATTCCAGGTGTTTCCATATTTGGACGACTGGCTTCTCACAGCTCCCACCAAGCATCTCCTTTTGATGGCCAGAGATTATACTTTTCGCTTTGTCAAAACTGGGTATTTCAATAAATTGCGAAAAGTCTGTTTTGTCGCCTTGTCGTACTATTACCTACATAGGCGCAAATTTAGATACTATAAACATGTCTGCAACGCTAACGAACCAAAGGATATCAGACATTCACAAATTGGTGTCACTTCTCAACAACAACAGAGCCAAAGCCAGGTTAGTTCTAAAGGTGTTGGGAATCATGGCAGCGGCCATACCTCTCCTCCCATTGGCCAGATACCACATGCGGATCCTTCAGTGGATGCTTTTTTCTCAATGGTCATACCAGGAACTTCCAATGTCTCACACCATTATGATCACGCAAGCGTGCAAAAAGCATCTCATGTGGTGGATGTCTTCCCCCCAGCTCCTGTCGGAAGACCATTTGTTCCACCTCCTCCGGTTGCTACTCTGACAACGGATGCCTCCCTGATCGGGTGGGGGGGGCATTATCAGGGCAGGACAGTCCAGGGCACATGGCAACCAAACGAATGCCACTTGCACATAAATGTTCTGGAGATGAGAGCAGTGCTTTTAGCGTTGCAAGCCCTTCAAGACTCTCTTCCCTTGGGAACGATTGCAATCCAGACAGACAATATGTCTGTAGTGTGGTACATCAACAAACAAGGCGGAACCAGGTCATACCCCTGTGTCGAGAAGCAGTCAGACTGTGGCAATGGGCGATTTCTTCTCCGCCCTTTCTGATAGCAACGCACATTCCCGGGAAGTCCAATCACATTGCGGACAAGTTGAGCAGAGCTATACTCATGCCTCACGAGTGGTCTCTGAAAGACTCTGTAGTGAGAGAGATATTTCTCAAGTGGGGTCAGCCTTGCTGCGATCTTTTTGCTACTCCCCAAAACAGCAAGTGCAGAGAATACTTCACTCTATTCCCTTTACCAGGCCAACCCAGCAGGGACGCTCTAGTCCAAGTTTGGCCCCGGGGACTTCTGTATGCATTTCCTCCTTTCCCTCTGATCTCTCAAGTAATACAGAAAGCTATCGCTCAGAAGGCCTCATTGATCCTCATTGCTCCTTACTGGCCTCGACAAGTGTGGTTCCCCTTTCTACATCGTTTCTCTTGAGCGACCGTGGAGTCTGGACCTAGTTCCAGATCTTTTGATCCACCAATCGGGTCAGTTTCATCGCTCCCTCCCTCTCTGAACCTCACTGCTTGGTTCCTCCAGTTCCAACCGTAGCCAGGCTTCCTCAATTATCTCACTCGGTTAGAGATATATTGATAGCTTCCCATAAATCTTCTACTCGAAAGATTTATTTGAGTAAGTGGAAACGTTTCTCATACTGGGCACAAGGAAAGGACATAGATCCTTTCACCGCTTCCATCCAACTAGTCCTTGATTTTCTAGCTGAACTCTTCCATGCAGGTTCATCTCCATCTACTCTTAAGGTTCAATTGGCAGCTATTTCTAATTTTCATGTGGGCATTTCTGAATCTGCCCTAATGTCCCACAAACTTTGCAAAGCCTTTTTGAAAGGAGTTTTTCTTCTCAGACCTCCTATAAGAAATCCTCCTTCTCCTTGGGACCTAAATTTAGTTCTTGCTTCTTTGATTCTTTCCCCTTTCGAACCTGCAGCTTCATGTTCCTTGAAATTATTATCATGGAAAACTCTCTTTCTGGTGGCTATCACATCAGCTAGAAGAATTTCAGAACTTCAAGCACTCAGTTGTCGTTCTCCTTATCTCTTGTTCCATAAGGACAGAGTTTCCTTACGAACTAACCCGTCCTTTTTGCCTAAGGTGGTTTCAACATCAAATCTAAACCAATGCATTGACCTACCTGTCTTTTTCCTAGAGTATTCAAATAGGTCTGAACAAAAATTACACTGCCTGGATGTTCATCGTCAATTAAGGTACTACTTGGACAGGACGAAACAATTCAGAAAATCTGATCAGCTGTTTGTCTCCTATGCGGAAAGCAGAAAGGGACTTCCAGTTTCAAAGGTATCATTATCCAGATGGCTAACATCTCTGATTACCCTTGTTTATGAGATTAGACACCAAAACTGCCTAATAAACCTGAAGCCCATTCCACCAGAGCTTTGGCTACTTCTCTAGCCTTCCAAGACAGACTGCCTATTGACACCATTTGTGCAGCTGCTACTTGGGCTACTCCTCACACTTTTATTTCCCATTATAAGTTGGATTTAGCTTCTAGGCATAGAGCTAATTTTGGTTCCACTGTTCTCAGGAGTCTGTTCCGTTAGGCCACCCGGGACAAGGTGCTAGGGACGCGGTCCCATCCAGCAAGAATGAAGGCGAGATAGACAACTTAACATATAGAAGTTATGTTCTTACCATAACGTTCCATGTTAGTTGTCTTCTTCTCCTTCTTCTTGCGACCCACCCTCCTTTCCCCTGGCCTGGACAGACCTAGAGGAGTTGTGATCGTGACCTCTCTTTCTACCACCTCTTTCTTAGTCATATGCTATTATGCATATTTCTTGTTTCAGGATGTAGGTCACCCCTTTTCTTCCTGCTGTTAGAGGTGGATTCTGTTTACAGTTATACTGTTATTGATATAAGCTGGGTTAGCTTACAAACGAGATCTGAAGTAACTCTCGCCTAGCATTGTGGGATATAAGGGGAGCCTCGAGCCGGTGGAACCAACTCTCGAGCTTTTAGAGTGGCCGAGTCGGAGCCGAGGTCGGCTCCGAACCCATCCAGCAAGAAGAAGGCGAGAAGAAGACAACTAACATGGAACGTTATGGTAAGAACATAACTTCTATTTATCATCCCCTTTGGTAAGAGTGATGTTCCTGCTAACTACCAAATCGATAACACCCCAAGTACGCGCTCAAGTGGTGCCGAGACCTGGACACATAGGTTGACAGCAACCTTACCTTTGATCACCATGTCTCTACAGTGGTAAGAAGAGCATTCTGTATTGCTCATCTCATAAACAAGGTCATTGCCTCCAGAAAAAAAGTTATAACCTCCCTGTACTCTTCCCTCATCAGGCCAATAATTGAGTACAATGCCCCTTTTGGTATGTACCTTTCCAACCACCTGCAGCAGTTGGAGAGACTACAAAGGTTCCTCACAAGGAAAATTCATGGTCTTCAGCATCTGTTCTATGAGGATCATCTGAAATCACTGTCACTTTATTCTGTTTCATACAGACTACTCAGAGGCGATCTGTGCCTTGCATGTAAGGTGATCTTTGACCCTCCATCATTGGAAATGTTGCATATCTGTAAGCCAAATGGTACATGGGTTATACTCACTCTAATGGTTTTAACCTGGTTTGTGACATTAATAGAACCTGCTGGAGGGACACATTTGTCTCCCAGAGGTTACCACACCTTTGGACCAGACTTCTTGCTTCATGTCAAACAGAGCACCTCATTGGCCGTCTTCAAATGCAATCTGGACTGTTAATAGGTGACCGTAAATTCACCCCTGGGGTTCCGCCTATGCTCCCTCTTGAACAGGGGTGATAGATGTTGTTCGTGGAAATAAGGGTAAAACTTGGCTAAGCTTGTAAGGGCCCTAGGGTCACTAGCCTAGTAATCTCCTATGAACAGCAGCAGTAGGCTCAGATGAAATCATGACAAATATGTGAAAGATGTTGGGCAAATTAGGGAGAAATGGCACTTGAGGGTACTCAAAACACTGTGGAGAAAAAGGCATATCCGAGATGATTGGAGAATAAACATTCTAGTGGTATTTTACGAGAAGAAAGGGGATATTCTCAAGTGTGAGCAGTGTAGAGTTATCCAGCTCATGTCACACTACATGAGATTGCTGGAGAGGGTGATTGCTAAGCAAATGCACAGAGGTGTAGACATTAAGGTGCGAGATAAAACATTTCAGATCAGGGTGTAGCACAACCCACCACATTTTTTGCAGTGAGATAGATAGTGGAGAAAAGGCTAGAGATCAGGAGAGCGTCCAGTTTGGGTATTCCTTGACTTGGAATTAAGCATATGACAAAATCATAAGAAATCTGATTTGGGCAGATCTGTGATGGTTTAAAGTCCTTGAAACATTGGTAGAATTAGTTCAGACTATGTCCAAGGGCCCAGTAGCACAAGTACATTGTTTGGACTGACAGGTGAGTTCCCATTGGGAGTGGGGCTGCATCATGGTTCAGCTCTGAGCCCAGTGCTGTTCATACTGGTGATGCACTATTTTTACAAACAGGATGTAGGGGAACAGATCAGTAAAGCTGCTGTATGCTGACAGTGTAACATTGCAAGCAGAGCAGGAACAGGAACTTCAACAAATGATAGAGGAATTGAATAAAAAACTAAAGGCACATGTGAAGAAGCTTAGTACACACAAGAAATTTGTCATGACAGCAGATGGGGGATCAGAATAAGAAAGCTGAAAATTGTTATAGAAGAGAAAGTAGAGGGGGTGATTGAGAAGGTCAAAGCAAGAGTCAGGCTGCAGCCAGCTGGCACAGTGTGTCAGGGGTAATGTGACAGAATGCTAAAGAAGTTGAAAAGTAGGGTGTACAAAACAATGGTGTGACCAGTACTTCTATACTACACAGAAACCTGGGCAGAGTTGGCAAAGCAGTTGAAACTAGAGATGATAGAGATGGTGTCTGAGATGGGTAGTAGAATCCACACTGTGGGACAGATGAAGAAATAATATCAGAGCAGAAGCCAGTTTAGCTCCAGTTGCAGAGAAGGTCAAAGAGAACAGATTACATTGGTTCAGGCACATGTGCAAGAAAGCAGATGATTGTTTTGGTAAAGAAGAATGTGAAGAGACGGGAAGAAACTAAAATGAAATGACATCCAGCAGAGATGGCTGGATTGCATGAGAAATTACTTGCGACAGGCATGACTGTTGAAGAAAGTAGGCAAGTGGCATTGAGCAAAGAGAGGTGGCAACACTGAACATAACACCCTGCCACTATGTCGGAAAATGGTAAAAAGGGGTTGATGTAGGTTGAGCTTGCTCCATAAGTATGGAATGTGTTGATTTAGATATGCATTCCATTATCAAGTCTTATTTGTTGATATAAATTGTGGTCTTTGTTATGGATATTTGAGGAGCCGTTTGATGTTTTTCGTGTTTCACTGTTGCAGTCCTAACTGTTGGGATTTTCTGCCATGAAAGCCCACAGCCGGCCCAACTACCAGAGAAAACTGTTTTCACCTTCCAGGCTGGCAGAAGTCCTTACCAATGTCAGTACACTCAGGTATAAAGGGAGCCAGCCTGCATCACCATGTCAGTCTTTTCTTGCAGTCAAAGCAGTCTTCCTGGGAGCTCTCATGGACTCCCCTTCAGAGATCCTTCCTCCCCCCGGACAAGGTCACCTACTTAAAAAGTTACTGCCTACAGATGCAGGAAAATGAAAGCATCACAGCCAGGGAATTCCTCAGAGCACTAGGGTATATGGCATCCCTGTATTCTCATGGTACCCTTAGCCAGGCTGCACATGAGGAAGTTGAAGTGGTACTTGAAGAGTGTATGGTGTCAGAGGTCTCAATCCCTGGATGCCCAAATACCCTTGATACCTTGCATCAAGTAGGATTTTGCATGGTGGATACAAGCTTGTACCCAGAATCAGTGCCTACCCTACAGGTTCTTGCCTCAGGGCCAAATCCTTACCACAGATGCCTCGGAGACAGCATGGGGCCTATACCCAAAACTTCCAAACTCAAAGATTATGGCGAGCTCAGCACAGGAGGTGGCACATAAATTGGAAAGAACTCATGGCAGTACAAAACGTTTTACTGACTTTCAAGGACAAATGGGACCAAGGGGTCCTGGTAGTACAAACAGACAATACCACAGTTATATGGTACATAGACAGGCAGCACTGGTTCCCTCTCCTCCTCAAGCTCACCAGTCAAAAGCATTTGATATTACCATGAAAGGTGGACCTCCTTACCCAGAACAAGGGGAGGATCGTGCACCCCACCCTTCAGACTCTCAGCCTGGTTTATTCCACAGCGCCCTACTGCACCTCCAACTTGAGTCAGTGGGTACAAACCATTTTAAGAGTCTAGAAGGCTTAGCACAAGATAATATTACTCTGCTAAATGGTAAAGATTCTCTGCTTGTTTAAGAGTGTAGAAGGCTAAGCACAAGAAAATCTTGCTCTGCTGAATGATGAGATTCTCAGTTTGGTTCCAGAAGCACCAGTTTCAGCCAAATTCTGTTAACATTTCTAACATTTTGAAGTACCTGGCCAACCTAGTGCAGAAAGGGCTCTCTTATTCCTCCTTCAAGATACATACCTCAGCCATCTCTGCCCACATCCCTAGTCATCCTCCAATGTATTCTCACCCTTTGCTGAAACAATTTCTTAGGGGAGTTATTCACATTAGGCCCCCAGGAGAAAATCCACCCCTCCTTGTGACCTCAACTTTGTCCTAGAAAAGTTAACTTTCCCTCCTTTTGAGCCAGCAGCCTCTACCACCTTAAAGTTTCTTACCTGGAAAACAGCCCTACTACTTGGCTATCACTTCAGCCAGGAGAGTCTCAGAGTTGCAGGCCCTAATGGCAATGGAGCCTTTCATTATCATCCATAAAGACATGGTCTCCCTCTGAACTAATCCTTCCTTCATGCCTAAGGTGGTAACAGATTAGGTTCATAGGTTCATACTAGGCTACCTGCCCCAGGGCATTTATAAGCCTAGCCCATAGTTATGTGGCTTTCGCCACCCCTTTAGTTTGAATAAAAACTATGCCTATCATTTTTCTGTGCCTCTGTCAAGCAGTGACACTGAAGTAATTTCTGGGGTATATCTGCGATCTCCCATCCATTGGTCAAGATTCCTCTTGAACAAGGCCAGCGAGGTGCTCTGCCTCACATGTACCGGGATTTTGTTCCACAGCATAGGGAGTCTCTGGGTGATGAATCTGTCCCTCCAGCACGTTCTATTTATAACCGTGTCAAGGTTTAAGTCTCCCGCCCTTGTGGTTCTGAGGGATCTAGATTTTTTGAGGTGAAGCATATTCATCAAATCTGGGTTTGACATGGCCTTATATGTCAGGCACAGGTCACCTCTGAGCAAGCGGTATGAGACTGAATAGAGCTGGAGTTCTTTCAGTCGGGCAGCATAAGACATATTTTTGAGACCCTTTATCCTTTTGGTGAGGAACTTTTGGGGCCTTTCAAGCTGCAGCAGGTGTCTGGTCAGATACATTCCAAACGGGGCATTGTACTCAATCATAGGTCTAATGAGTGATGAGTACAGGGGGATGATGACCTCCCTTGATCTAGATGTGAATCCCTTCATTATCAGGTGGGCGATATAGAAGGTTTTCCTAACTACTTTAGCAACATGAGTGTCAAACGAAAGGCTACTGTCAACTTGGGTCCCCAGATCCCTGATGACTTTTTCTGTGCTCAGTGGATTGCCACCTATATGGTAGCTAGGGGTAACCTTGTTTATCCCGAAGGGTATGACTATGCATTTTTTGGCGTTTAACTTCAGGCCATGGCTCTGGCACCAGTTATCCGTTTCTGTGAGGCCATTCTGGAGGATATCTGTGTCAGATGTGTTTTCGACTATGGCGCCCAGTTTGCAGTCATCTGCAAACTTTGTCAGCCATAACCCTCCTGTGTTTGCTTGTACTTCAGAAAAGTAGATGCCGAACAAGAGTGGACCCAGGACTGAACCCTGTGGGACACCACTTGTGACAGGCTTTGAGTCTGACATGGCTCCAGCAACTCTGACCCTGTGGGTTCTGTCACTTAGCCAGTTTGCAACCCATCTTGTGATGTATGGGTTTACATTCAAGCTGATGAGTTTTTCGATGATACCTGAGTGGGGTATTGTGTCGAAGGCCTTTGCCAGGTCGAGGTAGGCTGTATGGACTGCCTTTCCCTCATCAATGGCCTTGGTGACTGTCTTGAAAAAGTCAACCAAGTTTAAGAGGCAGGATCTGCCTTTGACAAAGCCAAACTGGGTTGGATCCAAAGTCTGCAAGTTCCCTATGTCTTTATTTATGAGTTCCATTATGATCTTCTCCATGGCTTTGCAGATAAGGCTTGTCAAGCTAATGGGGCGGTAATTTCCAGGGTCTGTGGAGGCACCGCCCTTATGAAGTGGGACCACAGTCGCCGTGCGCCACTCCTTCGGTACGTATCCTGAGGTGAGGCTAAGATTAAACAGCTGCCCTAACTGTGGGTTTAATTCCTCGTTGAGTTCATGAAGCACACAGCCGGGGACACCATCCGGTCCCATGGATGCTGTGTTTTTTGCCTTAGTGAGGGCAGTTCTCACCTGGGCGTTGGGGATGTTTGGGGGCTACAATCCTCTGGAATAGATATCTCTCCTTTGGGGAGGGGGAGTTTGCACTGAACCTGTCAGCCAGTATGTTAGCAATGTGTGTAGGTTCAGTCATTTTCACATCATTTTGAACTAATTCTGAGCATATCTGGGAGTTCCTCCTAGGTTTCTAACATAGCTAAAGAAGGCCTTATGATTGTCTTTAGAGTCCTTGGCGATTTTTCTCTCAAAATTTGCCTTGGATGATTTTATGAGAGCTCTTAGTTTTTACTTATAATGATCAAAGGTGTCTTACCTTTCAAGGATTTTGCTCTATCTTGTAGTAGCTTCCTCCTTTTGTTGTAGAGCTTGTTTATGGCTGGGGTCCACCAGACTGGACGCTTGCCTTTGGTACAGAGAGTCTTAGTTTTGTTTGGGATTGCCTGATCCATGCAGTCCTGTAGGTGCTGGTAGAAGGCATTTGTAAGTGATTCAGCGGTTTGAGTAATGTTTACCACTGGCTCAGGGGCCTTAAAGGAGACCACACTAGTTTTTAGAAGTGTGAAATCGGCTTTTGAGAAGTTTTTCACTGTGGTCTTTTTTGTTTCAGGTGGGGCGGGATGAGGACCTCCAGCGAGATTAGTTTATGATCTGATCTCACCAGTGAGGGGTATACTTCGGTGTTGAACATTTTGATCCCATGTTCGTGATGATGAGATCAAGTATGTTTTCTCCTCTTGTGGGGATGGTGACTAGTTGTTCCATGGCATTTGAGTTTATGAACTCCAGGAATCTTTGGGTTAGAGTGTTCGGGCTTGAGTAGTGTTCCCAGTCTATATTAGGGTAGTTGAAGTCACCTAGTATGATGGTGTTTGGAGATACATTTATCCCTCCAATGTTTTCAGGAAGGCCATGTGAGGTTCCTGAGTTTGAGAGGGTGGCCTGTAACATGCTACAAATTGCAGAGCAGTCTTGCCTATGGTTAATTGCACCTGGATGGTCTCCGATGCATAGTGCGTTGCCACCAACCTTGAGGTGTGGGTGTCCTTTATGAATATGGACACCCCCCCTCCTTTCTTGGTGTTGTCCGGATTTTGGGGCCGGAACGCATGATATGAGGTGAAACCTGTTAGTGCTGGGGTGCTCTCAGGAGCCTTGAACCAGGTTTCTGTCACAGCACAGACATCAATGTTCTCCATATTGAGAAGGGTCTCGAGTGCGTGCATCTTGAGAGTGAGACTTCTGGCATTGAGCAGCATTACCCTTAGTTTTTTTCCTTTTTGGTGTTCTAGGGTGGTAGGTTTAGAAATTGAGCCTTGCCTAAAAAAGGCACTATGGGGGTGGCAAGAGCCTTTGCCAATATCCGGAAGCCCAGGGGTGACAGGTGCAAGCTGTCCCTTGCTAAGCAGCGTGGCTTGTCCAGCATGTCATCCCAGGCAGACAGACATTGGATCCCCTTTGAATGACACCAGAATTTAAGCCAATTATTAAAGCTGATCATCTTATCACTGTATTGTGGCATCATTCTAGGTGAAGGTAGGATACTGCTCAAGGTCAGGGTCATACCTGCCTGGGCTACATAATCAGAGAGCTCCTCGATGTCCCTTTTCATGTAGTCCAAGGAGGTACGTCTCAGGTCGTTGACACCAGCGTGGACAATGACTGAGTCGTACTTGTACCTGCTGTTGAGAGACCTGAGTGCTTGCGTTATGTGGCGGATTCTAGCACCCGACAGGCAGCTTACTGTGACCTTCTCCTTACTCAGTCTGGTGAGCGGGACGTCAGTGTGTCTGACTATGGAATCACCAATGACAAGTGTGTCTGGCATTTTGTTTGGCCTTAAGGGCTGTGACTGTTTGACACTTTGACTGTGTGGTCTATGTGTTGCATGTGTTGGGTCGTGAGGTGGTAGTTGTTTGGGTGTCTGCTTTGGTGGCCTCTGCTGTTTTGGTAAATTTTGATCAGAGCCTCCAGTATGTATTTGTGTGAGTATGTGTATGATTTGAAGTTGTGATGGTACCATGTGTGACTGGGTATGTATTGTGTGTGGTTACCTTCTCCTCCTGTCTGGTCTTGCCAGTCCTATGTTGAGAGAGCTCAGCCTCCAGTTTGGCCGTATAGTTGCATCTCTCGCATGTATTTGTGTTTTGTGGGAGAAGGAGAGGATTGTTCTGTGTACATGAGGCAATTGTAACATTGCCTCAATATTCCCAGGTTCACCAGTTGAGCTGGAGAGGACACTAGCAACTGATCCCTCGACATACTAGAAGTAGTAGATAAAGAGACTTTCAAAGGACTCTGGGGGAAGTGGGTTTTAGGCTGGTGGGGTACTATCTATAATAAAAGTGCTTTATCAAGGTGCAAGTACTGTAGGAGTAAGTGCTAGGCTTTACAGATAGAGAATAGTCTACTTGGGAATCAAGTAGAGATGAACTTTTCAGTTATAGGATATGCTGGTTAGATCAGCAGTACAGCTCGAGGAAGGTAGTTTTAAGGGAAAATTTGAAGAGTGGAATTTAGATGGCCCGAATAGTTTAACCTTGTTTAACCGCTGCTCTTGTGTGCAACAGTGGCAACTCAGCTGAAATTGAGCTAACGCCGCTTAGCGTGTTTTATAGCAGGGGGCTGAAGGGAGCTAGGAATTGGCCCAAAACGACCAGTGGACTACTAGTTTCTGGCTGAAACTTCACCAAATCGGACAAAAGGCGCTCAGTGCTTCCCACTCCCACTGGTAAGCAAAGAAAACTTCCCTCCTTCCTAATAAGGCAATGGATCAGTAACAGGAACTAAAAACAAAGCCCAGGGATCAGCAACTCTGAAACTGGACTACTCTAGTTCAGTAAGGCGGAAAACAAGAGAATTTTTGTTTTATTACAGAGATAAGGAAAAAACAGACAGTAAATGCTATAAATGCTGTAAATCGGCTAGCGACTTTAGTGTGTAGCCTACAGAAACAATTTGCAACAATTAGTAACTTAAAGTGCAATAAACAGTGTAAAATGCAGAAATCACTTAAAGTAGCAGTAAAGCAGGCGAAATGCAGTCGCTAGCTTAATAACAGTGGGAAAGCCACAAAAATACTTATATCTGGTAGAAAGTCACTCTTTTAGCTCTCTGCTGCTTGGATCACTCTGCAGGCCACCACGAGGATCTGTGCTGAGTTGGTACAAGCTGGAAAACGCGTGTTTAGCGTGTTTTATAGCAGGGGGCTGAAAGGAGCTAGGAATTGGCCCAAAACAACCAATGGACTACTAGTTTCTGGCTGAAACTTCACCAATTCGGACAAAAAGGCTGCTCAGTGCTTCCCACTCCCACTGGTAAGCAAAGAAACTTCCCTCCTTCCTAATAAGGCAATGGATCAGTAACAGGAACTAAAAACAAAGCCCAGGGATCAGCAACTCTGAAACTGGACTACTCTAGTTCAGTAAGGTGGGAAAACAAGAGATTTTTTTTTTTTTTTTTTTTTTTTTACAGAGACAAGGAAAAAAACAGACAGTAAATGCTTTTAAGCGGCTAGCACACTTGAGTGTGTTAGCCTACAGGTAAAATTAAGCAACAAATAACTTTTTAAGAGTGCAAAACAGTTAATCAACACAAAAACAGTTTAAATAGAATGCAGAGCTGTATAAACAGGCTAAGATGCAGTCGCTAAGCAGTAAATATTCAAAAAGCCAGAAAAAATACTTAAATCAGTTATAGCAAATACAGTTATAACAAATGTTCTGAAATATACTGTATATTTCCAATATGTTTGAGAAGGACAGTCAGAACACAAGAAGGTTCAGGCGAAAAAGAAAAAAAAAGTTTTGTTTTACTTTTGAAAAGGGAAAAAGGAGGAACAGAAGGCCTTATCAAATGTTCTCTCTGTATTAAGAAGAATGAGCTAATGACACTAGACTGGGAGGTGTGTCACAGTAGGGGCGGGCAACTGCAAAGCCACCAAGTATAAGAGCAAGACACCAACAGGGAGTGAGGGTGGGACAAAATAAAAGCACTACAGAGTCAAATGAAAGTTTTTAAACAGATAAGGATTTGTGAAGATTCTGAATAGACAAAGTGCTTTATATATATTAAATTATAAAACAGTAATCTGTAAAAATAATCAAAAGATACTTATATTTTGTAGCTCAGTTGCGGTCAAACAACTTCTCCAGCCTGCACTGTGTGCAAAGACAGAGACCTACCAAAGTTAGGGCAAGACCAGAACAACAACTTTTTTTTTTTACAAGAACACAAAAGAACCAGCCCCCACTAGCCAAGAGATAATTACACAGAGTAAATGTTTCAGTTTATACAATAGCCTAAGACAGCAAAGCAATACAGAGTCAAATGAAAGTTTTTAAACAGATAAGGATTTGTGAAGATTCTGAATAGACAAAGTGCTTTATATATATTAAATTATAAAAACAGTAATCTGTAAAATAATCAAAAGATACTTATTTTTGTAGCTCAGTTACGGTCAAACAACTTCTCCAGCCTGCACTGTGTGCAAAGACAGAGACCTACCAAAGTTAGGGCAAGACCAGAACAACAACTTTTTTTTTTACACGAACACAAAAGAACCAGCCCCCACTAGCCAAGAGATAATTACACAGAGTAAATGTTTCAGTTTATACAATAGCCTAAGACAGCAAAGCACTACAGAGTCAAATGAAAGTTTTTAAACAGATAAGGATTTGTGAAGATTCTGAATAGACAAAGTGCTTTATATATATTAAATTATAAAAACAGTAATCTGTAAAATAATCAAAAGATACTTATTTTTTGTAGCTCAGTTGCGGTCAAACAACTTCTCCAGCCTGCACTGTGTGCAAAGACAGAGACCTACCAAAGTTAGGGCAAGACCAGAACAACAACATTTTTTTTACAAGAACACAAAAGAACCAGCCCCCACTAGCCAAGAGATAATTACACAGAGTAAATGTTTCAGTTTATACAATAGCCTAAGACAGCAAAGCACTACAGAGTCAAATGAAAGTTTTTAAACAGATAAGGATTTGTGAAGATTCTGAATAGACAAAGTGCTTTATATATATTAAATTATAAAAACAGTAATCTGTAAAAATAATCAAAAGATACTTATATTTTGTAGCTCAGTTAAGGTCAAACAACTTCTCCAGCCTGCACTGTGTGCAAAGACAGAGACCTACCAAAGTTAGGGCAAGACCAGAACAACAACTTTTTTTTTTTACAAGAACACAAAAGAACCAGCCCCCACTAGCCAAGAGATAATTACACAGAGTAAATGTTTCAGTTTATACAATAGCCTAAGACAGCAAAGCACTACAGAGTCAAATGAAAGTTTTTAAACAGATAAGGATTTGTGAAAATTCTGAATAGACAAAGTGCTTTATATATATTAAATTATAAAAACAGTAATCTGTAAAAATAATCAAAAGATACTTATATTTTGTAGCTCAGTTGCGGTCTCTGAATCTGGCTACTCATCCACCTACCTCCTTCCCAAACCCTCAGAACAGAGGAAGAAAAATTACTTCACACTCTGGAAGTACATAGAATGCTGCGCTTCTACCTGGACAGGACAAAATCTTTGAGATAAACAAAACAGCTGTTCTTTACTTGAATTATTTCCAAGTGGATTTTCCACTGCATCTGTTTCTGCTACAGCCATCATGGCAAAAAGTCCCCTGATTTAATTAGGTCACACACACTGCTAGGGCCACAGCTACTTCTACAACTTTCTTGAAAGGGGTTCCTACTAAAGCTATCTTGGAGGCGGCCACCCGATCTTCTGTGCATACCTTCACTAGGCACTACCACCTGGCAACCTTTTCCAAGTATAGAGCAGGTTTTGCATCTGCAGTCCTGCAGGGAATCCTTTCCTCTCCTTAATCTCCTTCCACCCTTTCTAAAGCTTTGAGAATCTTCCCAGGAGTCAGGACTGCAACAGAGAAACACGAAGAATGTATTACAGCTGTGTACACTTACCCGAGCGTACTGACGTCGGTAAGGGCATCTGCCAGCCTGGGAGGTGAAAACAGTTTTCTCTGGTGGTAGGGCCGGCCGAGGGCTTTCACAGCAGGAAATCCCAACAATCAGGACTACATCAGTCAATACACTCCAGCATCTACATGTATGGTAAGCGTACACAACTGTACTTTCTGCAGTGGTGCAGGGAATGGCATAAAGCAGGGTATTTCATGGCTTGAAAGCAATACACAGGTCATCACAAAGGAGCTGGTGGGAGACTTAAGTACAAAGTAGTATCTACCGTGTCTGTCTGGCTTACTAAGGGACTTGAGACCATTAATCTTTTTAGTTAAGAATCTCTGAGGCTGTTGAGATTGAGTAGTATGCTTAGACAGGCACGTGCAAAAAGAAGCATTGTGTTCAGTGGTAGGCCTTATGAGGGATGAGTACAGGGTAACTAAAATTATAACTCTTGAGTAAATGCCTTTGAAAATTATTTGGGCTGGATAGAAGGATTTACAGCATGCTGTTATAGAGACATAATGGTCACATGATAATGAGTTGATATCACTTTGGATGGATGTGTGTTATTTGATAGGAGGTAGGAAAATTTTGCATAACCACACTGGCCAGCTCTGATGGCAAAGAAGGATAAAACCTTGAGTACAACTTAGGTGACCTGAGGTTGATTTGCAGCTCAGTTGCTTGACAGACCTGGCAGGGTAGGATTAACATGCCCTTACTTGGGGAGAGAAGAGTGAAGCAGAACTGGCAGTGCAGTATTACATACTCTCAGCCATGGGGAGTACAGCATTGCAGATGTACAGCAAGGGTTCTGGGCATTTGGCTGTACAAGCCCACCAGTAAGTGATTGTCTTTATTGTCAGTGTGGAAGAATGCCCCCTCACATTGAATCCATTGTGGCCTCCACAGTAACATGAATCATTCGTCCCCTCACACAGTGGTGGGTTATTGCCATGGTAAAACTTCATTGCTGAGATTTCCAGTGGAGGACACAAGCAACTGTCATAGCTGCCGGAATAATGACCCTTATGAATGTCTGTTGCCCCCTATTGTTCTGGGGACACCCTCCCCCCATCTCCACAAAGAGGTAACTAATGTGCTGTAGTCTAGTAAGGGGGGAACTGATGGATAGAAGGCAGGGAAGCAGAAAGAACTAAGGAAAAAAATTAGTCACATTGCATTTCTTAGCAATTAGCTCAAGATATTTTTGTTTTTCCCTCCCTGGGCCTCGTCTAGTGGCTTCTCTTCCTTCACCCAGTTGACCCATTTCATTCCAGTGGACCTGGAGTTGAGTATTTCTGGGCTAGACTAAACGCGAGCCTTATAAGTCTATTTACTCCCACCCAGAAATCCCTATCATCCCACCGTTTCCTACAGGAACCTCATGGTATAGAACAGGACAGTTTACTGGTCTGGTGGGGCCAGCCAGCCCTTTCCCTTTGGGAACAGCACCACCTCCCTCAGTGGCTTTTAAAAGCTCGTAGTCACTTCCTCTTGAGGGGAAGCATGCCCAGTGTGTCATTTTCCCCTTGGCTGCATAGTGCGAATGTGCAAATGGCAGCGTGGGCTTGGCCACCTTAGAACTACACCAGGTGAATACCTACTGCTCCCACTAGATATTGCCAGTGTAGCGAGCCCAAGCCACTCCCCAGCCATTAGAATGGATGAGCCTGCAGTAGCCTCTTATTCCCATCTCTCTGGCCAGCTCTTGCAAACACCTAAGCACTAATAGATCTCCGGTTGCTTTCAGTGTAGTCAGAGTTTTTCACTTTGTGTCATAGAACAGGTTTAGCTTAAAACTGTTGTTAATACACTGAGTTGGCATAGTGAAGCCCTTGTTGAAATAACTAGAAGGTGAGATGGCAGTCGCATGCAGTTTGCAGTCACCAAAATCAGATAACTAGAAGCCTGGAACATTAGATAGGCTATCAGAGAAATGAAGGCCAGAAAAGGAGGCAAGCCTGTTACTGAGCCCTTCTTAAACAACTGATAACATTTCAAAATTCAGTGGAAGCTTTTGCTGCCTTCCCATTGGTCAACCAGGTAGCTATTTGATGGACATGTGCAGAAGTTTCTGTTAAGTTTAATGATCTTATCAGTGATGCCTAGATGGGGGATTGTATTTAATGCATTGGCAAGGTCAAGGCAGACATTGAGTTTGAGTGACAGTTGTCCACATCTTACTTTTATTATTTCTTTGAAATGGTCAATGAAAGATAGAATCTGCCCCTGACAAAGTCAGAGTCATTTGCTTGAGTAGCCAGGAGATTTCCTATGTCTCTGCTAATAAGTTGAGAAATGTTTTACAGATGAAACTGATGGATCTCTAATTGTTTGCATCAGAGGTAGGGTTATCCTTGTTTAGTGAGATCACAGTTGTAGTTCTCCAAACGTCATGTACATAAACTGTGGAAAGGCTGAGATTAAAAAGAATAAGAAGCAACTCTGCAAGATTATATTTATTGCTAACAAGAAGACAGCCCAATTATATGATCAGGACAGAGAAGTGTTTTTTTTTTAGCTTTGGTTAGGGTTTGTAGAATTGGTGTATAGTCATCTTCGGAGGGAAGGTTTGGGGAATAGGAGAAATAACTTGAGTACGTGTACGCAGTACAATTGGAGCTAAATTTATCTGCTAGGATGTTTGCTGTTTCATTGGGACCTGAGTGCATAGTACTGTTCACAAACTCCAGGCATATGTTGTGGTTGGTTCTTGGCTTCCAGACATAGCTGAAGATCAAGCTAGTAGTCAGCTTTACACTTTCTGGTGATACATACAAGTATTTTTTTTAGCTTATTTCATTGTAATTTTTGAGGTGGAGAGAGTTTTTGATATATTCTATGAATTGAATTTTTTTTAAATTTATTTAATTTTGGAACTTTTGTCCCAGGCCCTCCACTGAAAAGGGGTTATTACCCAGTCAGACTTCCCCAGTAAACAAATATCAAATAAGTGGATAAAGTTAAAAAGCAAAATATTTTAATAATTTTATTGATAGGCATATTCCACTATAAGGGTTAGTTCTTAAATTTCCCACTGTATTTGGAATGAAGAGGGATGGACTTTTCACTGCTGCTAATTAATTGTAAGTAGATAGCAGCTTTGGCAATGGGGCGATAGCTGGAGGGTTACTGTGAAATTTATTTAGGTCAGGTGTGATTTGTAATACATTTGCTTCTGAGAAATCCCTAAAAAGACAGTTGTTTGCAGTGGAGTTGCCACCTGTTTTTAAAGGAGAAGATAGGTTTATGATCAGGTTTAACTAGGGATGGGAGACATAATGTAGAGTGCAGAGAGTCATGTTTGCAAGGACAGTGTCAAGGATGTTGGGGGCTCTAGTGAGAAGCTTAACAGTATTTTAAGAGAATTGATGTTAGTCTAGGATGTGTTGGACATATTTGTTATAAGTGGCATAGGTCTGCCTTGGTAATGGTTGAGTAGTTAGTCAGCTAGGAGGGACAGCATTTGGATGGATAGTGATTTTATCTAAGGCTGTTGGGTAATTGGTCAGTGACTTGGAAGGCGATCATAGCTAGCAGTGGTGTGGTACTTAGTTTTAATCAATATGGTGTGGACCTTCAGAAGTTCAGTTGGGTATGATGAGAACTTTGGCATGAGATAATGAGGTCCCTGATAAATACAAGTAGTCCCTCATGGTTACCAGCAGGCCTGAAAGTATGATAAACAATGAACCTAGGTGTAGAGGAAATGGTTTTGCTATAGTGATGCCAAGTCTGTGTAATTGCACAGCTATGAATATGCTATAGTGTTAGTAAAGCTGTCAGTTCACATATCTTTTGTTTTTTACACTCCTAGCATTGAGTAGAATTACCTTAATGTAATCAGAATTGGAATTTACTATGCCAGAATGCCTAGGAGATGGACTCTACCTTAAAAAGGCATTATTGAGACAGAAAAAGCTTTAGCAAGTTTGTGAAAGTCACGTAGACAGAGGTGCAAGCCATCCCTAGTGAAACAGGAAGGCCTTTCAGTCATCTCCATTTTGACACTTGCTGGATTCCCCTAGAATGACAGCAACTATTCCACCAGTTAAGACTAATTATTTTATTCTTAAATTTCAACATTTGTCTTGGTGCTGACAGGATACTACTTAAGCCTTCTGTCTTCATAGCTTTGGACACATGGATAGCAAGATGTCCATCCATATCACTGTTGCAGTATTCATTACATTAGGGATTCCGTGTCAAGGATGGCCGTCTGGTCAGTATACCAAAGCCTATAGGTTGCTTTCAAGGTTTACTGTATGTCACACACATGCTCCTTGCATAGCATAGTGCATAAAGGTGACATCCGGACGTACCATCATCAGAACTTCTTTGCTGCCAGTTCAAACGCCATCATTTGATCATCACTCTGAATGCCTGTTCCATTTATGGTTCACCTGGCTGTTGCAGGTAAGTGCCCTCTTGGGGTTATTTTTTACTCCTCTCTTTTATTGTTGCTTGTGGGGTTTCACGTCATCCAAGATGGGTAAATGCAAGTGTGGGAGACAGATTCCCCATAAAGACTGCCACAACTAGTGTCTGTTTTGCTTAGGTGCCTCTAGTGACCCTACATCATGTTCTATTTGTTAGGCTTTTGTACCAAAAACACTTTGTAGTAGGCAGTCTTCTTTGGCGATGTATCTTTAAATCAGAGTATTAAGCATCTTGCAAAAGACATGACAGAGGGTACTTCATGCTCCGAGGGACAACCGTCAGTGAAGAAAAAGGTCAAGAAGCCTAAGCCGGAATCTTCCTCTGTTCAGCCTCCACCAGGCAGCTCTCCTGAGGTGAGTGAATGCCCAGAGGTTTGCCCAGCTTTGTCATTGGATTTCTCTGCCACGACCATGTTAAAGAACAGCAGGGATCCAACTTTAAGCACATCTGAGGAGGCTTTGCAGACGTCTGTTTTGGATGCTCATGGGGAACCACGGCTGATTTATTTCTGAGGGGCTTGGGAGTGTTCCCCGATTATAAGACAGGCGTCACAAATTTAGAAAAAGCAAAGGACTACACATATCTTTCCTGTTCCTGCTCCTAAGGATCCACAGTGTGAATGACAGGTCTTCACTCAGGGTTATTTTAGTGCTTTGATGGCATTGAAACCTCCTCAGGGAGATTCTATTCTAACCCCCCCCCCCCCTTGGCCCTCTACTTCTCTAAAAAGACCCAGGGAACACGATTCCTCTGAGGAGGAGCTGAGGAGGATGAGGATTCTCTTGCTTACTTTTCTCAGATTCCTTCTCCTTTGGAATATGGGTCCAGGAGAAGAGGAATCTACCAGTCCTGAGACTTTCTTTGAAGAGATTTATTTTGGGGACACAATCTCCAGGATAATGGAGTTCTTTAAATGGGATTGTGCTCAGGTCTCTGAGTTACATAAAAGATACCATGAGTTGCTTCAGATGGACTCTTAAACTTTCTGCTGTTCTTCCTGTTTTGGCTGCCTTGTTGGTTGCATTTTCGAAGGATTCCAAGGTTCCAGACGATCACCCCCTTGCTCCCAAGAGACCTGATAGATTCTACAGGATGCCTGAGGACAAATTTTTTGTATAAGTGTCCTTCTGCTGACTCCTAGATGGTGTCTGTATCTTCTGACAAGCCCTCTCAATTGCTTCCTTCTTCCACGTTACTGCCCTCTGATAAAGATAGCAGGACCATGGAAAAGCTAGGCAAGAAGGTTTACACCTCTGCTACCTTAGCTTTTAGGGCTGTTAGCTATATGTTGGCGCTCTCATCCCAGGCTTGTCAGGTTATTTCTGATCCTCCAGACTCTGAGGGTAAAACTTCTGTTCTTTCCCTGTTGGAGACTTCCTCCTAGGTGGCTAGTCATTCCATCAAGTGTAGTTCTAATGCAGCAGATGCTTCCTCTATGGCTGCTGCTTTTGGATCAGTGAAGAGTTGTTCTTGGCTTCAGCTTCATCCTTTGCCTGATGATGATATTAAGACTGTTGATGGATGCCCTTCTTGACAGTAAACACTTATTTGGAGAAGCTGCTGCTGCTATGTTTAAGTCCCTTCAGGATAAAGAGTAAGGTTTTACGGGAACTTAAACGTGTTGGTTTCTCCTGTCCCTAACTTTCAGAGAAATTCCCCCAATAAGCCAATCTTTATTTGCAGTCAGTCTCACCCGCCTCCTAAGAGCAAAAAGGGTGGCAATTGGGCTCCTCCTGCTAAGGCTGCTCAGACGTCTGTGCCTTAGAAGTCTCCTTTTCCAGAGAAACCAGGTGCTGTTACTATCCTATTCTTCTCAGCCACTTTCCTCTTTCTTTTTGCCTTTCTTTCTCTCTCTCTTCGTATTTGGCTACAGATTACTAAGGATCCCTGTGTCCTGTCCATTATTTGTCAGGGGTATTTCATGGTTTGGAAATCCTTTCCCCGTTTATGGGTATTCTTTAGCCCCATCAGGAGCAGATCTCCTTTCTAGAGGTGCTTTGGGACCTTTTGACTCTGGGACTATTCAGGAGATACCTCTGTCCCAATGGATTGGGGGGGGGTTATTCCCGGATGTTTTTAATACCCAGAAAAAAAGGGTACTTGGAGACCAGTTCTAGACCTGTCTCATCCAAACACTTTTCTGAAAGTGCTCTTCATTCGAATATTGTCCCTGCAGACTTTGTTCCCTGTTTTGCTTCCTCAGGCTTATATGGTGTCTGTGGATCTCAAGGATGCTTATCTCCATATTGCAATCCATCCCCCTTTCAGGAAGTTTTTACATTTCTCTGTTGCTTCCTGGCATTTTCAGTTCTTTGCATTGCCCTTTGGCCTTTCTGCTTCCCCAAGGGTATTCAAATGCCTCGCTCCTGTGATTGCTTTTTGCAGGATTCTGGGGATCCAAGTATTTGCTTACTTGGGCATCTTTCTGTTTCAGGCATCCTTTCCAGAGACCCTGTTGTAAAATCTTCATTTTGGCATTTCCCTTCTGCAAAGTCTGGGGTTCACAGTAAACTTCAAGAAATATTTTCTGACTCCTTCTCAGGACCATGTTTTTCTGGTTTGCAAGCTTCAGATAGTGCCTATGCTGACATCCCTGCCTCCTCCCAAGGCCTTGACATCCATTTCCCTCTTTCAAACTCTTCTTCCTTTATTACAGCCAGGATGTTTCTGAGAGCTCTGAGATTCATGGTATCCACCATCCTTATTCCTTCCTCTGGCCAAACTCCACATTAGAAATTTCAGTGGTTTCTGAAGTCAGTTTGGCTTTAACATGCGCATACCCTAGAATTGTAGTTCCTCTTCTACCTTGTCTCAGCAAGGGATCCAGCATTTGTTTCTAAATCCAGGGCTCCCTTTTCATCCCCCTTTCCCTCTCAGGAGCTGTTCACAGATGCTGCCGATGCGGAATAGGGAGCAGCTTTTGGCTCCCTAATGATGCAGTGGGTGTGGTCGCATCTTCAACAGAAAGAGTGCATCACTGTCGGAGATGAGAGCTCTTCTGCTGGTGCTTCAGGGTTTTCATCATCTTTTCTCCCCAGGACCCCTGAACTTATTTACATACAATATTACTGTGGTGTGGTATGTAAACAAACGGGGGGACAAGATCTTAGCCTCTTTGCCGGTTGACACTCCTGGTGTGTTATCTTGCTGTCCAGTATCAAGTGATTCTTCAGGCAGTTTACATTCTCTCAGGTCAAAACTTTGTGGCAGACACTCTAAGCAGGTCCTTAACTCAATCACACAAATGGATGCTTCACAGGGATGTTTCTGGACATTGTCCACCAGTGAGGTACTCCTTGAGTAGATCTATTTGCCTCCCCTCTGAACAGACATCTTCCTTTATTTTGGGCTAGAGTCCCAGGTACTCTAGTGTGGAAGGTTGGACGCCCTCTCTCTTTCTTTGAATGGGATCTTTCTTTATGCTTTCCCTCCTCTTCACCTCATTCCAAAAGTCCTGTTCAAAATTCAACAGGACGCTCCCAAATTTTTGTAACTCCCTTTTGGCCAAATCAGCATTGGTTCTGCCTCCTTCTGCATTTAGCCAAGGGCAATCATCACAAGTTGCATCACAGGGTGGACCTATTCACACAAGACAAGGGATCTCTCACCCTTACCCACCCCTCTATTCAGCTGACACTATAGGTGATAGGACTTTGACTCCACATAGGCACTTTTTTTTCTGAGGGCATGTTTAGGGTCCTGCAGGAGGCCAGGAAACCCGGAATTACCAAATCCTATTTATCCAAATGGAAGAGGTTTTCTGTTTGGTGTCTTTTTCGTAACCTGGATCCTCTTTCTGTGGATTTTCCTTTGTTTCTCTCTTAATTGTGTGAATTGCTAAATGTTGGATTGGCTTATTCTTCTGTAAGACCCACTTATCAGCTATCTCTGCTTGTCCGCCTTTATCCCTCCCATTAGCATCTAGATTTCAGGCTAACCAATTCCTAAAATGTGTCCTTCGTATTAAGCCTCCCAGGAGGCCTGTTCTTCCTCTCTAGGATCGTAATTTTGTTTTTGAAAAATTGACTTGGGCTCCTTTTAAGCCTTCAGCTTCTTCGGAGCATTGCTCTTGGAGGACTGTTTCTTTATTAGCCCTTACTTCTGCCAGATGAGTGTCTGAGCTTCAAGCCGTTATGGTTTGTCCTCATGTTTTGGTGTTTCATAAGGACAGGTTGTCCTTACGTCCACTAATCCTTCCTTTTTGCCCAAGGTAGTGAATGAGTTGTCCCTTAATCAGTCTATTCATTTGCCCATTGTTTCCCTTTTCCGCAGCATGCCAATGAGAAGGTGCTGCACACGTTGGATGTGCATAGACAATTCAGATTTTATTTGGATAATACTAAGACTATTAGGAAATCTGATCAGCTCTGTTTCCTTTCATCCCAGGTCCTTGGGATTAGCTGTATCCAAACAGACTATTTCTTCTTGGATTTCAAAAGCTATTTTTTGTTGTTCTTCTCATGGTAATAGCCTTCTTTATTGTTAATGTTCATTCTACTAGACCTGTGGCTGCTTCTGGTGCTTTTTTTCAAGGGTTTAGATGCTAACTATCCTGGCTAACTAATGATAACCTCATACTGAACCCAAACAAGACCAAACTCATGCTCTTTCTCTCCACCAAAACACTCAATCCCTCAGCCACTTTTCAAATCCACTCCTCCAACAACACAATCATAAACACCAGCTCACATACCAAATTACTAGGTGTCACAATTGATAGCAAATTAAAATTTGACCTACCTCTCTCAAACAATTAAAAAAACTCACATCAAACTAGGCTCTCTTTACCGAATTAATCCTTTCCTAACTAGCCAATCTAGACTAATCATTGCCAGGACTCATCTCTTATCTACTGTTCTCTATGCTTCCCCCATCTTATAGATTAGTACTAGGCTAACTGCCCTTGTTAGCCATTTTAAGCCTAGACAATTATCCCTTGGGAGACTCAAACCCTGCACCTTGTGTTTGTAAGGCAAACACATCAACCATTAGGCCATCCTCCCAACTCTCCCTCACAAACCTTAACAAAACTGACCTTACCTAACTTGAATCAGCCTACAATAAAATAGCCAAGTTCCGCCACAAGCTTTCCCCGTATAGGTCCCACCACTGCTCTGCCCTACAACAAATAAATTTGGTAGAGTTCCCACAACAACTAACCTATACCCAACTTGTCTTTACTCACAAACTAATATTCCAGCCAAACAGAACCCCAGCCCTACAACAACCATATGCCAACACTCGGCAACTCCGATCCTCATACAGAACACTCGTCCAAGTATCCCAAAGCAACAACAAAGCCGGGGATGCCCTCTACTGCCACCACATTTCTAAATTTTGGAACTCAATCCCCCAACACATCCTAAATGCTACCAACCTAAACCAATTCAAAGCTCTGCCCAAACACCACCTCACTACCAACTGGCTGTGCTCCCGTACCAAGCCAGGCTAATTTCATCCCCTAAATGTTAGTCTCCATATATACCCACTCCCACTTGTTAGCAACACCTATCAGCTACCTACAATAAGTGTATAATTTGATAATTCCTTTTCTTTTGTAAGGGTATACATATGTGCACGTATTAAAGTATATCCAAATGATCAACTAAAGATGGACCCCTGCCCTGAAAAGAAAAAATCGATATATACGACTTAAATATATTGTAATAACTTTCTCCTTTTCACTAAAGTGCCTATTGTACAGTCTTTGTTGTCTCTAAATATTTTTGTTAAATTCTATGTAAAAGCGACACTGTACCTGTCAGTGTTGTTCTTGTTTTATTGGAGCTTTTCTCCCCGGGCCTCCGCTGAAAATGGGCTCACACCCAGACGGACTATCCCGGTCAACAAATGTAAAATAAATAAATAAATCTGGACTTCAGTGCATACATTTACCAAGCCCTACAAGTTGTATTGAATCTCCAGGGCTAGAGCTGGTTTTGCTAGGGCCATTCTTCATGGCTTCCTAGAGGGCTCTGCTGGTCCTTCCTCCTCCCCCCAAGTTTCTTCCTGAGCTTTGGAACTCTTCCTAATGTAATGAATACTGCAACAGTGATATGCAAGGACATAGTACAATTGTGTAAAATCTTACCATAATGGTAGATGTCCTTCTCTTCACTGTTGCAGTATTCACACCCTCCTTCCACCCCCTGGTTCATTTCTCTTCTGGATGAACTGATTACCTTTTCTTTTCCTTGGAGTGGCATTCCTCCTGGGGCTTTCAGTTTTGAGGATGATGCGTCCGGACGTCACCTTTATGCCCTATGGTTCACAAGGAGCATATGTATGATGTACTGCATACCTTAAAGCAACCTAAAGGCTTTGGTATAGTGGCCAGATGTCAGGTTGCCCTTGGTAGGTGATCCCTAATGTAATAAATACTGCAGTAGTGAAGAGAAAGATATCTACCGTTATTGTAGACTTCTTTTGACTTCTGGAGGGGGGTTTTGAAATGGATGTGAGTGTGTTGCGTGTTGTGGTACAACCTAAATATTGAGTTTCTTGGCTTTTTTCTTAAGTGTCTTTGGTGTTAGAGATTCCTTGACTACCTCAATATGAGTATTTTGGGGGGGATTTTTGCAGTGTGTCTGTCCGTGCATGCATGCATTGCTTACAAAATGAGGAGTACTTTGAGAGAGAAGCTTCCAGCTTTAGTAAGGAACTTCAGCTGTCAGATTGTCAGTAATGAGTAGCAGTAGTGGATTATTGGTAAGCATGAGGCCGTTGTTGCTGCAGTCTCCTGAATTGCCAGATACAAGAAGCAGGCTGAACACAGAAGGGGTAACAGCTGCGACCCTGTACTGACCATTTGGGGCAAAAAGAAAGGTAATGGTTATGTGTATTGCAGTGTAGACAATGTAGACTTCTGCAAGAGAGATATGATAGAAGTGTGATACGTATTATATTGGAAGTATGCTAAATTTTAAAGGGAATGAGTCAGTGATTTTTCCACTCCAATCATTGTTTTGGTAAGTCGCATGATTCTTTTGTTTGTTGGCCACGGTGGTGCAGCGGTTAGCATTGTAGCCTTACAGCAAGAGGTTCTCCGGTTCGATTCTCGGCTGAAGCGCATTCTGTGCTGAGTCTGCATATTCTCCCAGCAGTCTAGTGAGTTTTAAAGACATGTAGGTAGGTGCATGTGTATGTGTGTGCATTCTGTGATGGTTGGGCGCCAGACTAGCAATTCGACAGTGAAAAAACACCACTGCCAATCAATCTGTGCACTGGTGATCTGCTCTGGTGACCCCTAACCAGGAAAAGCCGAAAGACATGATTCTTTTGCTTATGTTCAAGCAACATTCTCTCGGGTTGCGTTAGCTTTGTGGGGAGAAGCAACTGCAGTGGGGGAATGCTAGCAGTTTCCTTTATGTGCTCCTTTTGCTTACAGTCCTTTGCTGTTATGGAAGTTTTATTCCTTTACTGTGAAGTAGTGGATGTCTGCGTTTTTCTTCATTACATCTTTTTCATTCTTTCAGTTTGCTGGCCAGTGCAGTTTGATGCATATATGCAAATATACACAGATACATATATTTTTCCTGCAACATATCTGCTTTGTTGATAAAAGCAGATATGAGGATTCACTATGATATTCCTATTTGAAATCACAATTACAGACAGTTGGTAACCCTTCTACTAAGATTTTTTCAAGGTGGTTGTCTCGTGCTGTTTCGCTTAGTTATTTTCAGCATAAGCAAGCTATTTCCAGGCAAGACTCTGATCCACTGTACCAAGACTTTGGCGTCTTATGTGGCTTTCTGGAAAAGAGTGGAATCATAATTTTCTAGAGGCAACAAGTTGGTTCTTCTGAACATAATTTTACAAACTAGATTCCTTTTCCAAGTTCAGAACAGGCTGTCCTAGAACCTTTTCTCCAGTGTATCCTGGATTATTGATCTATTTCTGCCTTGTTATATTAGTAATCTATGGTAATGTACTCTTAACATCTTAGGCTACTGCAGCAGTGATGTAATATTGATCTTGGTACAGTTGTATAAGTAAAAATTGCTATAGAATGTAGATGTTCTAATAGATCACTGTTGCAGTACCTGTACCCTCCATTTATTTTGTTTTTTTTACGTATTGCCATATGTCATTGTTTATATAGCTACTGTCATTTTACTTTTACTTTCATAGCATTTTTCCTTTTCAGGGCTATTTGTAGGCAGGAAAGCTTTGATGTTTTTGGTGGCTCTGTCTTTTATATGGATCTTTTATATGGAACTGTGTTTGAGCACCTTACAGAAAGGTGTCCTTAAGGTTGGAAAAGCTGTCTGGGCGGTCCTGGCAGTGTATAACCATAATAGTGTAAGCTACTGCAACAGTAATCTAATGTTGAACGTAAAGCAAATCACGGACGTGGCTCTGTGATCTTTAGAACATCTACTGATATGGTAAGTTACCTGCACAACTATACTTTCCTGTGGATTTCTGCATGTGTTGCAGTTTATGAATTGGACCATTGTTTGTCACAACTGATAGTACTTTTTTTTTTTCTTTTAATAGATTGCAGTTCAGGCTTTGCAGTGTTGTCATTATTCCATTCTCTGGATTTTGGTTAAAAGTGCAGAAGTCACCTCTTCCAAAGTAAGTTGTGTTTTCAGTTCACTTGACTCTTTCTGAATCGCTTGAATTACTCAAGAGTTCATATTTTTATCTCATTTAAGGTACTGCTTGGTTAAACTCGTAGTTTTATCAAAGAATACTCATTAACCCTTGATTGTGTAACACCCTTTATGTGAGAGTGTTCAATCTCGCCTTTGTTCTTACACATGGGTTCGGAGCCGATCCTCGGCTCCGTGCCGGCCGACTGCAAGCTCTGCATCGAGAAGAAGCTCGAGGACATCTAATACCCACAATCCCCCTCTGCCTTTACCCCAGATCTAGTTTGCCGCTGCTGCATTCGCATCGCTGGAGGCTAGCTCGAGGGTTTTTCAGATAAGATTTAACTTTCTTTTTGTTAAACTTTCAAGAGAACTTGTCAAAATCACTAGTTATTATATAGTGTAGTGTGTGTGTGTAGAGAGAGAAATCTCGGTACCGTTAACTTAGTTTAACTTCTCTTAACTGGTATAGAGTTTTTCGGGGCCTACCACCCCTACTTGGATTGACAAACGGACTGACATATTACCGGATTTGAGACTTTTTTTTCTTGGATTGACTAGTTACTGGACTTGACTTTTTTCTCTTTCTTCAAAATGTCTGAGAAAATAAAATCTGGATTCAAACGTTGCCAGTGTGGCCAAAAGATGTCGGTCACGGACAACCACAGTTCCTGTGTCTACTGCCTTGGCCCTCTCCACTTACAAGAGGACTGTTCTATTTGTCACTCTTTTAGTGGGAGGGTCATGACAGATAGGCGCAGGAAACTGATGGATAGAGGTTTATTGAAACCCTCTTTCCAGGAGGCTCTGGATGCTTCAGACCAGGCATCCAAATCCTCGAAGGAATCGAAGACGTCGGAGCCCAAGTCATCGGCTCCGAGCTCTTCGGGTAAAGTTAGATCACCGGTTCCACAGACTTCGGGGCCGAGTGTTCAACTGTTGGCAGTTTCCGAGCCTCGAGTCTTGGAACCGGTGACGGAGCTCCCTCCACCGACTCTGTTGAGGTCGGCTCCGTCTTCGATCCCTTCGACTCGTTCTTCCAGGGCCCTTTCCGACACCGATGTGGACCGTGTGGTGCAGAAATTGATGGAGCATACGGCCCTATCCAAGCTTATCTCGGTCTCCTCTCAGTTGATGTCGAGACTTGAAGGCCTGCCACTATCTCCATCTGTTCCTCCTCCGAGACCTGCCCAGTCTTCGGAGCCGGAAGAAGCTGAACTGATGATTGTGGAGCCCTCGGTGCCAGAACCGTCTTTTTCTCAGTCGGCACCGTTCACCTCGACTCCATCCGATCCGGTACTGGAGTCTCGGGGCCGAAGATCCATCCTTGGTTCCGGGACCGAGAGTCGGACCGATGTTTCGGTTCCGACGCTCCCTCTCGAAGCCTCGGCGCGGATCGACTCGGTTCCGTCCTCGGGGTCGGTGCCTTCGGTTCCTGTTTCGGGGATTCTTCCCATTTCTTCGGAACCGGGAGATACCTCGACTCGGGACCCGGGGGCCTTCGACCTCATGAGGAAGGTGTTGTCTACCCAGACAACCACATCAGCAGGAACAGCTTCTCCTCCCCACAAAGGACCGTTATCCTCCTCTGCACCCACGGCCACATCCAAGCGTCGGGCACCAGTGTCTCAGCCACCCCTGGAGGGTGCCCCCTCTTCCTCGGAGGCTTCCTCGGATGCTCCCCACGAATAAGTCCCTAGGAAAAGATTGTGTAAGAGGAGACACTTGGATTCTCCACAAGAATCCTTGACATCTGATACTGACTTAGATGAGTCAGAAGGGTCCCCTAAGTCACCTTCAGAAGATGTCTCTTTTTCTGACATCTTGGAGATCCTAAAACAGAGAGGTGACTGGCAATCCCTCCCCCCTTCTGAGGATGAGTCAGTTTTGCTGAAGGCATTTGGTGCTCGCCCTTCCTCCTCCTGGGTCACTCCGCCCTTCGATGAGTTAATGGAGTTGATTGCTCAAAGGCGGGAGACACCTGACACGGTGGAACCAGTCCCTAGGAAGCCAAATAAGTACATTACGGCACCACAGGACAAGGCTTACCTCACCAAAGGAGTTCCAGTAGACGCCATGGTGGTGGCAGCGCCACGAAAAAGGAGATGTCGGAGTCTTCCTCATCTGTCCATCCGCCTAACAAAGATTCTAGGACCATGGACAGATACGGAAGCGCATTTTCAGTTCAGCGGCTTTCTATGCTCCCTGAACTATTTGACTCATTTTACACGCTTACAGAGGGATCTAGTCAAAGAGTTGGGAGATACCCTCCAGGGTACTACAGATGCTGCTGTTTCAGAGAAAGTTACAGCACATCTCAACACCCTTACATCCATTGTAAACTCGTCCATGAGGCTGATATCCCACGCAGTCAAGGATCGAGTAGGGCAGCGGCTTCAGCGATTGCTCTTCGTAGGCAATCCTGGATGCGCTTATGTTCATTTGCGGAAGCCTTCAAGTCTTCCTTTACTAACGCCCCATTTGATGGAGCCACACTTTTTGGCCCTAAAGTAAAGGAGACCCTTACCCGTGTGAACAGGAGGGAAAGACTCTGTCTGCTGTCGGAGTCCATTTTTCCACCCTTCCAGACCGTACCCCAAAGGGCAACGTGGTGGGAAAATGTGGTTTCAAAACCCCAAGGATCTTTCCCAAACACACAGGGTGATGCCCCTCTAGAGGCAGAGGGGGCAGAGGTGGAAGACGCCCTGGTGGCAGAGGGGTCCATGAAACCAAGGTGACAGGGATAACCTCCTGGCAAACCTTTTCAGCACTCCTGAGAGGAGGCCCGACTGTCCTGCTCTGGAGGCAGTCGGGGGTCGCTTAGCTTTATACCCTCAGGCCTGGCAAAACCTTTCTTCAGACAATTGGGTAAAAAGCGTTGTTACCAGAGGTTACAAAATCTCATTTCTATCCACACCCATTCCAAAGAGAAAACTCCCAGATGTACCACCCCATCTGAGACCCAGCAGTTACAGAAATTTCAAAGCTGCTAGAAAAAGAGTCATCCAACCAGTCCCAGCGGACCAAATAGGATTCGGAACTTACTCAAGGTTCTTTTTAGTTCCAAAGAAAACAGGGGACTGGAGGCCGATTCTGGACCTAAGCCATCTCAACACCTTTGTCAAGAAGGAAAAGTTCGAATGGTCACGCTTCAATCGATCCTTCCATTCTTACGGAAGGACGACTGGATGTGCTCGATAGATCTGAAGGACGATACTACCACATCAAAATGGCCAGGGCGTCCAGGGATCATTTGCGCTTCCGGCTGGGAGCCAGTCACTATCAGTTTCGAGCCCTGCCCTTTGGTCTGACTACAGCCCCCAGGGTCTTCACCAAATGCATGGCAGTGGTAGCGTCTCATCTGAGGCGCCTAGGATTCCAGGTGTTTCCGTATCTGGATGACTGGCTCCTGTCTGCCACCACCAGGCGTCAACTGATACAAGCCAGGGATTACACCCTACAACTTTGTACAAACCTTGGAATTTCAGTAAATTTCGAAAAATCTTTGCTACAGCCATCACAGCATATCTTATTCATAGGAGCGGAATTAGATACGCACCATTTAGTTCTAAAACTTCCTACAGAAAGAATAGTAGCACTTCAAATCAACATTTCCCTTCTGCTGTCGCCCAGAAAGTCACCGCAAAATTGTTCTGAAAGTCTTGGGTCTCATGGCAGCTTCTCTCATTGCGATACCATTGGGAAGACTGCACATGAGAGTGCTACAATGGCTTCTGTTTGCACAATGGTCATTCCAACAACTTCCACTGACTCACGAAATATTGATAACGAAAACATGCAAATCACACCTAATGTGGTGGTTACAGACTTGCAACCTATCCAGCGGAAGACCATTTGTGCTACCCGCACCGTCAGCGACGATAACCACGGACGCTTCCCTGATAGGGTGGGGGGGCATCTTTCAGGGACAGACAGTCCAAGGCGAATGGACCAATCTGGAGTACAATCTGCACATCAATGTTCTGGAGTTGAGGGCAGTGTTTTTAGCATTGCAACACTTTGCTCCCCTTCTTCCTCCAGGGACCATTGCAGTTCAGACAGACAACATGTCCGTAGTCTGGTACATAAACAAGCAAGGGGGAACCAGGTCTTACCAACTATGCAGAGAGGCCATGAGAATTTGGCAATGGGCAGAGTCCACCGGTCGCTTTCTGATCGCAACGCACATCCCGGGTCATCCAACGCCATAGCCGACAGGCTGAGCAGGGCAATACTATTGCCTCACGAGTGGTCCTCAAACAGTCAGTTGAGAAGGATTTTTCGCAAATGGGGCCAGCCTACCTGCGATCTGTTTGCGTCTCCAATGAACGCCAAATGCAGGAGCTACTTTGCCCTATTACCCTCCAGGGAAGTCCCCAGGGACGCTGGTGCACGATTGGCCCCGGTCTCCTATATGCTTTTCCTCCATTTCCCTGATTGCAAAGTTTCTACAGAAAGCCAACAACCTTCAGAGGACTATTATTCTCATTGCTCCGTTCTGGCCTCGTCAAATTTGGTTCCCCTTTCTATTGCATCACCGCATTCGGGGACCTTGGATGCTGGACCCAGAGCCAGATCTACTGACTCACTCGTCAGGAGTTCCTCACCCATCTTTAGAATCTCTCCATCTAGCAGCTTGGCTGCTCCGCTTCCCTTTCTAGCCAGGTCGGTTCCCCTTACATCGGCGGTTCAAGATATTTTAGTAGCTTCTCATAAAGTTTCCACTACAAAGACTTACACCAGTAAGTGGAAACGTTTTGTCTTTTGGCGGAGTCACATCATTTGGACCCTGTTATAGCTCCGTTAAACAAGGTTTTAGAGTTCTTGACTGAACTATTTCATGAAGGAGCTTCCCCGGCTACTTTAAGAGTACAGTTAGCTGCCATTTCTAACTATCATGTAGAGGAATCTGGTGCCTATTATGGCTCACAGACTTTGTAAAGCCTTTTAAAAGGTTCTTTTCATATCAGACCACCAGTCAGAAGTCCGACATCACCGTGGAATTTGAACCTGTTGCTCTCTAAATTGATGTTGCCACCCTTTGAACCAGCCTCAAGTTGCACATTGAAATTTTTGTCATGGAAAACTTTATTTCTAGTGGCCATTACATCTGCTAGATGAGTGTCTGAGCTTCAGGCCCTTTCTGTCAAACATCCTTATTTAATATTTCATTCTGACAGAGTATCCCTACGCACTAATCCATCCTTTCTCCCCAAAGTTTGTTCTTCTAGTAATATTAATCAGTCCATTGAATTACCCACCTTCTTTAAGAACCACTCTAATAAATTGGAGTATATGTTGCACAAACTGGACGTTCATAGACAACTCAGATTTTATTTGGATAGAACAAAAGATCACAGGATATCTGATCAACTATTTCTATCTTTTGCTGATAGCAGAAAGGGTCTTGCAGTTACGAAACGAACTCTTTCTAAATGGCTAACTGACTGTATCACATATGTTTATGAAGCCTCTGATCAAACATTATCAGCTAAACCCAAAGGACATTCCACCAGATCAGTTTCTACATCTTTGGCTCACGCAGCTCGCTTACCGCTAGACACTATTTGTGCGGCTGCTACTTGGGCTAAACCACATACATTTATCTCTCATTACAAAGTGGACAGGGTTTCTAGGGATAGGGCAACCTTTGGTTCCACTGTGCTCAAGAACGTTCTCCCTTGAGTTCCTCAGGATCATGGAGCTAGGGACGCTACCCATGTGTAAGAACAAAGGCGAGATTGAACACTCTCACATAAAGAAGTTATGTCCTTACCATAACGTTCCATGTGGAGTGTTCATCTCGCCTTGGTTATTACACTCCCACCCGTCCCACCCTTAGGAAGAACGTTCGATTTGGTGCCTGGTCTGGAGTATTCTCCTTCTGCTGTTGCAGTATTAGTGTTACTATCATACCCTTGGTATGTTTGTATATATGTACTTTTATGTATATAGTTTGGCATGTGTGCGTGCTTTATGTCTGGTTTGCTTGCAAACTAGATCTGAGGTAAAGGCAGAGGGGGATTGTGGGTATTAGATGTCCTCGAGCTTCTTCTCGATGCAGAGCTTGCAGTCGGCCGGCACGGAGCCGAGGATCGGCTCCGAACCCATGTGTAATAACCAAGGCGAGATGA
The DNA here is from genome assembly GCF_019279795.1 of Protopterus annectens. Classification (NCBI taxonomy): domain Eukaryota; kingdom Metazoa; phylum Chordata; order Ceratodontiformes; family Protopteridae; genus Protopterus; species Protopterus annectens. Next base: position 543,776,740 of record NC_056734.1, read on the forward strand.
ACACTCCACATGGAACGTTATGGTAAGGACATAACTTCTTTTTATGGATGTTCCCTCTAATATATCATTTGTAAGACTGCTGCCTCATATCTTCCAGTCACTGTATGAATTTCTCATGATCTCCCTTGTCTCCCTTGTATGCATGGTTTTTCTCTGCTTTCTCCAGTGTCCAAAAACGGTGCTGGTTAATGGGATGCTCTAAATTATATTTATGCATGTTTGTGTTTGTGTGTATATATATATATATATATATATATATATATGTGTGTGTGTGTGTGTGTGTGTGTGTGTGTGTATATTTGTACAGGCATACATTCATGTATAATTATAGAAACGTGTGTTTTAAAATAATTTGTCTGAGTAACCATATATGGAGGAGACGTGGAAGTTCGTTTTTTTTTCCCTGCTGCCCAATTTCAATTTGAGTAAAATTTTTGAAATATTGTTACTTGCACTGTCTGCTGTATGCTTTTTAAGAAAATTGTTACTGTTTTATCATTGTAAGAATTACTTTCCATCAAGATCATATTAGAGCCAATATTTCAAATGTCTTTCTCAACCAGAAAGAGAACACTTAAAGGGATTTATGATGCATGCATATTTTGCTTTTGGGTCAGTGTGGGTTAATCATAAGTTCGAGACTACTGTATTCTACAAAATCATTACTGTTGATGCGTTGCGACATGAATCAAAGATTGCTAGGAGGAAGAAATTAGGCCGTTTTCTCTTTTTTGACATTTTATGGAAAAACTAGCAGGCATTGCAGAACGATACGATTTTGAAGTGACATGGGTTTTCAGCTAAAGTAACCATTTATAACTGTGGAATATACTTTTTTACCCTCTGCTACTTTTGAGATGAAAGATGGAAAGTTTCCTTTTTTAGCTAGTTGTCTTTCTCAGAGAAACAGTCCGTCAGAGGCTTTAACAAGGCACACTTTAACTCAACAGCATGTTTGGATTTCGGCATTGTAGTCCACTGTGCACCTGCATCTCTTTTCTGTTGTGATTTCAAAAAGCTCAAAGTCTTAATACCCAACTCACTGAGTCTTGCACACCTAAACACAACAAAACAGGCAAGCAAAGTAAAATAAACCCCCAAAATAATGTGGCGTACAGGTTTGCACTGACAGTGGGGAAGGCCATTTTGGCATTTTAATTGTAGCTCTGAGGTTCCACAGTACCTTGAGAAATGGCCACATGCAAGAAATTTTATGATCATTTTACATTTTTATTTAGACAGAGTTTGTTTGATAGCTTCCATTTGAGTATTTTTATGCCACCAAAGATCTTAGGGAGTCTGAATAGTGTGTGGCAGTCTGTTGTTAGGCATACCATTAAGTGCTTTGGAAAGGCAACAAAGCTGATGCAGTATTGTTTTATGAACCAAGAATGTCTTTTGCAGAACTGTACATCCATCGACTTATTTTTTTTTCTTTTATGTATCTTCACGTTAATGCCACCAAAGTTGCTGTGGTACAGAGTTCATCAGTTCCCCTTTTAGGCTTTTCTTTATAAGAAGCCAGCAAAAAAAACTATGCAGTTTAACATTATTTCAACTGTAGTATTAGATTACTTTAGCCTTATCCTAACAATTGAAACCTAATTTCTTTGCTTTCTTCACTAACTGCATAAAGTGTCTTTATCTTGTCAGGTTACAGCATTAAAAGAATTTGGATTTATCATATCAGTAGTACAGAAAACTTGCTGTGATTACAGGGACTCCCATTTGGTAACCTGTAGCCTGCAGCTAATCTAGTAGACAGGAATAAGTCAGGAAGTGGGTACAGCTGCCCAAAAAATAAGATCTGAAGTAGGATATTCATTTGTCTGCAACCTGTGGGTTATGGATCCGATATCGGATCCGAACCGGCATGGTTTTCCAGCTATGGATCCAAGCTCTCAGCTCCTCCCCTCACCCATAATGCCCTGCTCTACCCTCATGACCTCAGATCTTGTTTGCCGCGCTGGTAACTGGATGTGGGTACATAGCTCTCAGCTAAGTGAACTCTTTTCTTGTTTAAAAATAGAAAATTTTTTGATTCTTTGACTAAATTTGTGTGAAAGTATTAGGTGTGGCTTTAGTATAGACTATTTTGAGTTTATTTTAAGTTAAAGTAAATAATTTTATTCCCTCCCCTCGCTGTTGCGTAGAGTGTGTGTGTAGGCCTGTGTGTTTTTGTTGTTTAAGTTACCTTCTGTAACTTTAGGTATTATAGATTATGGCTGACCAGCCTAAATCTATATTGAATGCTCGAGTGTGGCCATAAGCTCTCACCGCTGATGGCCACACTCGTGTGTTAGTGTCTTGGGGTTGAACACCTCACATCTGGTTGTTCCATTTGTGCAGGGTTCAACCCCAGGGCACTGAGGGAGCGGAGGTCCAAGCTGGTCTTGGCGGGTCTTTACCGGACTCGGCCCGCCTCCGCCTCCTTCGGGACTACTGTACCTGCAGTTGTTCCTCTGTGGCACCCCTCCTGCTCCTGGGACTCAAACTCCCGCTTCTGGAGAGGAGAGGGATGCTGCTAAAAAGGACCGGAGGGAGAAGCACCACAAGCGGCGGGCCGAGACCTCTGTTTCGGCCCCGCCAGCCAAGATGGCTTCTCCCGGCTCCTGTCGGTTCGGTCTCCTCCTTCTCGCCCGTCCCCTGTGTGCTTTACACCGGGCCCTGAGGAGGAGGAGACCCGACCTCCGCCGAGGCTAACGAGGAGGCACTCCAGGCCTACCTCGGTAGCCTCTTCGAGATCTACCCATAGCCTTTCTGATGCTGATCTGGACCGGATGATGAGAAGGTTCATCCAGGCCCAGATGCAGATGGGAGTGCTCTTGCCTCCTCCGGGGAGCTCAACACCCTTTTTAAGCCTATTGCTCCTTCTCCGACCCGCTATCCAGGTTCGAGCAACTGGAGCCGAGCAGCTTCGAGCCGGGAAGGTCGGAGCCGATAGTACTTGGTACCGGACCCGACCCTGCCCTCGAGTGCCGGACCCGATCTCGGAGCCTGGATCCGAGCCGGATCCGGGGATCAGTGCTCCTTCGGCGCCGCCTGTGTCGGAGCGCACTGTCCTTCGGATCCGAGTGCTTCGGCGCCGGCTCCGATCCACTCTTCGGATCCGAGGGGAGCCGATTGTCGGATCCTTTGGTCGAGGTCGGCCCTTCGGCCTTTGATGTAGTGGAGAGGGCTCTGTTGAGGGTCTCCGGACCCCGGCACTTGCTTCGCCCGGCCCCGCTCCCTCTGCACTGGGCCAGGCTTCCACCATCCGCCCCTGGGACAGCCCGCTTCTGTGCCCCAAGTTGCTCCTATGGAGCAAATTGCTGCTTGAGGACTCCTCTGACAGCCCCCCAGAGGAGGCCCCTCGCAAGCATACGTGCAAAAGGAGGCACATTGACTCCCCCGAGTCTCTCACTGAAGACACGGACTTGGAGGAAGGGGAAGGCTCCCCACGGTCACCCCCCGAGGATGTCTCCTTTGGAGACATCATGGAAATGCTCCGTATTAGGGGGGGGTGGTCTGCCCCCAAGTCTTCCTCGGACGAGTCCGTGTTCTTGGAGGCATTTGAAACGGGCCCGTCTACCTCTTGGGTGTCCCCCCCTGCCGACCCCCTGGTGGACCTTACCACCACCAGGGCGTGGAAGGAACCGGACACCGTGGAACCAATTCCCAAAAGACCGGATAGGATCCTTAGTCCGCCCTCCGACAGGACCCATTGGAGTAAGGGGCCTCCTGTAGATGCCATGTTGATGGCGGCGGCCACAAAGAGGGAACTGGCTCAGGAGAGTCCCTCAGTCCACCCACCGAGCAAGGAGTCTCGGATGATGGACCGCTTGGGGAAGCGGATGTTCAGTTCGGCGACCTTCTCGGTAAGGGCGCTGAACTATTTGGCACATGTTATTCGGATGCAGCGAGATCTTATTAAGGAATACGCTGCATCCCCCCGAGTCCATTTCGGAGGAGGACAGAGTTCTGCACTCCACCAAAATGGCCACTCTTAGGTCAGTTACAAATACTTCTATGCGGCTACTCTCCCATGCAACGGAGGGCCGCTAGAGCTGCGGAACAGGACTGGTCACTAGACGCCAGGCCTGGCTCCGCCACTGCGATTTTTCTGAGCCCTTCAAGGCTGCGTTAACGCCCCTTTGATGGTTCTGCTCTGTTTGGCAAGACCGCTCAGACGCTGACCCAGAGCGAGAAGGACGGAAGACGCTGTCTGCCGTCGGAATCCGCTTCTCTGCACCCCAGAGGCCCTATTCTAGGAACCAAAAGGGTCAGAAGAAGATGTGGTTCCGGAAGTCGCAGCAGTCCCAGCCTGCTCCGGACAACCAGTCCTTCCGTGGCAGAGGAGGACAGGGAGGACGCCGCCCTAGAGGCAGAGGGGCTCCCAGAAACTTCGGGTCCAGGGAACCTTTCTCTGAACGGCCCGCGCAGCAACCCTGAGGGGTTGCCCGACTGCTCTACTCTGGAGGCAGTCGGGGGACGCTGGGCACCTAGCGGCATGGGAGTCCATAACATCGGACCGCTGGGTTCTCCAAATCATATCCAGGGGATATCGCATTCCTTTCCTTCACCTTCCAAAGTTAAAGTCCCTCCCAGACGTCCCACCCGGTCAACGGGAGGCCGCTTTGGCAGAAATTGGCCATCTGCTAAAGAAAAGAGCCATCCAGCCCGCTCCCCAGACCAGATCGGAACAGGGTTCTACTCCAGATTCTTTTTAGTGCCAAAAAAGACGGGGCAACTAAGACCAATCCTAGACCTCTCTCTCTTGAATCTGGCAGTCCCCAAAGAAAAATTGCCAATGGTCACTCTGCAATCTATTCTCCCCTTCTGGGAGAAAATCACTGGATGTGCTCGATAGATCTCAAGGACGCCAGACTACCACATCCTGATGGACAGGCGCCCAGGAGGTTTCTCCGCCCGGCTGGGAGCCAGTCACTACCAGTTCCGGGTCCTTCCCTTTGGTCTCACCACAGCCCCCAGGGTGTTTACCAAAGTACTAGCAGTGGTAGCGGCCCACCTGAGGCTTCAGGGGGTGCAGGTCTTTCCCTACCTGGACGACTGGCTCCTTACCGCCCCAACAAGGCATCTACTTCTCTTGGCGCGAGACTCCTTTCTCCATCTTGCTCCATTTCTGGGCATCACAATAAATACAAACTCCAACCTGGTGCCCACACAGCTCTTAGATTTCATAGGGGCCAGACTAGACACAAGGAGTTTACGAGCCTTTCTCACTGCGGACAGAGTTCTAAATCTGCAGCTCCAGGTGCGGGCCATTCTCCATTCAAATTCTGTTCCAGCGGAGTTGGTCCTGAGGGCTCTAGGGTCCATGGCTTCGGCTATAGCACTTCTTCCTCTTGCCAGGCTCAATATGCATTCTACAGTGGACGCCTTAGTACAGTGGCCATACCTTGCTCTGGCCATGCATCATGCCATAGCGATCAGCGAGGCTTGCAAGCGGTCCGTCTTCTGGTGGCTCCGCCCGGGGGATCTCCACGAGGGTCGCCCATTTTGTGCTTCTCCCCTCTCGCCACGGTGACCTCGGCCGCCCTCCGCCTCGGGTGGGGGGGGGCACTTTGCGGGCCGGACAGTCCAAGGCACGTGGAACGATTCAGAGACCTTACTGCATATCAATGTTCTAGAGATGAGAGCAGTGCTCTTAGCGTTGCTAGCACTTCAGGACTTTCTTCCCTTGGGAACAATTGCGATTCAATCGGACAATATGTCTGTTGTCTGGTACATCAACAAGCAAGGGGGAACAAGGTCTTACCCTCTTTGTCGAGAGGCCATGAGAGTTTGGGAATGGGCAATCTCCACCAATCGCTTTCTCATAGCAACGCACATTCCGGTCGGTCCAACATCCTAGCGGACAAGCTCAGTCGCACCATTCTGACCCCTTACGAGTGGTCTCTCAATTGTCAAGTAGCGGAACGCATATTCGCACGGTGGGGAACCCCTTCATGCGATCTTTTGCTTCTCCCTCAAACACCAAGTGCGACAGTTTTTCGCTCTGATACCTCCTCCCGGAGGTACCCCAAGAGACGCTCTGGTGCATGCTTGGCCACCCGGTCTTCTGTATGCCTATCCACCCTTGCCTCTGATGCTGCAAGTTCTTCAGAAAGCTTCGGGTGGGTTGCAGAATGATTCTCATTGCTCCATTCTGGCCTCGACAGATCTGGTTCCCTTCCTAAGGTCTCACTCGGTGAATCCTCCTTGGATTCTAGATCCCATCCCGGATCTGATATCCCATCCATCCTGCATTCCTCCTCCGAACCTGGACAACCTGAAGCTGACCGCTTGGCTGCTCCAGTTCCACTCTTGATAAGGACTCCCGGTATTTCTTCACCGGTAAAGGCTATTTTGGTGGCGGCTCATAAACCATCCACTAGAAAGGTTTATCGAAGCAAATGGAAACGCTTTCTCTGTGTGGGCGGAGCGGCAAGGCCTGAATCCCTTCACGGTTCCTCTCCCTGTAGTGCTTGATTTTCTAACCTCTCTCTTTAATGATGGTGCCAGCAGTTCCACAGTCAAAGTTCAACTGGCGGCAATTTCTCACTATCACATTGGTCAAGATTCTAATCCTCTTATGTCAGCCAAATTGTGTAAAACATTTCTTAAAGGTACTTTCCTTCTCAGGCCCCTATAAAACAAGCAGTTCCTCCTTGGGACCTTTCTTTGGTCCTACAGGCCTTGACCGCTCCCCTTCGAGCCCGCTGCCACGGTGGATCTCAAATTTTTGTCCTACAAGACAGCCTTTTTGGTAGCCATTACATCAGCCAAGAGAGTTTCTGAACTTCAAGCTTTATCAGCTAAACCTCCTTACTTGGTATTTCATCCGGACCGTGTCTCCCTCAGGACCAACCCGTCCTTCCTTCCTAAAATCGCTTCTGAAGCAAACATCAATCAATCCATTAACCTCCCTGTTTTCTTCCCTAAGTATGAAAACAAAGGTGAATATAAGCTACACTCACTAGATGTTCACAGGCAACTTAGATTTTATTCAACAGGACAGCTGGTCATAGGCAATCCGACCAGCTGTTTATTTCCTTTGCAAAATTCAATTTGGGCAAGCCAATTTCTAAAGTTTCTCTGTCCCGCTGGATTTCACAGTGCATTTTATTGGCTTATCAAGCGCCAGGAAGGCCGCACCGGGGTGTTCATGCCCATTCAACCCGGTCAGTATCTACCTCGGCAGCCTTCAAGGCTAGGATTCCTCTAGATGATATTTGTGCAGCAGCCACGTGGGCTTCATCTCATACATTTATTTCCCACTATAAGTTGGATCTTGCATCTAGGGTAGAGCATCCTTTGGCTCGCGGTGCTCCGGAATATCCTTCCATGATGGCCCCAAGATTCAGGTAGCTGGGGACTCTGTCCCACAGGTTGCAGACAAATGAAAATCCTACTTCAGATTTAGAAGTTATGTACTCACCATAGCGTTCCACCTGAGTGGGGGTGTTCATTTGGCTGCAACCAGTCCGCCCCCCTACTCCCCTGGCCTTTCAGTTTCCTGCATATTCCTTGTTACCCTTTTTAGGGTATTGTTGCTTTGGCAAACTCGATCTGAGGTCATGAGGGTAGAGCAGGGCATTATGGGTGAGGGGAGGAGCTGAGAGCTTGGATCCATAGCTGGAAAACCATGCCGGTTCGGATCCAATATCGGATCCATAACCCACAGGTTGCAGACAAATGAATACACCTACTCAGATGGAACGTTATGGTGAGTACATAACTTCTAATTTCTACCTTTATATTGCCAAAAAAACAGGTTTGTGACAGTGCACATTCCCTCCTTTGCAACATAAACTAACAATGTCATGATCTTTTTGTATTTGGGAGCATTGATTTGTATATCATACTTTCAGGAACGGAGTATTTGGGTGTCTGTTCCCCTACCTTGCTTTTGTGATTGCCTGGTTGGTTATGGTCTTGTGTACATGGCTGAAACAGTCAGAAGGTTGTTCATGTAATGTCTTGAAAGCTTCTTCAGTAGTCACATCACAAACCTGCATTATGTCCGTAACATGCCCTTTAATGGCTAGTAGCCATCAATGGGTAGATGTTCACAGTAAGTTGTCAGTCGTGTTATAGGGCTTTTGGAACAAAGTTTACTGAATTAGTTGATGGGTCCTCTTATCTTGTTAGTGCATCTGCCTTGATTAGGACCCAACTCAGGCTGCAAAAATAGCCTGATGTTGAGCATTAGTCCCCTCCACCCCTGACGTTCTCATTTAATTAATTTTCTTTTATTTATTTATCCTTTATTGACCAGGTTTATCCCGCCAGGCTAGTGACCTCTCTTCAGGGGAGACCCAAGGTGGTGTTTATACTACATGGGGAAATTTGGCCAGAGCATCAGGGAATTTCCCCTTCTCTTTTCAGTAGGTGTCATGGGATGTTTTGCATTCACCTGAGCTACCATCAGTCAGAGATGTCGCCTTGGTTTAGTGTCTCTTTTGAAGGACAGTTGATAAGAGTTGTCTAGTGAATATTGCTGGAAGAGAACGAAAATACAATTGGTATGATTTTTTTTTTTTTTGCCTCCAGAAGTAGCTTTCTTCACTGTTAATGTCATCTTCTTTGTCTTGTAGTAAACAGTGAAGGCTAGAGACATTACCATTCCTACCACATACCCAGAGTTTGAAGAACCTTTCAGCTGAGTAAAACAGGTAGTCGGATTATCATTTCATTTGTGAGTGAGCAGATCCATAGGCTACTATTCTGAGCCATTTGAATCACCCCTGTGGGTGATCACTCTTTTTTGTGTCGCCGCCAATGATGAACACCTTCTGTATGATAGGATACTTGATAAGTTCAAAATGTATCCTGTCAAGGTAACTTTGTTTCATAGAGGATACAGTTGTGTAAACTACCACCTAGCTGTCTTACTGGCGGTAACTACATCTGCTTCCTTAACCTGGAAAGTACCCCAGTAATTATTTTGCCTCCAACTGGACAAGATGTCCAAGCACTTGTATTACTTGGGGGGATCAGAAGTACTTTGTGTCATGGTAGATTTGCATACCACAAGTTGTTACATTTCATTTTGTACTAGAGCAAGTTTATAAGGAGGTAAGTAATCTTTAAAGTGTCTTCCTGATTCAGAGACAGAGAAGCTGCTTACTGGTTATTGGCCCAAAATGAGTAGCCTCTTAATAATAATTGCATATTATTGGTGACATGACTAGCTCTTTTACCAAAGATGTAATATGTGATGTGACTGTTTGTTACTATAGGTTGCTGTGAAAGTCTGGATTCCCCAGAAAATTTTATCAGATGATGATGAACCATGAGTTTTCTAGCAGCCATCCTTTAAAACTACTAATCTTTAGGTGCTTATCCTTTTTGTCCACCTTTTCATAAGCAGGTTTGAAGTGCATCATATCTAGCTGTACCCTCTAGTATCTCTCGTACCATCGTTGGTAACGCCCTCTCCTACCCTTGTGGTATCTTTGATACCAACATTTGTATTTCTCTCTTTCTCTTCTGTACCTTCTTAGGAATTTGTTTGGTTGTGTATTGGATATGTCTGATAGAAAAAGGACTACGGGGTTCAAACATTGCACTGCTTGCAATGTCAGACTCCCCAACAGCGACTTACATGATGATTGTGTCTATTGTCTGGGGGTTTCCCACCTCTCTGTGAAATCTCCTTGCCAGATTTGTCTAAGCTTTAGTCAGCGGATGCTGAATGAGAGGAAAAACAAGCTTATCTTGAAAGGCCTACTATCTTAACCTTTCTCAGAGGCTCTTTCTGTGTCGGAGGTTTCAACCCCTCCATTGAACGGCAAGAAACGCCCACATTCCGATCCCTCTTCACCTGGTGGTGATAAGGGTAAGTCCCACAAATATAAGGCCCACAAGTCTTCTACAGAGCATAAGATTGCTCTCTTGGCTCCGACTTTTCCGGTTCCGAGCTCAGCTCCAGTGGCCTCTGTGGAGATTACCATGACTTGTACGTCGGCACCGCCTTCGGCACCGACCTCAACTACAGTAACAACTTCGGCTCCAGCATTATTCTCTTCGGTAGCTTTGGCATCAATCTCACCCCTTACCGCAGCGAAGTCAGTTCCAGTGATCCCCTCAGAGCCGATAATGACTTCTACTCCAAGTGTTTCTTCGGCGCAGAGTCCTTTCTCAGCACTGTTAGTTCCTCTACTACCTGTCTCCAACTTGGAATGTTCTGTGCCGACAATTCAAACACCACAGACCTAGTACCCCCCCTCAATGGACCCGTTTTTATGCCAGGCTTATAGCCCTTTTTTGGACCGACCTGACTCCCCTTCCAGAGTGTCTGTAAGGTCCACCAGGAGTCTGTCTGAACTGGATGTGGTGTGCCTGTTGGATCAGCTGTTGACAGCCAGAGGAATTACAAAGTTTTCAAAAACCCATCCCACTTCGGGTTTTGGGTCTATTGCTCCCATGACTCCCACTTATTCTCCTTCCTCAGATCCTTTGGTTCCGAGGCCCAGTGTTCTGACGTCCTTGGTGGGAACCCTTTCCTCGGCACCAACAGTGACTCTCTCTGAAGCTTCGAGGCCCCCCCCCCCTTTGGGTTTCGGTTCCTACAGAGCCGTCCCTTCCTTAACCTCATGGTTGGGGGGTGGAACCCTCGGTTTCCAGTACAGTTCCAAGTTTTTTTATCAGTTTCATCCTTGGATCCGGGGGCGGCACCCACCCCAATCTTGCTTGAGACTCCGCCTCATGGTGCAGGCCGCGCGACCCCGGTTCCGAGATTGTCTTCCTCAGTTCTGGGCTCTCATTCCTCTTTGGGCGGACGAGCTTTCCAGGTGATGGAGAGGGTGCTTGCTTCTGGACCTGCTCTTCCTGCGTCGGATCTTCCCTCCGCTCCCTCTGAACTACAGCTACTACGGGCCACCTCCCCAGGACACCAAGAGCACAAGCCTCAGGAAACCCCTGTCCAGGGTAATTTCCCTTTCGAGTCTTCTTCAGACGCTCCCACTAAAACCCCCCCTCGGTAGAAGGCATGTAAGTGGAAACACCTTGACTCCCCGGAGGAGTCCCTCACTGAGGATATGGATTACGATGATTGGGAAGGGTCCCCACGGTCAACTCCTGCCAATGTCTCTTTTGGAGACATCCTGGAAATATTGAAGCAGAGGGGTGACTGGAAGCCCTCCAATCCTTCCTAGGAGGAGTCCGTCTTCCTGCAGGCGTTCCGCTCTCGGCTGTCTACTTCTTGGGTGACCCACCTGCCGACGAGTTAGTCCAGCTCATCATGCAGTGTGTGTGAAAGAACCCTGATTCTGTTGAGGCCATTCCCCGGAGACCAGACAAGATTCTTTCCCCACTTGAGCAGCCCCACTGGTCTAGAGGTTTGCCAGTAGACGCTATGGTGGTGGCGGCGGCCACGGAAAAGGACCTTGCAAAGGAAAGTCTTACTGTCCACCCGCCCAACAGAGAGTCCCGGGCGGTGGACAGATTAGGGAAGCGAGTTTTTGCTTCAGCAACCTTTGCAGTCAGGTCTCTGAATTACTTGACACATTTTACGAGGCTCCAAAGGGATCATCTCGGAACTTTCAGGAGCCCTCGCCAGTCAAGTTTCTGACAGGTTGCGCGACAGGGTTGCTTCTCCAACTCATCCATGAGGTTGCTGTCCCACACAATCAAAGGGGCGGCTAGAGCTGCGGGTGCAGGCATAGTTGAGACGACACACCTGGATGCGCATTTGTTACCTTGCAGACTCCTTCAAGTCTTGCTTTTTGAACATCCCTATCGAACCGTCCGCTTTGTTCTCTTCTAAAGTAAAAGACACACTGGCCAGGTGTGAACAAGACAGAAAGACCTTGTCTGCCTTTGGCCTACGTTTTTCCAAACCTCAGCATTCTTTTTCCAGGAACCAGAGAAGTGTAAAGATATGGCACAAAAAATCTCAAGACCCTTTCCACAAAGCAAGTGGTGAGGGTTCCCCCAGAGGCGGAGGGGCATTCCAGTGGTGGAAGAAGCCTCTTTAGGGGCATAGGGGGTCCCCGAAATAAAGACTCCAGGGATTTTTTCTCAGTACGATCTTATCAGCGCTCCTGAAGTTCTGCCTGATTGCTTTCCTCTGGAAGCAGTCGGGGCTCGGTTTTCTCTGCACCAAACTGCCTGGCTCTCTATTACAAATTATCGGTGGGTGCAGAGAATAATTTCCAGAGGCTATTACATCCCTCTAATATCTTACCCAAAACCTTCAAAGTACCTTCCCGATGTTCCACCCAGTCGAAGGGAAGAGGCGGCTTCAGCGATAAGAAAGCTGCGTCAAAAAAGAGTCATCCGACCAGTTCCCTCAGACCATTACAGATCCGGTTTCTACTCAAGATTCTTTTTGGTGCCAAAAAAGACCGGAGACTGGAGATACATTTTGGATCTCGGCCAACTAAACAAGTCAGTGGTTCAAACCAAATTCCCCATGGTCACCATACAATCTGTTCTCTCCTTTCTTCGGGAGGATGTTTGGATGTGCTCGATAGACCTCTGGGATGTGTATTATCACATCAAAATGGACAAGTGCTCCAGGAGTCTCTTTCGCTTCCAGCTAGGAGCCAATCATTACCAATTCAGAGCCCTGCCACTCGGTCTCTCAGCGGCACCCAGAGTGTGCACGAAATGCCTGGCAATGGTAATAGCTCATCTGAGACTTCACTTCAGGGATTACAAGTGTTCCCATATTTAGACGATTGGCTTCTCTCCGCCCCCAGCAAGCGCCTACTGATCATGGCCCTCCAATACACACACTCACTGGTGGAGTTTCTAGGCATTACAGTCCATTGGTAAAAATCCAGTCTTCATCCTACCCAGCAATCAGAATTTATAGGAGCAGTATTCAATACTCAAACAAGCCAGGTCTCTCTCTCTCACCTCACAGGCTTCAGAGGTTAAGATTACAAGTGCAAGTTATACTCTGTCAAAGGAAGGTGTCAGCAAGCGATGTTCTACAGGCTCTGGAGTCTATGGCAGCAGCCATCCCGATTGTTCCTCTGGCAAGATGGCATAGACTGTTACAGTGGCTCCTTTTGTCCCAATGGGTGTCAAATCTTCATCTTCTAAACTCACAGATCCTCTTCAATTCCTGCAAGCAAAATCTTCTTTGGTGGATGAGGACAGATGAAATTGTTTGGTGTTGCCCTTTCCAGACTCCTCAATCCAACGTCACGGTGACCATGGATGCTTCCCTGATAGGGTGGGGGGGTGGGCATTTTCAGGGAAAGACGGTCCAAGGCACATGGTCCAACTTGGAGGCCAACTTGCATATTAAGAGCAGTGCTGTTGGAGTTGCAGGCATTTCACCCGCTCCTTCCATCGGGAACAATTGCAATCCAGTCAGACAATGTCAGTAGTCTGGTACATAAATAAGGAGGGACCAAATCCTACACCCTGTGTCGAGAGACCATGAGAATTTGGCACTGGGCAATAGCTTCCAACCGCTTTTTTTACAGCAAAACATATCCCGGGGAGCTCCAGTGTGATTGTGGACAGGCTGAGCAGATGCAGCCTCCTTCCACACGAGTGGTGTCGGTCCAAACGTGACGGCAGAAATTTTCAGTCGGCGGGGCTTGCCTTGCTGTGATCTTTTTGCTTCCCCTTCAGACAAATGCAGCAGCTTCTTTGCCCTTTTTCCCCCCAGACGGGGAATCACCGAGAGACTCTTTGACTCACAGTTGGCCCAAGGGTGTCTTCCTCTATGCTTGTCCTCCAATTTTTTTGATACCCCTATTTTTAAAGAAAGCAATTCGGTTGAGATGCAAAGTGATCCTCATTTCCCCATTTTGGCCTCTGCAAGTATGGTTCCCCTTCGTCTGGCCTCACCTGTTGCAACCTCCATGGATCCTGGACACTCGGCAAGACCTAATCTCTCACCCCCAAGGGTTGACTCCCCCAAATCTGTCCACTGTCAAGCTGACAGCTTGGTTTCTCCACTTCTGTTAGTCGCCAGGCAGGAAAGCCTCTCCTCACCCATTCCGCGATATTATTCTGGCCTCCCATAAACCATCCACCAGGAAACTCTACTGAGACAAGTTGAAAAGGTTTGTTCTCTGGTCTAATAATCGGATGCTAGACCCTTTTTCAACTTCTGCATCTGTTATACTTCAGTACCATTCTGAGTTGTTTTGACAGTGGAGCATCAGTTTCTACTATTCAAGTCCACTTGGCAGCTGTCTCCAATTTTCATAATGGTTCAGATGGTGTTCCTCTTATCTCCACCCGCCTTTGCAAGACCTTTCTCAAAGAAGTTTTCCATAGCAGACCCCCAATCAGACGGCCTGTAGAGACATGGAATCTCTCTCTGTTATAACAGTCTCTCTTTCTACCCTCTTTTGAGCCTGCTGCAACATATGACCTTAAATTCCTATCATGGAAATCGCTGTTTTTGGTAGCAGTCACATCAGCTAGACGGATATCGGAATTACAAGCCTTATGCATCAGGAGTCTGTATCTAATCTTTCATAAAGACAGAGTATCTCTTTGTACTAATCCATCTTTTCTTCCCAAAGTGGTGTCTGATTTCTCTGTTAACCAGTCCATTGAGCTCCCTGTGTTTTTTTCCACATTATTCCACTAAAGGAGAATGCTGTCTACATTCATTGGACGTACATAGACAATTACGTTTTTACTTGGACAGGACTAAATCTTTCCGCAAGTTGGATCAACTTTTCATATCCTTTTCTGGCCCAAAAATGGGATGTGCCATATCAAAAGTCACTTTATCAAAATGGCTCAGAGATTGTTTTACTTTTTTCATACTCACTGGCGAATGAATCTAAACCTGTTCATATCAAAGCTCATTCAATGAGAGCCATTGCAACTTCTGTTGCTTTTCACTTCAAGGCTTTTATGGACATTTGCACAGCAGCCATTTGGGCTAAACCCCATACTTTCATCAAACATTACAAATTGGACTTGGTCTCCAGGGGAAGAGCGGCCTTCGGCTCAGTGGTTCTCGGGAATGTTCTTCCATAAGGGCCACCCAGGTTTTCAAGTACCGTAGGATTCTGTCCCATCAGTGATGAATGGGAAGAAGATTAACAACATTAGATAAAGAAGTTATGTCTTACCATAACGTTCCATCTGTGTTGTTGATCTTCTTCCATTCATCACACCCTCCCTCCATCTCCCACCAAAGGCTCCTGGTGGATCTTATGGGCCCTTGTGATGTTTCAGGGTTTCTGCACAACCTCTGGTTTTCTTCTGTATGTTGCATGCAAACTCGATATAAGGTAACTGGAAGAAGGGCATTGTGGATAGCAGCTTAGCTCGAGAGTTTTTGGTGTACGCGAGCTTGGTATTAGGATGACTCTGTTCCGAAGGCTTGGAACCGAACCCATCAGTGATGAATGGAAGAAGATCAACAGCACAGATGGAATGTTATGGTAAGACATAACTTCTTTTTAAGAGTTTATAATTAGGAGATGTGCTTGACTGAGGATGTGAAGGTGCAACTCCTTAATCCACTTTTGGGCAAGGAGTTTACTCTTTCATTCTCACAAAAGATCTTCAAAAAAGCTGGAGGAAAAGCATAATAATGTCAAGCCTGTTAAATAGCTGTTCTGTCTTCTGTTATCAGTGTACCTTATGAACCACCCGTCCAAACACTGGCCATTTTACAGATGCAGAGTAAAAGGGAAAAAAAACATTGGAGAAAAAAGGCCTTTCGTATTAATTTGATGCCAAGCAAAGTCATCAGAAAAGAAGGCTATGGGTGGGCCTTCAGAACCAGGAACTATACATGAAGCAGCAGTGATTGTCACACACAGTGTAGACTGGGGAAAATCGGTTTGTTTTTTTTCCCTGAAAATTTGAACCAAATTACCCAGGACAGGTTCTTGTTGCAAATTGTATTTTAGGGATACTGGCTACAGTTTCTGTCTGTCCAGAAGTTCATGGAATGCCTCCTGTAACTGAAGTTCAAAGGCATATTTTACAACTCCACTATGGAGGCAGTGTTATAACAGGCAGCAGTTATGAGATTCTTGAGGTGAGAAGGCGGCACAGATTTTAAATGAAAGCTGCTCCAGTTGCTAGGAAGAGAAAGAGATCTTGAAGGCCAGTCCTCAGTCTGTCAAATTTAAACTAATTCTTAAAGGCTCCATAGTTCAGAATACTGAACTTGCGCATCTTCGTTTTCAATTGAGCAGGTCTGTTTCTGTATGCTTATCCTTCGATCCCCTTATCCCTAAGGGTGGTACAGAAGGTAGGGAAAGATTGGTTAAAATTGCTTCTAACAATCCTCTTTTGGCTGGGGCAGCATTGGATGTTCATCAAGATCGTCACTGTTGCAGCCCTGATAATAGGGATTACTGCTGCAGCTGAGTTTGACATCCAGCCTGGCTTTTAGAGCTTAGCATTCTACCCCTCCTTGCCAGACTGATGCCACCGTTCTTTAGACATCAGCATGCTTCTGGTTTAAAGGAGGTCTCTGCCAATGCCATTTTTAGTTCTTTCTTGTAGCAACACATGTATGTATGTATGAAGCCAAAACAAGTAAAACAGTTTGCATCAGTCTAGGCCTTCTGATTTTGGATGCCATGTAGTTCAAAACTTTCTTATCCCAGAAGAAGGTGTCTTAAGTTCTTTATTTCAGCAGATGACTGTGGAGATGAATATATTAGCTCAGGATTTCTTGAGCTCCCTGGGCTACATGACCTTTGCCATTCTTATTGTTTTCAAAGTGAAACTCTGTACAACAATGGCCAATGAAGTAAAGTTCTCTCGGAGAATAGGTAGTGTGGTTAAATGATATAAAACTTAAAAGTGCAACTGAAGAAGAAGATACCGAAAGTGCTTATCGTTTGGAATACATAGGGACTGTTTTATTCTACATCACTATTTTAACTTGACATGAAGAGTTTAACTTTTCCTACAATAAAAGGATTTTAACTGCCATTAAAGCTAGAAGCATTTATTTGATCTGTTAGACTGGTTAAGCTGTTATCACAGTTCATCACAGTCACATAGCAGCTACTACATCTTCAGTGTGGTTACTTTTGTATATCAGACCAAAAAGGTTGGATACTTTGAAGCCATCATAAGACTGGAAACTTTGGAGCCATCATTCCGCTATGGTATAACTGCATTCACAGCGTGAATATCTTGTAAGTGCATTTAATTTAAGTACTGGAAATGTACACAAGTTTTTTGCTATATATGTTGCACTTTTAAGTTTTATATCATTTAACCACACTAACTATTCTCCAAGAGAACTTTACTTCATTGGCCATTGTTGTACAGCGTTTCATTTTGAATACTGTTTTTACTTGTTACTGATAGCTGTACTTTATCATTAGGAGGTACCCTTTCTTTATTTGCCATTCTTATGGTCCCACTAATAAGATTACATGGAAGAATGCTGCAGTGGTTCCTCATGGATACCTGGGAGCAGCACAGCCAGTCACTGATTGTGCTATTCCAATCTTCACCTCACGGAGGCAGGAGCTGAAGTGGTGGCCAACATAAGTACAAAAGGAGGAGGGGTGCCCTTCATGCAGCCAGCCCCAGATCAGATTCTAACCACAGACCACTCTGAACTGCCTAAGGTAGGGGGAAGCTCATGCAGTGGTCCTTAAATTTCAAGGTGCTTGAATTTCCAGCGAGCAAAAAAGGGGGGCATATAAGCATGAAATAAATGACCAGTCTGATGTCAGTCTTCACATAATCCTTGACAGTGGGCTCTGTTCCGAGCCTCTGAACAGACTCTGCCATTATTCCAGCTCGCACCTTCCAAAACTCTTGAGCTAAGTTCTACCCACAATGCTCCTCACCAAATTACCTCAGATCTCGTATGCCACTTCGTAGTGCCAGATGCGTTCAATCCAGTCTCCTGAGCTTTAGCTTTCTTCAAACTGTAAATCAGATTTTTTTTCTTATCTTTCAAATAAATTTTCCCATTATCTCTTTCTTTACTATCCGCTACTCTAGATTTTCTTTCGCGTGTGCATGAGAGTGTTTTCTTCTCTCCTTTACCGTTGGGTATTCTTAAGTACCATCATCAGCAGTTTTTTCCTGCGTTCCCTTTCTCTGATAAAAAAAAAAAAAAAAAAAACTTTCTTTATTCTAAAGTCTGTGTTTGTGCGTGCGTGCATGCACGCACGAGTGTATCTCTATATAAGGTAACCTTGGTTTTGAAAACATGGCCAACAAACCCTCCAAAGGCACCTCTGTCTTCAAGAGGTGCCAAAAGTGCAATAGACAAATGCCTAATTCAGATGGACACACACTTTGTGTATATTGTCTTGGTGGTGTCCATCTGCAGGAAGACTGTGCAGTCTGTTATGGGTTCAGTTCCAGAACCTTGATACAGCTCAAAAATAATTTAATTTTTAAAGGCCTTCTTAAATCTGAGTTTGAAGAGGAAATATCTGGTCCCATGACAGAAGCCAGCTCCTCCTCTTTGTCATCCTCTTCCTCTATACCATACCAGTGGAGTTATTTGTTTCTGACAATTCCTTCAGAACAGCCTTCTAAATTGCCCAGGTCTCCAACGGTGCTGGCAGTCCCATCAACACCACTGGGCCTAGATTCCCATCCCTCTGTGCCATCGGCATCAACTACTTCAGTTCCAGCTTCTGTGCTGACAACTCTCCCTTTGGCACCAACAGACGTTTTGGTACCGAAGGAACCTCCGGTGTTAGTTCTACCTCATACTACCCCCTCCATAGATCTGTTTGTGGACCATCCTAGTCCTTTTTAGGAGAGACAGCCACCAAGTCTCCATCTGCATCCTCTATTCGATCCTCCAAGAGTCTTTCACAGTCTGATGATATGAGATTGGTGGACCAGGTCTTGACTGGGAGGGGATTACCTACATCCACGGTTCCTAGCCTAGTTAGCTCTGGAACCTTGCCGCCTTCTACACCCATCCATATTTCTCCTTCGACTCCAGCTGAGATTTTTCAGCCCCCGGTGCCAACCTTTCCAACTTCGACTGTTTCGATACCAACCAGAGGTCTTTCTCCAACATTGATAGTTACCCTGAGTTCTGTCGGTTCCTCGGAAATGGAGACCACCTGGGGTCGAGGCTTCATTGTCTAGTCCGGGGGACAGGGTTTGACTTGAATTCTTTCAGAGCCTTCCATGTGCCTTGGTGCATCTGCATATGTAAGCTTGGCCACGGCTTCTACATGGGGGGCAGCCTACTCTGTGAGGGATGGGACCACAGTTCTTAATTAGTCTATTTTGGTTCCAGGCTCCCGTCCCTCTACGGGGGGACCTGGCTTCACTGGCTATGGAGAGGGCCTTGTCTATTGCAGGCACAGTCTATGCCGTAGCTGTTGGACCAAACATCATGTCCATCCCCTCGACCGGAGCTTCTTGCCAGTCTCTACCCCAGGACAGAGGCAACAGAAGTCTCAGGGCCAAACCACTCTGGTTGTGTCATCTTCAGACACCTCTCCTGAGCACCCCACCGAAGAGGTACCTTCGAAGAAAAAGTACAAGAGGAAGCACTTGGACTCCCCTGAAGGGTCTTTCACTGAAGATACTGATTTTGATGAAGAGGAAGGCTCCCCGAAGTCACCCCCTGAAGATGTTTTCTTTGGGGACATCCTAGAAATCCTTAAACAGGAGAGTTAGCTGGACTACCCTCCATCTTTCCTCAGAGGAATTAGTATACATGGAGGGTTTTCTTGCCCAGCCCTCTACCTCTTGGATCTCTTCACCCACTGATGATCTTATTAAACTGATTGCTCAGTGGGCTTGGAAGATACCTGACTCTGTCAAGCCCAGTCTCCTCTGACCATATTCTGTCTGCCGCAAAAGATGAGCAGCACTGGGCCAAAGGTATTCCTGTAGACACCATGGTGTTAGCGGCAGCCACCAAGAAGGAACTTGCTGGTGAAAGTCCTACTATCCATCCTCCAAACAAGGAGTCTAGGACACTGGTTAGATTTGGGAAGTGTGTATACGCTTCATCGACTTTCACCGTCAGGTCCTTGAACTATATGGCACATTTAACAAGACTTCAGAGAGCTCTGATTAAAGAGCTTTCACATGCTCTCTCAGGAGCAGTAGTTGAAGGGGCTCAAGACAAAGTTGTTTCTCAGCTCACCACCCTAGAATCCATTTCCAATTCGTCCATGAGGCTAATTGCTCATGGTGCCAAAAGGACAACTAGAGCAGCGGGTTCAGGCATAGCCATCAGGAGACGCACCTGGTTGCACTTGTGATTTCGCAGAGCCATTTAAGTCTTCTTTCATCAACAGATGTGAGAAAGATGAGAAGACCCTCTCTGTCATGACCGTATGCTTTTCACTCCTCAACAGCCCTATTCTGGAAACCAGAGAAGTGGTAGGCTATGGTTCAAAAAAGACTGTAGGACCATTCCAGGACTCGCGTGGCAATGACTTCCCCAGGGGCAGAGGGGGAAGCAGTAATGGAAGACGTCCTCTAAGAGGCAGAAATGGCTCGCAGGATCAGCATTCCTGGGATTCTTTCCCTGGTATCTCCCATCAGTGCATCTGAAAGGAGGCCCGATTGCCTTCCTCTGGAGGCATTTGGGGAATGAGTATCCTTGCAGCAATCTGCTTGGCTAAAAAAAACAAATGGGCACAGAGGGTTATGACCAGAGCTTGCAACATTTCCCTGTCAGATGAACCAAAAAGACAAAGAAGAGTCCCGGACGTTCCACCCTGTCACAAGGAGGCAGCAGTCTTAGAAATTCAAAAACTGCTCAACAAAAAGAGTCAGTCAGGCAATCCCTCCAGACCAGAGGGGATCTGGAATTTACCCAAGATTCTTTTTAGTGCCAAAGTAAACAGGGGACTAGAGACCAATTTTGGACCTCAGTCAGTTGAACAAATCAGTTCAACAAATCAAATTCCAGATGATCGTGGTTCAGTTCATACTTCACTTCTTGAAAGAAGACGATTGGATGTACTTAGTAGATCTTCAGGATGTGTATTATATAAAAATGGACAAGCGGTCCAGAAGGTTCCTGCATTTCTGGCTGGGAGCCAGTCACTGTTAGTTCAGGACACTGCCATTTGGTTTCACCACAGCCCCCAGGGTGTTCACCAAATACATGGTAGTAATATCTCATCTCAGACTGCTGGGATTCCGAGTGTTTCCATATCTAGTCTATTGGCTCCTTACCGCTCCCGCCAGGTGTCAACTCTTAAAGGTACAATATTATGCTCGTCTCCTTTGTTCCAGCCTAGGCATCACAATAAACTGTGAAAAATCCCATCTCGAACCATCTCAGTAGCTGGAGTTCATTGGAGCTATGCTCGACGGTCACTGGCATTGTATCACTTCCCCTAGAAAGACTCCAGAGGGATCAGATCACTTGTGAACCGGATCATTCACAGCAAGAAAGTTTCAGAAAGACTCATTCTACAGGCCCAAGAATCAGCGGCAGCCTCTAGTTCCCGTGGCCAGATATCTCATGCGGATTCTTCAATGGCTTCTGGCCTCCCAATGGCCCTTATTGAATCACCCAGTGTCTCATCTGGTTATGATTACCAATTGATGCAAGGAAGATCTGAGTTGGTGGCTTCAATCCAACGAAGCCTTGTCAGGCTGTCCCTTTGTTCCCTCCTCAACCCCAAGACATAGTGACCACGGATGTGTCGCAGATAGGGTGGGGGGAACATTATCTGTTAGACAGTCTAAGACACCTGGTCCTAGCTGGAAGCCAATTTGCATGTCAGCATTGTAGAGATGAGGGCAGTGCTTCTGGAGTTGCAAGCATTTCAAGAAACCTTCCCTTGTGAACGAGTGCGATTGAAACTGACAATATGTCAGTAGTCTGGTATATCAGCAAGCAGAGGGGGACCAGCTGTTACCCGTTTTGTCAAGGAGTGCTCTGATTACGACATTGGGAAATATCTTTTGACTGCTTTCTTGTAGCAATGCACATCCTGGGGAGCTCCAACGTGTTTGCGGACAAATTGAGCAGGCCCATCCTTATGCTTCATGAGTGGTCTCTTTATCCAGCGACCTGTTCATGTCCCCTCTGAACAAGTGCAGCAGTTACTCCCCCCCCCCCCCCGGGGGGGGGTGGAGTCACCCAGAGACGTCATTCACAATTGGCCCCCTAGTCTAGTGAACATCTTTCCTCCGTTTCTTCTATGTCAGTTTCTAAAAAAAAAAGCCAACAGGTTTGAGAACAGAATAACCTTCATTACCTCATTCTGGCATCGATAAGTCTGGTTTCTCTTCCTATGGCCTCATCTACATTGGAAAGCTTGGATGCTGGACCCAGCTCCAGACCTGTTGTCCCACCCGGAGTGACTGGTTCATCTGAATCTGCAACATCTCAAGCTCACTGCAAGGCTTCTCCAGTTCCCATGGTTGCCAGACATCCTTCCCTCTCTTCCTAGGTCCAGCATATTGATGTTCTTCGTGTTTCACTGTTGCAGTCATTACATTTGGGTAATCTGCTGGCAGGTTGCCCTCAGTTGGCATGAATTCCAAAGTCTTGGGTCCTGCGTCGGTTGCGGTCTTCTCTTCTATGACGTCAGGTCGTCAGGGGTATAAAACATGCAGCCGACGCCATTTTCTTCAGTCTTTCTTGCCACGCGGTGTCCGAAGCAGAAGCATTTCTCAAGTGCCGGTCAGCCGACTACTGAAATATTCGAATTTGAGTTTCAGACCGAAGTCTTCACTAACGCTAAGTACCCTGTTGGGGAAACTTTTTTCTTGCTTTTTACTGATGTCAGAAAAAGTTAATAACTGTATTACTTGTGGGAAGCAAATACCTCATAAGGATTTCCATTTATACTGTATTCCTTGCCTAGGCCGTGATCACAACGTGCCTGGCTGTCGGTTTTGTGCTAGATTTAACCAACGCACTATTAAACGTCTGTATATTTTTGCATCAAAGTATTTTGGAAACAGATTTAACTACCCAGAAATGTCGTTGGATAGCAATCCGACTGCGTTTTTTATGTACTCCAGTAAAGAAAAGGACAGAGAAAGGCAGTCGAGATCCAAAACCGACAACGAAGCTTCTCCTAAGCCGGTTCGCAGCCCCTGATACCCACTACCTTTGAGTCGCAGGCCTCTACCGACACCCATGTGGAGTCAGGCATGCCGCAAGATACTCTGGGTATTGGGCCAATGGATGTATCTCCCTCGGATACAGGCACCGGCTTCTGAGGGTGTATTCAGACCTCAACATTTGTATATCAAACCGACGACAGCTGTAAAACCAAAGACAAAAGCAACTTCTAAGACTAAAAAACTGACGCATGAATCACGTGCACAGGCCTCTGTGCCTAAAAAACAGATGATCAAAATGGCTGAAAATCTTATTACCTTGATCAGGGGTACCCATCCCCTGCCTGATAAGAGGCCTAGGCAAGACACTGATTATGAATCTTCAGATCAGGTTTCTATTTCTTCTGATTCCTTCTCTGATCAAGAATTATCTATACCTCCCTATGAGGATTATGATGCTGAGGAGTCTATTCCATCTGCATCTCCTCTTGAGGATTATTAATTTGGAGAAACCTTGCATACTTTGAGGGCGCATTTTCACTGGGAGAGTCTAGTCTTCTCAGAATCAAAAAAGAGACTCGGGGATTTCCTTCTCTCTCAGCACAGGCCTTTAGCTATTCCCACTGTTTTAGACATTGTGGATGATGTGTTTTCGGAGTCAAGCTTGACACCTGACTCCTTACCTCCGGCTCCCAGTAAGCCTGACAGATATTACAGCATCCCTGACTCACATAAATTGTTATTTAGAAACCCTGCTGCTGATCCTGAATCTATTTCACAGGGTCCAAAGGGAGTTAAGGCCTCAACAGCAAAAAATCCTACCTCCTCTGACAGAGATTCAAGGGAACTGGACAGATGGAGAAAAAAGGTTTATACATCTGCACCCTTAGCAATCAGGGCTTTAAACTGTCAATTTCATATGCTTAAGTACCAACAACATGTTATGGGATTGCTGAAATAGAAAATGATGTTGATTTCAGAATGTGCAGAAAATAAAGAGTTGCAGGAATTATTGCATGCAGCTGAACAAGTTGGAAAGCATACTTTGCAATGTGGTTTTGATTCCTTAGAGGCCTCCTGCAGGGCTGCAGTTACTGGATCTGTGATTAGAAGGCATGCCTGGTTAAAGGAACAAAATTTGCCTGATCATGTTAAAGCTAAGTTGCTAGATGCACCTTTATAGCATGATTCTCTGTTTGGTATTAAGGCAGAATAGGTTTTAAAGAAAATGGAAGACAAAGCTAAGTCTATGCAAACTGTCAAAGACTTGTTACAAGTGCAGCCACCAAGATTCAGTAGACACTGGCCTACAAAAAATTGGTCTTTTCCTGTGTCAGACAGAGCTCAAAGGGGCAAATCCAGACGCCCTAAGGGTTCCAGATACCAGGCGCAAGATTCATACAGGTCAAAGCAGTGGGGCCCTTCCACCTCCAAATCTGGAGGAGATAAAGCGCAAACCTACAGAAAGCAATCCCAATGACTTCCCTCTGCCTGCATCAAGCACTTATCTTTTGGCAGCACCCATAGGGGGAAAATTAGCACTTTTTGTTCAAAATTGGCAGTTAATAACCCAGGACAAGTGGGTACTAAACATCGTATCACAGGGATATAGGTACCATTTCCACACTCTGCCAATGGCAAATGGTTGACCAGATCTGCCAAAAAGTCAATGGGCAGAGGCACAGAAACAGGTTACGTCCCTCGTGGATATGGGGGCCATTCAGACAGTACCAGAACAGGGAAAAGGACAAGTTTTTTACTCGACTGTCCTTGGTACCCAGAAAGGACAAGGCCTGGTGGCCAATACTGGATTTATCAATTTTGAACACGTACCTAGACGTTCCAAAATTCAAAATGCTGACTTTGCAGCAGTGCCCATGCTGGGCAAGAATGTGCTTGGCTGGTGACTTTAGACCTAAAAGAGGCATACCTGCATGTCCCAATAAGACAATCGTGCAGAAGATGCCTCAGATTCAAGGCTGTCTTAATGCATTACCAATTCTCTGCACTGCCCTTTGGCTTATCTACTGAGCCCAGGGTCTTTACAAAGTGCCTGGCACCAGTAATTGAATTTTGCAGACAAAGAAGTATACAGATATACCCTTACTTGGACGACTGTCCCATTCAAGAAGAGAGCAAGGACACTCTTCTTCAACAACTGGCGTTTGTGAAAAGGCTTCTAATTTGCCTAGGGTACACAATGAACAAAAAGAAATCACAACTGGTACCCTCTCAAAGGATAACGTTCTTGGGTGCAAGCTTGAATACAACTGCCCAGATGGCTTACCTTACGCCAGACAAGAAAAGGCAACTGGCTACTTACTTCAAACTGATGGCAACAAAAACCCAGTCTTCTGCAAGACAAATTCTGCAGACTCTGGTCTTCATGGCATCCTGCATCCTACTGATTCCATATGCAAGGCTGCATATGAGGAAACTTCAATGGTACCTAAAAGTTTATGGAGTCAACATTCTCACAGTCTGGAAACAACGATTCCTCTCATTCCCTGCCTGCAACATGAGTTTCTATGGTGGGCAAAGGCATGTCACCAAAACATGGAACAACTATTCACTCTACCCCCTGCCAGCCAAACCATAACAGACTCATCAGATTATGCCTGGGGGGCCCACATGGCAGGAAGATGCATTCAGGGCATATGGTCACCAACACAAATGCATGTAGATATCAACCAGAAAGAAATGCTAGCTGTTCAAAATGCCCTAACAGCCTTCAAGAACTTACTTCATCCAGGACAACTACTGATAAAGACGGACAACACCACAGTCATGTGGTATATAAACAAGCAAGGGGGCACACATTCATACCCCCTTTGCATATTAGCCATGGCACTGTGGGACACAGCGTTGACTTTCCAAATACATCTTCAAGCTCAATTCCTGCCAGGAAAACAAAACACTCTGGCAGACTATTTAAGCAGAAACCTTATGGATCCCCACAAGTGGAAACTAAATCTACCCAAATGTAATGACTGCAACAGTGAAACATGAAGAACATAGTACAGTTGTGTACACTTACAAAAATGTAGATGTTCAAGTGTATTCACTGTTGCAGTCCAGGTTACCCTCCCGCCATCCCCCTGTCATTCTGGAGTTTATCTTTCCTTCTCTATCTTCTACAACCTATGTGGTGTATTTGCTTGTAGATGAAGGTAAAGTTTATATTGATGTATGTGTATTTATATATATATATATATATATATATATATATGTATATATATATATATATATATATATATATATATATATATTTTTTTTTTTGCTAACATTGGGGGCAAGAAAAACTAAACAAAATGGTGACGGCTGTATCATAACAAGTGACAAAAGTTCACTAAATGGTTGGTAGACTGTAATCTTGACCCATATTCAGCTCCCATACACAAAGTTTTAGACTTCTTAGCCATGCTGTTTGAAACGGGTGCATTTTGCTGTGATATCTAACTTCCATACTGGTTTCATTGGTTCTTCACTTATTTCACATAAACTTAGTAAAGCATTTTTGAAAGGAACCTTAAGGCTTAGATCTCTATATAAGGAACCCTCTGCACTTTGGGATTTGAGTCTGGTTCTTCAGTCCCTGATTTCTCCTCCTTTCGAACCTTCAGCAAGTTGTGACCTAAAGTTCTTGTCCTGGAAAGCCTTATTTCTAATAGCTATCACTTCTGCCAGAAGAATATCGGAAATGCAAGCCTTGTCCTGCAGACACCCCTACTTGATTTTTCAAAAGGACATGATCTCCCTCAGAACAAATCAAACTTTACACCTCACAGTTTTTTTTCTTAATTTTTCCAATAAAGGCGAGTACTGTTTGCATTTACTAGATGTTCACAGATAATTGCATTCTTACCTTTACAGAACGAAGGATACCAGAAAGTCAGGCCAGCTCTTTATAGCCTTTTCTTCAGTTTCCTTGGGGAGACCAGTTTTTAAAGCTATTTTGACTAAATGGCTTAAGGATTGTTTCACCTTTATTTACAGTTAAGAGTCTCCATGCACCATGCCCTGTAAAAGCACATTCAACGAGAGCTATAAGCTACATCTGCAGTTTTTCATGCCAGAGCTTCTTTAGATGATATTTGTGCAGCAGCAACATGGGCATCTCCTCATACCTTTATTACTAATTACAAACTGAACCAGGTCTGTAGGGGACGTGCATCATTTTGCTCGATGGTGCTCAGGAATAATCTTCCATGAGACCTCCCAAGATTCAGGTAGCTAGGGAGTCTGTCCCACAGTCAAGGATTATGTGAAGATTGACAACAGTAGATAAAGAAGTTACGTGTTGCTATAACGTTCCATCTGTGTTGTCAGTCTTCACTAATCCTTGACATTCCCTCCCTCATTCCCCTCAGCCTTTAGAGCTTGTGGTGGATCAAATATTCCAAAAGACTGGAACCAAGCCCACATTCAAGGATTAGGGAAGATCGACAACACAGATGAAACATTCTGGTAAGACATAACTTCTTTTATTCTGGCATTGGGGACTTTTAAACCTTTGTGGAAAGTTGGACTTCTCAATATAGTTAAGGATAACACTGCAGTGATGCACAACTGGGGCTGCAATTTTTGTCTGAGTTTTCACCAGGATTAGCTTATGCTTCTGTAAAAATGCATCTTACACCCTGTTTGTTTATAGATCCCTTTTTGCATCCAGGCCCTCAAGTCAGACAGCATTTGGAAGGATGTCCTCCTGCTCATACCACCAGAAAGCAAGTGGTTCCCGCCTTGGACCTTAATTTTGTTCTGGAAATGCTGGAATCCAAGTTGGTCCTTAGAGCTACCTCTCCCAGTTCCTTTCTGAGTCATAAAGGAGGATCTCAGAGCCCAGGTCCTAATGTACAAAGAGCCTTTCTTGTTTGATCTTCAGCAACAGTTAATTTTGCACACTGATCCCCTCTTGTATGCCAGAATGGGTGATAGTGGTGCTCTTAAATCAAACCATTCCATGACTACTTTTCCTGTCTAATCCTGAAAACAAAAGATAAAGAGAATCCTTTATTCTTTGAACATGCACAGGCAGTTTAGGTATCGTATAGCCAGAGCTAAGGAAATAAAAAAAAAAAAAATCTGTAAACTGTTTGACTCCTTTGCAAGAGGGCAAACAGGGTTTCTAGTGCTAAAACCGGCCATTTTTAAATTGTCAGCTAATTGCATTACTTCTATTACAAGGCCCATGACAGAGCACTGCAGGAAAGCATAAGGCCTGAGTTTACGAAAGGCACATCTGCTATCACGTCTCTCCCCAAGGGATTAAGATGTACTTCGTGTTTCACTGTTGCAATCATCACATTTGGGTTATCTGCCTACAGGTAGCCCTCAGCCGACCTGAATACCAGAGTCTTCGGATTTCTGTGTCGGGTGCTGTTTCTTCTTCCATGTCATCAGGGGTATAAAACATGCAGCTGACGCCATTACATCAGTCTTTCTTGCCGTGCGGTGCCCAAAGCAGAAGCATTTCGCAAGTGCCGGTCGGCCGACTCCTGAAATTTTCGTTTTCGAGTTTCAGACCTGAAGTCTTAAAAAAGATAAGTATCCCATTGGGGATCCTTTTTTCTTGTTCCAACCAATGTCAGAAAAAATTAACTATGGCCTTGCCTGTGGAAAGCAAATACCTCATAGAGATTTTCATTCTTACTGTGTCACCTGTTTAGGCCCAGACCACGACGTCCCTCGCTGTCGGTTTTGTGCCTTGTTCAACACTGGAACTGTTCATCGTCGGGCTATTTTTGTTGCTAAATACTTTCGTTCTCGATCTCCGTACTCCGAAAAGAGTTTAAGCCATCCGAATACCGATCTTCCGAAAAAACGTAAGGATAAAGACAGAGACAGACTGCATAGGTCCAACACTGCTTCCGTTAAGCTAGTCGCCAGTCCGCTGGTACTCAGTGAGGTGCTTTCGCATCCCCTGATACCTGCTACTACAGATTCACGGGCCTCTACTGAGACCCATTTGGAGTCCTGTATGCCACGAGATGCTTCTTCGACTATGGAACCTGTGGATGTCTCTTCCGTGGATGGATCCGGAGCCGCTGTGCAGGCACCGGCTTTTGAGGGTGTATTCGGGCCTACCGACTTCCATATTAAACCGACGACTTTGTTTCAAGCTAAGAATACTGAATTCCTCAGGCCCAAAGCTCGCACTACGCCCAGAAAACTGATGACTAAACTGCATTCTCAGGCCCATATGCCTCGATAACAAATGAGTAGAATGGCTGAAGACCTTATTACCTTAATTAGGGGAAGCCAGCCTTCCCCTCTAAGAGACTTAGAACTGATTTTCTTTCTGATTCTTCTGATCAGAAATCTGATATCTCTGTTCCTTCTGACTGCCAGGATTTACCCTTATATCCTTATGAGGATTCTGATGCAGAGGATTCCATTCCCTCTGCTTCACCTCCAGAAGACTTTTCTTTTGGTGAAAACTTGCATACCCTTAGGGAGCATTTCCGCTGGGAAAGCCAGGACTATTCTGAGTGTAAAAAGAGACTTTGGGAATTCTTACTCCTACCTCAACACAGGCCTCTAACTATCCTTCCTGTTCTGGAGATTGTAGATGATGTTTTCTTGGAATCCAGCCTTACCCCAGACACTTTGCCTCCAGCTCCCAGAAAACCTGACAGGTACTACAGAGTACCTTACTCTTACAAATTCTTCAAGAATCCTACTGCTAATCCAGAAGCCATTTTCCAAGGACCAAAAGGCATTAAGGCTACTACTGCCAAAAATCCTACCCCTTCTAATAGGGACTCTAGTGCTTTAGACAGATGGGGTAAGAAGATGTACACTTCTGCTACTTTGGCCGTTAGGGCTTTAAATAGCCAGTTTCGTATGTTAAGTATCAGCAGCATATTATGGGACTACTTAAACAGAAAATGATGTTGATTCCTGACTGTGCTGAACACAAAGATTTACAAGACTTAATGCATTCTGCTGACCGAGTTGGTAAGCATAATTTGCACTGTGGTTTTGATGCTTTAGAAGCATCTTGCAGGGCTGCTGTCACTGGGTCTGTACTTAGAAGGCATGCTTGGCTTAAGGAGCAAAACTTACCAGATCATGTTAAAGCTAAATTACTGGATGCACCCTTAAACCAAGACCGCTTTTTTGGCAACAAAGCAGAAGTCATCCTCAAAAGGATGGAGGAATAAGCTAAATCTATGCAAACTGTTAGATTTCTTACAAGTACAGCCTCCTAGATTCAGTAGGCATTGGCCTTCAAAGAACTGGTCTTTTCCAGTCCCTTCCAGACCTTCTCAGTCCAAACCCAGGAGCAGCAGACCACCAGGACTTCAGTCTCAGGCTATACACAGATCTAAGCAGTCGGGTGCTCCCACTTCCAAAGCAGGGAGTAGTAAGCCACCCCATATAGAAAAATGGCACAATGACTTATCCTTAACTCTTCCAAGCCCTGCTCAACTACTTGCTCCCTTAGGAGGAAAGCTCGCCCTGCATACAAAAAAACTGGGAACTCATTACCCAGGACAAATTGGTTTTAAACGTAGTATATGAAGTTGTTCAATCTCGCCGTTCATTCTTGACTGATGGGTTCAGAGCTAATCCATCGGCTTCAGTACGGCCACATGCAAAGCTCAAGGTCTTCCAGTAGCTCGTGGCCAAGCCCATATCCCATGATGCATGGGAAATTACCTCAGATCTAGTTTGCACAGCATCTAATCGGAGGTACCAGTGCAAGCTCGGGCCAGTACAATTTTAAAACTTTTCTATTTAGCAGTTTAAATATTTTTATAAAATTTTTGACTTAGGATAGTTAGCTCTTTATAGCTTCATTGAAGTTCCCCTTCCTGTGTGTGTTACTATTATTCTTTAAAATATTGGCCTCATATGTTTTGGCCTAATTATCTGTTAGTGTGTGTGTTTAAATAACTTTCTAGTGGCTATAAGCAGCCTTTTTCTAGTTGTATAGAGTTTTTGGATTCTTTATCTTAGGCTCATTTGTGTGTGTGTGTGTGTGTGTGTGTGTGTGTGTGTGTGTGTGTGTGTGTGTGTGTGTGTGTGTGTGTGTGTGTATACGTTTAGACGCTAGTATCTTTATTAATATCTGGTTTGCATGCTAAAGTAGTTGTTATGACGTTTCATAAGGACAAATATCCCAAGTCGGGTTTTAAAAAATGTCCGGACTGCAATCAGAAAATGTCAGTTACTGATGGATATGTTACCTGTGTGTATTGTTTAGGGGCTGTCCACTTACAAGAATCTTGTGCTGTCTGCCATTCCTTTTCATCAAGAGTTTTGTTCAAGAGGAAAAGGAAGTTAATGGACAGGGGCTTGTTTAAACACCCCTTTCAAGAGGCTTTGAGTGACCAGAATGTGGCCAGCAAATCTTCCAAGTCCTGTAAGTCATCTGTTGAATCTAAGGACTCCAAGCACTCAAAAAAAATCTAATAAGTCTGATGACTCTGCAACATCAACTCCACAGACGTCTGAGCTGACTGTCTTTTCTTTTCGGAGCCAGCCCACAGCTTTAGAGCCGGTATCCAAAGTGCCTTACTCACCATTGCTCCAGGGGCACCATCGGTGCATTTATCTAGATCTGTAAGCCTTTCAGATTTGGATGTGGATTGATTGGTGCAGAAGCTTTTACAGGCACCAGGCCTTACAAAATTGTTGTCAGCTTCGGAGCTGAAGACCACTACTCCTGCTTTGGCTCCTCCTCCTCCGAGCCGTATTGGCCTTTCGGAGCCAGAAGAAACAGACCTGTTGATTGTGGAGCCTTTGCAGCCGAGACCTGCTCCAGTCTCCTCTGCGCCGACCAGGGACTCTAGGAGCCGACATTCTCCAGTCTGATCTGTAAAGGATAGTCTGAGCAACTTGTCGATGCCAACTCTTCCTCTCGGTGCTTCAGCTCGGCTCCTACCCTCCTGCTCAGAGTGCACTGCCTCGGTGCGGGTGGGTTTGACAGTTCTCTCGGATCCATCGATTCCTTCCTATTCGAGTCATGGTGCCTTTGAAGCCATGAGGAGAGCTTTGTCCCCCAAGACATCCTCGACTTCAGGCCTTGCCTCCTCATCACTTAATTCACATGTGTCTGCTTCTGCTTCCAACATCCAGGCTAAGTGTAGAGACCCAGAGCCTCAGGAAGCCCCACAGGGTGCCCCCTGCTCTTCTGAGACCTCCCCAGAGGCTCCCTCTGAGGAGGCTCCTAGGAAGAGATTGTGCAAGAGGCGACATTTGGACTCCCCACAGGAGTCTTTAACATCTGACACTGACTTGGATGAGTCAGAAGGGTCCCTGTGGTCCCCCTCTGAGGATATCTCCTTTGCTGAGATACTTGAGATCCTTAGGCAGAGGGGTGATTGGTAGTCCAAAAGCCCTACTGACAATGGGTCACTACTCCTGAAGGCTTTCGGGTCTCAGCCCTCCACCTCTTGGGTGTCTCCGCCCTTCAATGAGCTCATGCAGTTGGTTTCTCGAAGGGCGTGGTAGTCACCCGAGTCCATGGAGCCTGTCCCTAGGAGGCCTAACAAGTTTATATCCGCCCCATCAGACAAAATTCTCTTAACCAAAGGAGTCCCAGTTGATGCCATGGTGGTGGAGGCCACCAAAAAGGAAATAACCGAGACTTCCTCTTCTATCCATCCTCCAAATAGAGAGTCTAGGATCATGGATAGGTATGGGAAATGCATGTTCAGTTCAGCAACCTTTGCTCTCCATTCACTGAACTACTTAACCCATTTTACTAGGTTACTAAGAGATCCCCTTAAGGAGTTGGACGATACTCTTCAGGGTACTGTAGCTGCAGGTGCCTCTGACAAAGTTGCTGCCCATCTTTCTACCCAAAATTCTGTTGTCAACTCGTCCATGCGTCTCATCTTATGCAGCTTATGGAACGAGTAGGGCAGCGGGTACAGGAATCGCTCTTAGAAGACATTCCCAGATGCACTTGTGTTCTTTCGCGGAGGCCTTCAAGTCATCCTTCGTTAACACCCCCTTTGATGGCTCATCCCTTTTTGGGCCTAAAGTGAAGGAAACCGTGACCAGGTGTGAACAGGATGGAAAGAATCTGTCTGCCGTCGGGGTCCGTTTTTCCACCCCTACCTGACCTTATACCAAAGGTCAAATGGGAGGGAAAATGTGGTCCCGGAAAGCCCAAGTATCCTTTCAGGACACACGTGGTGAACTCCCCTCCAGGGGCAGAGGAGGGGGTAATAGAGGAAGACACCATCCTCGCGGCAGAGGGGGTCCGCAACATCAGGGTGACAGAGATCACTTCTCTGGGCGACCCTACCAGTGCTCCTAAAAGGAAGCCCGACTGTCCTGCTCTGGAGGATGCCTGGCAAGAAATAAAAGACAGCTGGGTACAAAGTATCATTTCTAGAGGGTACTTCATACCATTCACCACACCTCTTTCCCATCCATTAGGAGAATCCCAGACGTTCCACCCAGTTACAGGGAACAAGCAACTATAGAGGTCCGAAAGTTGCTACAAAAGTCATCCAGCCAGTCCCAGCAGACCAAACAGGATCCGGAACTTACTCAAGATTCGTTTTAGTTCCAAAGAAAATGGGACTCGAGACCCATTTTGGACCTCAGCAGACTCAACCAATATGTGAAGAAAGAGAAGTTCTGGATGGTCACACTTAAGTCTGTACTTCCTTTCTTAGGGAAAGACAATTGGATGTGCTCAATAGATCTCAAGGATGTGTACTACCACATAAGGATGGCCAGGCCATCCAGAGATCACCTGCGTTTCCGGCTGAGAGCCAATCATTTTCAGTTTTGAGCTCTGCCCTTTGGTCTCAACGGCCTCCAGAGTGTTCACCAAATGCATGGCAGTGGTCACGGCTCACCTGAGGCGTCTAGGATTCCAGGTGTTTCCTTACCTAGACAGTTGGCTTCTTACCGCCACCACCAGGCATCAACGTATTCAGGCAAGGGGCTACACTTTGTCACTCTGCAATCATTTAGCTATTACAGTCAACTCGCCAATGCAGCATATCGTTTTTATCTGGGCAGAGCTAGACACCTCAACCACCACTTTAAGGCTACCAATCGAAAGAGTCTTTCTTCTTCGTCGGCACATTGGTATCGAAAGACAGCACCAGCTTCAGAAGTTCTGAAAGTATTGATTATGATGGCTGCAGCAATCCTAGCCATGCCATTAGCAAGAATGCATATGCGGATCCTTCAAGGGCTGTTGTTCACTCAATGGTCTTACCAGGAACTACCCATAGACCACACAGTATTGATTACAAGCTCTTGAAAAGAAAGATCTTCAGTGGTGGTTGATGTCTCTTCATGTCGCCATAGGACGCCCCTTTGTTCTACCCCCTCCAGGAGCCATTATGACCACGGACGCTTCCCTGATTGGGGGGGCATTTTCAGGGAAAGACTGCACAAGGCACATGGACCGATCAGGAGTCACACTTGCATATCAATGTTCTGGAGATGAGCAGTACTTTTGGCATTGCAGTACTTCCAGGACTCTCTTCCTCTAGGAACATTTGCGATTCAGACAGACAATATGTCAGTAGTCTGGTACTTGAACAAGCAAGGGGGAACCAGATCTTACCCCCTTTGCCGATAAGCCCTCACAGATTGGTAGTGGGCTGTTTCCTCCCAGTGCTTTCTGTTGGCAACGCACATCCCGGGAGGATCCAACGTGATAGCAGACAAACTAAGCAGGGCAATCTTGTTGCCACACGAGTGGTCCCTCAAGAAAGAGATTCTGGACAGGATTTTCCACAAATGGGGCCAGCCTTGCTGCCACCTTTTTGCCAGTCACATCAACACAAAATGCAGAAGCTACTTTGGCCTGATTCCCCCTCCGGGAGAAACCCAGAAGGACGCACTAGTACACAATTGGCCCCCGGGTCGTGTCTATGCATTTCCACCACTACCATTGATACCCAAGGTTCTACAGAAAGCACAATCTCTGGGAAGGACCATCATCCTTATAGCCCCTCATTGGCCTCGGCAGATGTGGTTCCCATTTCTTCAACATCATCTGTTGGAGGATCCCTGGACTCTGGACCCAGTTCCAGACCTTCTGACACATCTGTCGGGGGACCTTCATCCCTCTCAACAGTCATTGAAGCTGACAGCTTGGCTGCTCCAGTTCCCCTCATAGCCAGGCTTCATAACTTTTCCAGCGAGACAAAACAGATCCTTTTGTCTTCTCATAAGCCGTCCACTAGAAGATGATATCTTAGTAAGTGGAAGAAATTTTCCATATGGGCCTCTAAGCATAACATTGATCCTTACCAAGCCTACATGAGGTCCATACTAGAATTCTTGACTATGATTTTTAACAACGGAGCAGCAACAACAGCAGTTCGGGTCCAGTTGGCTGCTATATCTAATTTTCATCTTGGGATTGACGGGTTAAATATCATGTCCCACAAGTTATCCAAGGCCTTTCTCAAAGGGACATTTCATATGAGACCACCTGTGAAAACTCCCTATTCTCCATGGAATCTAAATGTTATGCTTTCACTTATAATCCTCTCTCCGTTTGAACCAGCATCATCTTGGAACCTCAAATATTTGTCATGGAAAACCATTTTTCTGGTAGTTGTTACTTCTGCCCGCAGAGCGTCAGAGCTTCAGGCTTTATCTGTCAGCCCTCCTTATTTGATTTTTCATGCTGACAGAGTATCACTTAGGATAAATTCTTCCTTTTAGCCCAAAGTTTGTTCAGAAACCAATATCAACAAAGTTATTGAGTTACCAGTTTTCTTCCCTAATCATTCCAACAAGTTGGAGTATATGCTGCATAAACTTGATGTTCACAGACAGCTCAGATTTTATTTGGATAGAACAAAAGATGTCAGGAAATCAGACAAGCTCTTTGTTTCATGTTCTGAATCCAGGAAAGGTAGACCAGTGGCTAAAACAACTCTGTTTAAATGGTTATCTGATTGTATCACATTTGTTTATACAGCTGCTGATCTGCCTTTGTAACACAAGATTAAAGCGCACTCAACCAGAGCAGTTTCTACATCCTCTGCGTTTTCAGCCAGACTGCCTCCTGATAACATTTGTGCAGCAGCCACTTGGTTAAAACCTCATACCTTTATCACTCATTACAAAGTTGATAAGCCCTCCAGGGACAGGGCTTCATTTGGGTCCACAGTCCTGAAAAATGTGCCACCCGAGATTGATGGTGCTAGGGACGCTACCCATCAGTCAAGAATGAACGGCGAGATTGAACAACTTCACATTAAGAAGTTATGTACTCACCATAACATTCCATGTGAGTTGTTCATCTCACCTTCATTCTTGCGTCCCTCTTTCCCACCCCCTCCTAGCTGATAGCTGATCTAGATGTTGGTGTCATGCTGGTTGCTAAATTACTTCTTCCTTTCCATAGGAGGATAGCTCATTTATATGTTTATAGTACACGCAGCAAACAAGATGATGATCTTCGTGTTTCACTGTTGCAGTCATTACATTTGGGTAATCTGCTGGCAGGTTGCTTTCAGTCAGCCTGAATAACAAAGTCTTGGGTCCTGCATCAGTTGCTGTCTCCTCTTCCATGACGTCACTTCGTCAGGGGTATAAAACGTGCAGCAGACTCCATTTTAATCAGTCTTTCTTGCCGCGCGGTGCCCGAAGCAGAAGCAGTTCACAAGTGCCATTCGTCAGACTCCTGAAATTTTTGTTTTCGAGTTTCGGAACCGAAGTCTTCAAACTAAACTTAAGTACCCCGTTGGGGAAACTTTTTCTTGCTCCTTACCGATGTCAGTAAATGTTAATGATTGCATTACTTGTGGGAAGCAAATACCTCATAAGGATTTTCATTTGTACTGTATTCCTTGCCTAGGCCCGGATCACAACGTGCCTTGCTGTCGGTTTTGTGCTAAATTTAACCAATGCACTATTAAGCGTCAGTATATTTTTGCTTCTAAATATTTCAGTTCAAGATTTAACTACCCTGAAATGTCATCTGTTAGCAATCCGACTACCGGAGTTCACAAAAAACGCAAGGAAAAAGAGACAGACCATCGAGGTCCAAAACCGACGAAGTTTCTCCTAAGCCAGTCACCGGTTCGCCAGTACTTAGTGAGGCGCTTTCGCAGCCCCTAATACCCGCTAACTTTGAGTCTCAGGCCTCTACCTAGACCCATTCGGAGTCCGGTATGCTGCGAGATTCGCAAAGTATTGAACCTGCGGATGTCTCTCCCTTGGATGGGTCTGAAGCCGCTGTGCAGGCACCGGCTTCTGAGGGTGTTTTCAGGCCTCAACATTTTTATATTAAACCGACGTCATCAACAAAAACAAGGTCAAAAACAACATCTGTATCTAAAGAAATGACTCCTGAGCCACATGCTCAGGTCCCTGTGCCTAAAAAACAAATGATCAAAATGGCTGAGGATTTAATTACCTTGATCAGGGGTTCCCAACCCCCCACCACCACCACTAAGAGGCCTAGGCAAGGCACTGATTATGAATCTTCAGATCAGGTTTCCATTTCTTCTGATCAGGAATTTTCTATTCCACCTTATGAGGATTCTGATGCAGAGGAATAAATCCCATCTGCATCTCCTCCTGAGGATTACTCTTTTGGAGAAACTCTGCATACTTTAAGGGAACATTTTCACTGGGAGAGTCAGGGCTTCTATGAATCAAAAAAGAGGCTTAGGGATTTCCTTCTTCTTCAGCATAGCCCTTTGGCAATACCTCCTGTATTACACATTGTTGATGATGTGTTCTCTGAATCAAGCATGGCTCCTGATTCCCTGCCTTCGGCTCCTAGTAAGCCAGACAGATATTACAGGGTTCCTGACTCCCACAAATTTCTTTATAAAAATCCTGCTGCTGATCCTGAGACTATTTCTCAGGGTCCCAAGGGTGTTAAGGCTTCTACAGCCAAAAATCCTACCCCTTCTGATAGAGATTCCAGGTTGCAGGATAGATGGGGTAAGAAGGTTGCTGGATAGATGGGGTAAGAAGGCTTATACGTCTGCAACCTTGGCAATCAGGGCTTTAAACTGCCAGTTTCATATGCTTAAATATCAACAGCATGTTATGGGCTTACTGAAACAGAAAATTATGTTTATTTCTGATTGTGTGGAAAATAGAGTTACAGGATTTATTGCATTCAGCAGAACATGTTGGAAAGCATACTTTGCAATGTGGTTTTGATTCCTTGGAGGCTTCCTGCAGGGCCGCCTTAACTGGATCTGTAATAAGAAGTTATGCTTGGCTCAAGGAGCAAAATCTGCCTGATCATGTTAAAGCTAAATTGTTGGATGCCCTTTTACAGCATGATAGTCTGTTTGGTAATAAGGCAGAAGAGGTTTTAAAGAAAATGGAAGACAAAGCTAAATCTATTGAAACTGTAAAAGATTTCTTGCAAGTGCAGCCACCCAGGTTCAGTAGGCACTGGCCTACTAAGAATTTGTCAATTCCTGTGTCCAACAGAGCCACTCAGGGCAAACCTAGGTGCTCAAAAGGCTCCAGATATCAATCACAGGGATCTTACAGGTCAGAGCAATGGGGTGCCTCCACCTCCAAATCTGGAAGAAACAAAGGACAACCCTACAGTAAGCAGTCTCAATGACCTTCCTCTACCATCTCCAAGCACTTGTCTTTTGGCAGCCCCCTTGGGGGGAAAACTAGCACTTCATGCTCAAAATTGGCAGTTAATTATCCAGGACAAGTGGGTATTAAACATAGTATCCCAGGGGTACAGGTTTCTTTTCCATACTTAGCCAATTCCAAACGAATGGCCAGATCTGCCACAAAACCAGTGGGCAGAGGCCCAGAAACAAGTCATGTCCCTCATGGATATGGGGACTATTCAGCCGGTACCAGAAAAGGAAAAAGTACAAGGATTTTATTCGACTTTTCCTGGTACCCAGAAAAGACAGATCATGGCGTCCAGTACTGGACTTAACGATTCTGAACACATTCCTGGACATTCCAAAATTCAAAATGCTGACTTTACAGCATATACTGCCTATGCTAGGCAAGAATGCCTGGTTAGTAACTCTAGACTTAAAAAGAGGCATACCTGCATATCCCAATAACGGAATCTTGCAGAAGATTCCTCCGTTTCAAAGCAGTTTTTTTGCATTACCAATTCTCTGCACTGCCCTTTGGCTTATCTACTGCGCTCAGGGTCTTTACAAAGTGCCTGGTACCAGTAATTGCATTCTGCAGACAAAGAAACATTAAAATTTATCCATATCTGGGCAATTGTCTCATTCAGGCAGAGGACAAGGACACTCTTCTTAAACATCTAACGTTTGTAAAAAGACTTTTAGCATTCCTAGGGTACACCATAAACGAAAGGAAATCACAACTGGTACCCCCTCAAATAATTACATTCCTGGGTGCAAGCTTGAATACAATTGCCCAGATTGCTTACCTCACGTCAGACAAACAAATGCAATTGACAACATACTTCAAACAAATGGCAACAAAAACCCAGTTATCTGCAAGACAAATTCTGCAGGCTTTAGGGTTCATGGCATCCTGCATTCTACTAATTCCATATGCGAAACTGCATATGAGGAAACTTCAATGGTACCTAAAAGTTTATGGAGTCAACATTGTCACAGCCTGGAAACAATGATTCCTCTCATTCCCTGCCTACAACAGGAGTTTCTTTGGTGGGCAGAGACATGTCGCCAAAACAAGGGACTGTCATTCACTCTACCCCCTGCCACCCAAACCCTAACTACAGACGCATCAGACTATGCTTGGGGGGCCCACCTGGCAGGGAGAGGCATTCAGGGCAAATGGAGCCCAAACCAAATGCATCTACATATCAACCAGAAAGAAATGCTAGCTGTTCAGAATGCTCTGACAGCCTTCAAGGACTTACTTCATCCAGGACAACTACTGATAAAGACGGACAACACCACAGTCATGTGGTACATAAACAAGCAGGGGGGGTACCCATTCCTACCCCTTTGCAGACTAGCGATGGCCTTGTGGAACATGGCCTTGACTTACCAAATACATCTTCAAGTTCAATTCCTGCCAGGAAAGCAACATACTCTGGCAGACGACCTAAGCAGATATGTTATAGGCCCGCACGAATGAAAACTGGATCCACAAATCTTCAGTATGTTAACACAGAAATGGGGAAGCCCAGACATAGATCTGTTTGCCTCTCCCCAAAACTATCAGTTGGACAAATTCTGCACAAGAACTCATCACAAAAAAGCATGGAAAGTGGATGCTCTATCCTTCAGCTGGAAAACCTATCGGCCTATGTCTTTCCCCCTCTGCCTCTACTCTCCAAGGTCTTACTAAAAGTCAGACAGGAAAAAACAAATATTATTCTAATTGCCCCGGACTAGCCTCGCCAACACTGGTACCCCCGCTTCTAAGGAATATGTCACACCTTCCTCCGTGGTACTTACCTCAAACACCTCATCTATTGTCTCAGCAGAACTATCAAATTCTGCACACACAGCTCCAAACTGAATCTTGCAGCATGGCTAATCAACTAATTATTCAAACCACATCTCTCAGTAAACCTTTGATGGATGTCATTTTGAAAGCCAGAAGGCCTAGTAGTAGAAAATCTTTTGCTGATAAATGGAAGAGATTCTGTGCTTGGAACCAAGCACAAGGAATAGACATAGCAAAGCCCAATATTCCTCAGATTTTACAATACTTAACTGAGATGCTTGAGAAGGGCCTATCTTTTTCTACAATAAAAATCCATGACTCTGCCATCTCGGCTCATTACAACACAGAGCCTCCCCTCTTTTCTCAGCCACTGCTAAAACAGTATCTCAGAGGGGCCAAAAATTTCAGGCCTCCCAGGAGAGTGCCAACTCCTGCATGGGACCTCAATTTTGTGCTGGAAAAACTCACCCTGCCTCCTTTTGAATCGGCAGCTACTGCGGATATAAAATTTCTTTCTTGGAAGACAGCTTTTCTTTTGGCAGTCACTTCAGCTAGAAGGGTTTCAGAACTACAGGCTCTCATGGCAGTGGAGCCTTTCATTATTTTTTACGCGGAAAGGGTGGCCCTCAGGACCAGTTCTTCTTTTATGCCTAAGGTGGTATCCAGTGTGGCTCTTAACCAGACCATTCACCTGCCAGCTTTTTTTCCCAAATCCGCAGTACAAAGGGGAGCGGATTCTGCATTCTTTGGATGTACACAAACAACTAAGATTCTACTTAAACAGGACAAAATATCTAATTCTGAGCAACTACTGGTAACATTTGCTGCAGGATCAGAGGGGAAGGCTGTATCAAAGCAGACTATTTCTAAATGGATAAACCATTGCATTCGTTTCTGCTACTTGCACCATGGTAAACCTGTGCCCAAGGGGATCAGATCCCATTCCACCAGGGCTGCCTCTACTTCAGCAGCTTTTCTCAGAGGGGTCTTTACCAAAGACATTCTAGGAGCTGCTACTTGGAGCTCAGTTCATACGTTCACAAAGCATTATCATTTACTTCTCTAAATCTAGGGCAGTCCTGCAGGGCCTTATAGCTGCTCCTAATGCTGTTTAGTTCCATCCTCCCTTCCATAGCTTTGGGGTTCTACCCAAATGTGATGACTGCAACAGTGAAACACGAAGAACATAGTACAGTTGTGTACACTTACCATAAATGTAGATGTTTGAGTGTATTCACTGTTGCAGTCCGGGTTACCCACCCGCCAGCCCCCTTTCTATACCTTTTCTTTCCTTCACTATATTCAAAAGCCTTTGTGGTGTATTTGCTTTTAGTTGAAGGTAAATGTTATGTTTTTATGGTGCATTTATATATTTACAGTTTATATATATATATTTTTGCTCCCCCATTTGGGGGGCACCTGACATCTGGGGCAAGAAAAACTGATTAAAATGGTGTCGACTGCATGTTTTATACCCCTGACAACCTGACGTCATGGAAGAGGAGACAGCAACCGACGCAGGACCTAAGACTTTGTTATTCAGGCTGACTGAGGGCAACCTGCCAGCAGATTACTCAAATGTAATGACTGCAACAATGAATACACTCAAACATCTACATTTATGGTAAGTGTACACAACTGTACTTTCTTCATGTTTCACTGTTGCAGTCATTACATTTGGGTAATCTGCTGGCAGGTTGCCCTCAGTCGGCCTGATTAACAAAGTGTTGGGTCGTGCATCGGTTGCTGTCCCTTCTTCCGTCAGGGGTATAAAACATGCAGCTGATGCCATTACATCAGTCTTTCTTGCCGTGCAGTGCCTGAAGCAGAAGCAGTTCGCAAGTGCCAATCAGGCCAACTCCTGAAATTTTCGTTTTCGAGTTTCAGAACCGAAGTTTTCAACTTAAAGCTAAGTACCCCGTTGGGGAAACTTTTTCTTGCTCTTTACCGATGTCAGTAAAATTAATAATTGCATTACTTGTGGAAAGCAAATACCTCATAAAGATTTTAATTCGTACTGTATTCCTTGCCTAGGCCCTGACCACGACGTACCTTGCTGTCAGTTTTGTGCTTTATTTAATCAGTGCACTATCTGTCGTTGGTACATTTTTGCCTCTAAATATTTCGGTTCTCTAATTATCCAGAAATGAAGTCTGTTAGCCATCCGACTACCGGAATTCCAAAAAAATGCAAAGAAAAAGAAAGAGACAGGCCGTCGAGGTCCAAAACTGTTGACGACGCTTCTCCGAAGCCAGTCGCCAGTTCGCCGGTACTCAGTGAGGTGCTTTCGCAGCCCCTGATACCCACTACGTCTGACTCGCAGGCCTCTACTGAGACCCATTCGGAGTCCTGTATGCCGCGAGATGCTTCACCCATGAAACCCACTGATGTCTCTACCTTGGATGGCTCCAGAGCCGCTGTGCAGGCACCGGCTTCTGAGGGTGTATTCAGGCCTACAGACTTGCATATTAAACTGACTCCAACTTCTATTCTAAGGCCTAAATCTCGATCTGTGTCGAAAAAACCAACACCCAGGCCACATGTTCAGGCCCCTATGCCTAAAAAGCAAATTATCAAAATGGCTGAAGATCTTATTACTCTAATCAGGGGTAGTCAACACCCCCCCCCCTTCTAAGAGGCCTAGGACTGAGCTTGACTATGAATCTTCTGATCAGGACTCTGTTTCTTCTAATTCTTCCAATGACCTGGATTTGTCCATTCTTACTTATGAGGATTCTGATGCAGAGGATTCCATTCCCTCTGCTATCCCCCCCCCCCCGAGAACTTTTCTTTTGGGGAAACTTTACATAACTTAAGGGAACATTTCCACTGGGAAAGTCAGGAATTTTCTGAATCTAAAAAGAGGCTTAGGGATTTCCTTCTACTTCAGCATAGACCTTTGGCTATACCTCCTGTACTAGACATTGTTGATGTGTTTTCGAAATTCAGTATGGCCCCTGATTCCCTACCTAGTAAACCTCCTAGTAAACCTGACAGATACTACAGGGTTCCTGAATCCCACAAGTTCCTTTTCAAAAATCCTGTTGCGGATCCAGAAACCATTTCTCAGGGGCCCAAGGGCATTAAGACTTCTACTGCTAAAAATCCTACCCCTTCTGATGGAGACTGCAGGGCGCTGGATAGATAGGGTAAAAAGGTTTATACTTCTGCAAGCAAACGAAGAGCTAGCAAGTACGGTAGATGCACAGGCCAGAGAAACTTGTATGAAGACAAAACAGCCAGCACCAGGAAAAATGAAGCAGAAGGTGTTTATTATAACCAGACCGGTTTCAGCATATAGCTTTCCTCAGTGGTTTAACATGGTTGGCAGCACAAAAACTGCATTTATATGTAGTCCAGTAAAGCAATAATGACATCATTTCCTGTCAAGAAAATATGATTAAGAAATAGTGCAAAACAATTATATACAATAATAATGTGAAAAATAAAAGAATGTGCATAAAAAACAAACAAAATGTAATGAAAATATATATTGCAATATTCCACTCAAAAAGTCGCAAGCAAAAATCTACTATAGACAAATAAAAATATTATAATTTGTCGTTTAAACCTGGTGGGAAAAGACCACCCAATTTGACAACCCATTTCTTTTCCTTAATATTTAGTAGGTTATGCCACCCTGTTTTAAAGGATTTGTTTCCCAATATTCTATCTATGATAGTAAATGAAAATTTGGCTGTATTATGAATCAAGCAATGTTTGTACAGGGCATTGGTCATTCTGGCATTCCTGATGTCCCCTAAATGTTCCAACATCCGGAATCTAAACTGTCTGGATGTTTGTCCAATATAAAATGCTTGACAGGTACATGTGGCTAAATAGATGACCCAATCCTTTCCACAATTGGCAAAGCAATAGATGTCAAATAGTTTGCCTGTATTC
This sequence comes from Protopterus annectens, assembly GCF_019279795.1. NCBI lineage: Eukaryota > Metazoa > Chordata > Ceratodontiformes > Protopteridae > Protopterus > Protopterus annectens. The sequence continues at coordinate 543,820,912 of NC_056734.1, forward strand.
TTGCTAGTGAAGTTCTTGGTCTTAAAGACATATTTGCAAAAGGAACAATGTCCACAGGGGTAACACCCAACTAGTTTCTCCCCTGACAAAGTCATTTGGTGATAGATGACCTCCTGATGCATAATCTTTTTATAGTGTGAAAAATGGGAGCCTAGTGTTTTCTCGTTTCGGTATGAAAACTGACATCTATCACCCAACCAATCATCCAGTCGTGTGTTAGTTTTAAGTATATTCCAGTGTTTATCAATAATCCCAATGAGATGCCCAGTGTTCCTACCAAAAGTGGTAACCAACCTGAGAATATCCTGGTTATTCCTGGTATATTTATCTTTATATGTCAGGAGGCTGACCCTTGGTTGGTTATGAGCCCATAATAATGCTAATTTTACATTGTGTTGGTTCTACCCCCTATTCAAAAACCTGTTTGTTAGATCCTGATGACAATGAGTAAGGTCCTGCTGTGAGGAACAAATTCTCTTAATTCTGAGAAACTGGGATTTGGGAATATTATTAATAATATGCTTAGGGTGGTGACTTGAGGCATGTAACAAACTATTATATTGGGGATACTTCCTATAGACCGTAGTTCTTAAGGTGTGATCCAGTTTACGCTCTAAGTGTACATCAAGAAAGTTAATTTCATTAACATTATAGTTTACAGTGAATTCTAACCCCCATTTGTTACAATTTAGATAATCAACAAATTCCTCAAGATATTCAATGCCCCCTCTCCATACAAGCCAACAGTCGTCCAAGTAGCATCGCCAAATGTCAATCTCAGGTAGGTACAAATTGTGTAAATCATTATAGATGATATGTTCCTCTACATACCCCATGTATAAATCAGCATAGATGGGAGCAAAAGATGCATCCATGGCTGTGCCCTGAAACTGCCAATAACATTGGTCTTGGAAATAAAACACATTTTTAGTGAGTACATGTTCAGCCATGCAAATTAGAAGAGTGTTAAAACCTGGGCTGTAGATATTGATTTTGTTGAGCCAAAACTCCAATGCCTTCAACCCAGCCCAATGGGGAATGCAGTTTTGAGTGATTTAACATCCAATGTACACATTAACCAATCGGGCTCCAATTGAGAATCAGAGACTATTTGCAAAAATTCAGTCATGTCTTTTAATCTGGCCCTAATGTGTGGTAATAAAGGTTTTAAATACTCAGTCAAAAAAACAGATCGAGGTTCTGTGAGTGAGCTAATTCCAGAAACAATCGGTCTACCAGGAGGTGTTTTGAAAGATTTATGAATTTTGGGCAATAGATATAAATATTGTTTACCTGGATCCTGTACAGTCAATTGAATTTTAGTTTTGGCAGTAATGATCCCTTCCTCAACTGCAGATTGTAGAAAATCATCTATATCCTTCATAAAATTAGGAGTGGGGTCCAAGGGCATGTTCAAATAATGCTGAGTGTTAGACAACTGTCTAATTCCCTCTGCCCAGTAATAACTGGAGTCCATGACCACAACTGTCCCACCCTTATCCGCAGGAAGAATAATGATATCAGTATTAAATTTAAGGTCCTCTAAAGCCTGTTGTTCCTCTCTATTCAAATTCTGTCGCAAGATGTTCCCAGAGCCCAAATTATGATGTAAATCCTTTGACAGCTTGCTGGAAAATGGCAACTTGTTTATCCATTGGTGGATTGAAATTAGATGGTAAAAAACGGAATTCAGCGGATCTTTGAGAATGATCCTGTTGATCAAAAAATAATTTGAGGTTAATTTTTCTACAAAATGCCAAAATATCAGAAACGAATGTACTCTCATCCACAAAAAAGCCAGGAATAAAACCAAGACCTTTATTTAACAATAATTCTTGAATAGGTGTTAATACAAAACTGGATATGTTGTGCACATTAGAACAAACATGATTTATTTCACAAAGGACTGAAAAAGGTCCTCTAAGGTTTGTACCCCTGTGTTTACGTCCCCCCCCCCGTGTCTCCTGCCCCTAAAGAGAATTCCGAACTACGACCTCTTTTGGAAACAGGAGAATCATTGTTGTGGGTGGTTTCTGTGTCGGTAGTAGAGGATTCCTCCCCCGAAGTTGTGCCCTATGAGGTGCCTTTTTTCAAAATACACCAAGGCCTCTTTTTGCATGTAAAATTGGAATTCCTGGTATTCCTAGTACCATCAGTAAACCTGACACTTCTCTGTGATTCAAAAAGTTTCCCTCTCTCTTAATCTTCCACATCCCTTTAAAATTTGTGCAATTTCTTCTTCTTTAAGCCATTCTCAAAGGCGATCAACTCCCTGGATAGTTTACTCAAATTTTCTTTAAAATTGGGTACATGTTCATATTCTTTAATTTCATCACAAATTTTTTGTACATCACAAATATTGACCTGTATAGTCCTGTCATAATAGGAAGCTAATATACTCACAAAGGACATGGAGGCATTCTGTTGTGCCAAATTCCATTCCTTTAATAGTGTTTCATCTGGTTTACCAACCAGGGGTTGTTGTTTTATTCTAAGACCTCTGGGGGTGATATTATGATTTTGATAGGCTTTGAAAAGCCTGGAATTCCAAATATTGGTACGTAAGGTTTTAACTTGCTTCCCTAGTTGAGTAAATAAGAGACTACAACCGCCAACTGGATCAGTTATATTATTTTGCTTGGAGCCATTGTTCAATTCTATTCCAAAGACTTGGATGTCGTCCTTGTCTGCACATAGTCCCTGAAGTAATTTGTTGAGATCCATGGCAATAGGTTGTCTAAAAGGCTAATGTCAAATGTGATGTAAATCTTCCCAGATGTGAGAAATTACACTGTATAAAACACTGAAAGTGCAACTAATCCAGAGGGTGGATGGCCATGGTTCCCATTGAAAAGTAAATAAAATGATAGTATCAAATATGAGTCACAGAGAAGCACCCAGATTCCACCAGAGGGTCCAGCTGTCCCTAAATATACAGTGTGAAGGATAATATTGTGAAAGTCAAAGTCCAAAATTCAAATGAATGTGAGTACTTGAGCCACACTTGATAAGGGGACCAGAATTCTGGAGCTGAGTGATAGTAATATGGCACCTGACCTGAACAAAAGATTTACAAAAAAGCCAATCACAAAAATTTTTTTTACAAAAAATATGTGTAAGGGGGAACCTAGTCAATAGGCATATGGCCTCAATTGTGGATAGTAGACAAATACTAACTAATGCAAAAAGACCCTGATATCTGGTTCAAAACCTTTTTTGATGCAATACTTATACCCAGTGATAAAGAGTAGTAATATTAAAAAACTGGACGACGAAAAAACTGATTGTATAAATTGTATGGGTTCACACACACAGGAAATAGCCAGTAGTTAGTTGCAAAAAAAACAACCGATAATTCTCAGACCAAAATGTATGTCTGCCCCAAAAAAATATAGGGCACCCAAGTCTGAATAATGATAACCTGACCAAATAAGTTGTCAATAAGAATGCTAATGTTAGGAACGCAATAATAGTGGTATACTCCAATGTAAAAAAAACAGATGGAGAGGAAATTTGTAAATAATGATACAGAACAATAAATCAATTACTGTATACTTCAAATGTGGAACCAATCAGAGCAAAAAATATAAGAACAAATGTATTACTCAAAGAAATGAGTATATACAGCTGTTAACAATTGGAAACTAGGAGAGGATTAAAAACAAATTATAATCTTTGTTATGAATATAAATCGTGTCAAACAAGTGAAAATTAACACATTTAACTGTCAATCATAAATATTACAGCAGATACTTTGAAAAGAGTCTCCCAGTTGGCATAAATGTAAGGTATGGTCTAATACAACCCCTATTGTCCCAAAAACAATGGTATATAGCTGAGATCCTAGAGTAGTTTAAAATAATAAAGTAAGCTTGGAAAACGCTATGTTTTTCCTTTGCGAATATCCATACACATCGATGAATTTAACCAATAAATATGAAGAGACTGATTCTTCTGATAGAGTCCCAAATAGGTGTGTACCAATATAAACACCTATTGTCCCCAAAGAACATATACAGACATCCACATAGATGTTATAATATAAATATACCAAGAATCAAATATGATTACCAATCGAGTGAAACAACGTTATGGTTTTGTTTTAAAAATTGGTAATTAGTTATCAATGCCAAAGCCCATAAGTGAACCGGGAATAAACCAGTGCATCTATAAAAACAGACACAAAAAATATGTCCCCATTTGTAAAAAAATCATGAACACATTCCCTAGTGTCCCAAACATATATGTAGGTCCATATTGATGTCAAAAATGGAAAAAAAAAACAAAAACTATTGCTTTGTTCAAAAGATGGAACACTGATTTAGTTCTTCACAAGGAAAATGGTGGATGAATGTCACAGCTAATACCTTGGAAGAAACCAGAGATGAACCGCTGCATAAAAAAGGCGAATGCTTCCAAAATATATCCCTATTGGTAATAATCACCATAAAGTTACCTTATTGTCCCGAACCAACATGTACATAGATCCACATAAACATAGGAATACTATCTTACAAGAATATCATGCAATTAAAAAAAAAGAAACCCCATGCTACCTGAATGTATAAGAGCAGTATCAAAAGAGAGAATTAAAGAGGTAAGACAAAGAAAGATATAAACACCCTGTTGGGTAAAAATTAGTAGTGGAAGATAGATAAAGCAAAAAATTGCAGAGGAATGTCACATATGAAATGAACAATGTATTAGTCACCTAGAATTACATCTAATAGGCAATTCCATAGGTTGGCGAAGTAGGCTTTCTTTCTAGGACCATTGATAATGAATTTTTGAGCTGAAATATATTTTAATGCCATCTCTTTGAAACCCTGCCATGACAATTTTGTGCGATCTATCCAGTTATAAGTGATGTAGAGTTTGATTAAAGAGCAGAGAGTGATGAGAATGTGAAGGTGGAGTTTAGGCATTTTGGAAGGGGGAATATTCAGTATGGCTGTTTGCCAAGAGAGAGTGGAGTTATAGTAACCCATCTTTTTTAGTCGCACTTTGAGAGAACACCATAGTTTATAGGAATGATTACAGTGCCACATAATATGAAGAAGATCTGCTCTCAAACACTTTGCTCCCCTTCTTCCTCCAGGGACCATTGCAGTTCAGACAGACAACATGTCCGTAGTCTGGTACATAAACAAGCAAGGGGGAACCAGGTCTTACCAACTATGCAGAGAGGCCATGAGAATTTGGCAATGGGCAGAGTCCACCGGTCGCTTTCTGATCGCAACGCACATCCCGGGGTCATCCAACGTCATAGCCGACAGGCTGAGCAGGGCAATACTATTGCCTCACGAGTGGTCCCTCAAACAGTCAGTTGCGGAAAAGATTTTTCGCAAATGGGGCCAGCCTACCTGCGATCTGTTTGCGTCTCCAATGAACGCCAAATGCAGGAGCTACTTTGCCCTATTACCCCCTCCAGGGAAGCCCCAGGGACGCTGGTGCACGATTGGCCCCGGGTCTCCTATATGCTTTTCCTCCATTTCCCCTGATTGCAAAGTTTCTACAGAAAGCAAACAACCTTCAGAGGACTATAATTCTCATTGCTCCGTTCTGGCCTCGTCAAATTTGGTTCCCCTTTCTCTTGCATCACCGCATTCGGGGACCTTGGATGCTGGACCCAGAGCCAGATCTACTGACTCACTCGTCAGGAGTTCCTCACCCATCCCTGGAATCTCTCCATCTAGCAGCTTGGCTGCTCCGCTTCCCTTTTTAGCCAGGTCAATTCCCCTTACATCGGCGGTTCAAGATATTTTGGTAGCTTCTCATAAAGTTTCCACTACAAAGACTTACACCAGTAAATGGAAACGTTTTGTCTTCTGGGCGGAGTCACATCAGTTGGACCCTGTTACAGCTCCGTTGAATAAGGTTTTAGAATTTCTGACTGAATTATTTCAGGAAGGAGCTTCCCCGGCTACCTTAAGAGTACAGTTAGCTGCCATTTCTAACTATCATGTAGAAGAAAGTGGTGCACCTATTATGGCTCACAGACTTTGTAAAGCCTTTTTAAAAGGTTCTTTTCATATCAGACCACCAGTCAGAAGTCCGACATCACCGTGGAATTTAAACTTATTGCTCTCTAAATTGATGTTACCACCCTTTGAACCAGCTTCAAGTTGCACTTTGAAATTTTTGTCATGGAAAGCATTATTTCTAGTGGCTATTACATCTGCTAGACGGGTGTCTGAGCTGCAGGCCCTTTCGGTCAAACATCCTTATTTAATTTTTCATTCTGACAGAGTATCCCTACGCACTAATCCATCCTTTCTTCCCAAAGTTTGTTCTACTAGTAATATTAATCAGTCCATTGAATTACCCACCTTCTTTAAAGACCACTCTAATAAATTAGAGTATATGTTGCACAAACTGGACGTCCATAGACAACTCAGATTTTATTTGGATAGAACAAAAGATCACAGGAAATCTGATCAGCTATTTGTAGCTTTTGCTGACAGCAGAAAGGGTCTTGCAGTTACGAAACGAACTCTTTCGAAGTGGCTAACTGACTGTATCATTTATGTTTATGAAGATTCTGATCAAACATTATCAGCAAAACTCAGAGGACATTCTACCAGATCAATTTCTACATCTTTGGCTCATGCAGCTCGTTTACCTTTAGACACTATTTGTGCGGCTGCTACTTGGGCTAAACCACATACATTTATATCTCATTACAAAGTGGACAGGGTTTCTAGGGATAGGGCAACCTTTGGTTCCACTGTGCTCAAGAACGTTCTCCCTTGAGTTCCTCAGGATCATGGAGCTAGGGACGCTATCCATGTGTAAGAACAAAGGCGAGATTGAACACTCTCACATAAAGAAGTTATGTCCTTACCATAACGTTCCATGTGGAGTGTTCATCTCGCCTTGGTTATTACACTCCCACCCTTCCCACCCTTAGGAAGAACGTTCGATTTGGTGCCTGGTCTGGAGTATTCTCCTTCTGCTGTTGCAGTATTACTGTTACTGTCATACACTGGGTATGTTTGTATATATATGTTTTTTTATGTATATAGTTGGCATGTGTGCGTGCTTATGTCTGGTTTGCTTGCAAACTAGATCTGAGGTAAAGGCAGAGGGGGATTGTGGGTATTAGATGTCCTCGAGCTTCTTCTCGATGCAGAGCTTGCAGTCGGCCGGCACGGAGCCGAGGATCGGCTCCGAACCCATGTGTAATAACCAAGGCGAGATGAACACTCCACATGGAACGTTATGGTAAGGACATAACTTCTTTTTACTCTCATTCCCTGCCTACAACAAGAGTTTCGATGGTGGGCACTGGCCTGTCACCACAACAAGGGACAGCCTTTCACTTTACCCACAGCCAAGCAGACACTAACAAACAGATGCATCGGGATTATGCCTGGGGAGCACACTTGGCGGGAAAATGTATACAGGGCACGTGGCCCACGGACCAAATACATCTTCATATCAATCAAAAAGAGATGCTAGCTGTACAGAATGCCCTGACAGCCTTCAAGGACCTACTACATCCAGGACAACTATTACTAAAGACGGACAATACTACAGTCATGTGGTACATAAACAAACAAGGGGGCACACATTCCTACCCCCTCTGCAGGCAAGCTATGACTTAGTGGAACACAGCACTGGCCTGTCAAGTACATCTGCAGGCACAGTTCCTGCCAGGAAAGAAAAATACTCTGGCAGACGAACTAAGCAGAAACCTCATGGACCCTCACGAGTGGAAACTAGATCCACAAATCTTCAGCATGATAACAAAGAAATGGGGATGCCCAGACATAGATTTATTTGCCTCCCCTCACAACTGCCAACTACAGAGTTTCTGCACAAGGACTTATCACTCTCAAGCATGGAAGGTGGATGCTCTATCATTCAATTGGAAAACCCTAACAGTTTCTGCCTATCCACCACTGCCTCTACTCTCCAAGGTAATCATAAAAGTCAGACAAGAGCAGCCAAAAATGATTCTGATTGCCCCAGACTGGCCACGTCAGCACTGGTACCCAATCCTAAAGAGCTTGTCTTAAGGGCCAGCCTGGACTTTACCTCAAATTCCTCATCTGCTGACCCAACAAAACAATCGGATCCTGCACATCCAACTCAAAACCTTAAATCTGGCTGCATGGCGAATAATATAGCCACTCAGAACACTCCTCTCTCTAAAGCTTTTATGGATGTCATATTGGAAGCCAGGAGTCCCAGCACCAGGAAATCTTATGCAGAAAAATGGAAGAGATTCTGTGCTTGGAACCAGGCACAAGGACTTGAACCGCTTGTTCCAAATATTCCTCAGATTTTACAATACCTAACTGAGATGCTGGACAAAGGCCTATCCTTCTCATCAATTAAGATCCATGCCTCTGCCATTTCAGCTCATTACAATACGGAACCTCCTATTTTCTCTCATCCACTGCTAAGACAGTACCTCAGAGGGGCAAAAAACATAAGACCCCTAAGAAGAGCACCTATACCAACATGGGACCTCAACTTTGTCTTGGAAAAGCTCACACTACCTCCTTTTGAGCCAGCCCATACAGCTGAGATAAAATTCTTATGGAAAACCGCTCTGCTGCTAGCAGTAACTTCAGTAAGAAGAATCTCAGAGCTACAGGCATTAATGGCAGTGGAACCTTTTATCATTTTTCATACGGACAGGTTTCTCTAAGGACAAACCCAACATTTATGCCAAAGGTAGTATCCAGTGTGGCTCTTAACCAAACCATTCATTTACCAACCTTTTATCCAAATCCCCAGAATAAAGGGGAAAGACTTCTGCACTCTTTGGACATACAGACAGCTACGCTTCTACTTGGAAAAAACAAAAGCTTTCAGGAAAACTGAGTAACTTTTTGTTGCATACGCCGCAGGATCACAAGGAAAGGCTATTTCAAAGCAGACTATTTCAAAATGGATAGGACACTACATTCGTTTCTGCTATGCACAGCATGGCAAATCAGTGCCTAAGGATATTAGGCCACATTCTACCAGGGCAGCAGCCACATCAGCAGCCTTTCTCAGAGGAGTACCAACCAAGGAAATTTTGGAGGCTGCAACTTGGAGTTCAGTGCACACTTTTACCAAGCACTATCACTTACCTCTTTACTCTAAATCCAGAGCAGGCTTTGCCACTGCAGTTCTGCAGGGCCTCATAGCCTCTCCTAATTCTGTTTAGACTCAGCCGCCCAACCTAAGGTTTGGGATTCAACCCAAGTGTAATGACTGCAACAGTGAAACACGATGAACATAGTACAGTTGTGTACCTACCATAAATGTAGATGTTTGAGTGTATTCACTGTTGCAGTCCAGGTTATCCTCCCACCATCCCCTTTTCATTGCTGGAAATTATCTGTTGTTCTCTATTCTATACAACCTATGTGGTGTATTTGCTTGTAGAGGAAGGTAATGTTTATGTTAGGGCATGCATTTTTATTTGCAAATTTTTAGCCTTCCTTTTTGGGGGCACCTGACATCTGGGGCAAGAAAAACTGAAGAAAATGGCGTCGGCTGCATCTTTTATACCCCTGGTGCACTGACATCAGGGAAGAGGCGATAGAAACCGACACCGGACCAGGACTTTGGAATTCAGGCCGACTGCGGGTAGCCTGCCAGCAGGAATAACCCAAGTGCAACAGCGAATACACTCGAACATCTACATTTATGGTAGGTACACAACTGTACTTTTTGGACTGAAGTTCCTAACAGTAAAATTAGACTGCTTTTGGTTTTATTTGCTTGTTTCATTGTTCCTAGTATTTTTGTATAGACTGCTGCACATGGAAATGTTGAGTTGGTTGCTATAGAATGTTGGTAATGTATATAGGTAGTACTTGATTAAATTATTAGGATTTGAAGCTGACATTTATATTTTTTGCGTATGGGTAAATTACAGAACTTCTTACTTTTCTCAAGACAACATTTGAAACTGAGCATGTTTTTTTTTTTTTTGCCTTTCCCATAAGGGTGATTAACAGTAAATGTAGCTATTCAGTATTGCAGCAAGACATTTTTGTAAATTCTGCAGTGGTTTGTAACAGCAAGTTACGGGACTTCATTTTGCTAGATCTCAAGTTATAGTTGATATTCTCTTTGCAAGAGCTTTGTGCTTACCTTGCATCAGTTCTGTATATGCACAACACTAATTTTTCTTTGTGCATCTTCCAGGAAGATTTGTTAGCCCTGAGGAAGACAGTGAAAACATTTCTTGCTGTATGTCAACAATGCCTGTCCAACGTTAATACACCTGTGAAAGAGCAGGTAATTTTTTTTTAATGAGGTCTAGTGTAATGAAAAAAAAAAGTTTGCAATTTTGGTGGGTGTAACTTTTAACCTTTATACCATTGTTTGTTGATGTTAATGCTGAAAAGAAAATTAATCTAGACCACTGTCTTACCCCCCCAGCAGTTTTTCAGTTTGTAATGTTTTAAATTATCAAAAATGCCTACTAATTCAAATATTTTTTTTATTTATTTAAACTATACCTTTTCTAAAAGACAGTTATTTTTTTTTTCTTCTCTGTTGAGTCTTATTCTTTTTTTCAGGTTCAGGTGACCAGAAAATAGACATCTACTTACTAGTGGAAACTAGCACATGATATATGATGGTGGGAACTACTTGTAGGGTGAATAATAATAGGGGCTCTGCATTCATAGTGGAGCAAATACATTAACAGCGCAAGTAAAAAGTATATGAGAGAGGTGTGCATGTTTTTTTTTTCATATCTTCCATTGTTATCTCCAACAATAAAGTACATTTTTGATTGCTGATGTTACCAGAGTTGTGCTTTCGTGTATTATTTTGCTATTATGCAACACGTAGGTGCTTTGCACTGGTTCTTAACTTTTCCTCTGTGAGGCGATTGTGTTTTTGTCGCTGTGTTTGACAGTGGATGAGTTATACCAACTGCATTTGAAGTTTGAGATTAGTTTTATTTATTTGTTAGCATTTGTTTACCAGGATTGTCCGTCTGTGTATAAATTGCCCCTTTTCAGCAGAGAACATGGAAGAAAAGCTTCAAGCATAAATACATGTACAAAAGGTACAAAAAGCAGATAAGGAAAAAATACAGTGACTTTAAGCAGTTTCACAGAGCAAATGCAAATAGAGCACACAATAAAAAAGGTTTTGTAGAAGACAACAGAACACATCAATAGAGAAAAAAATGGAAGTCATGAATAGCATTTAATAAGTGCAACAAAGGTTTAAAATAAAGAAAGTGGAAGGAAAGAAATGAGAAAGTAATTTGCTCGAGCAGGCTTTTAATAAATTAAGTTTGGGAGGGGGTATTTAAGTAATGTGTTGGTGGAAGCAGTAGTTATACAGTAGTGAGCAAGAGGGGCTAGGTAAAAAGACATGTTTGCGAAACAACACCAGGGAAATGGGTAAAGGTACCAGCACATAAAATGATTGGATGACGCATTGGCTCTGGAAGAGCTTGAAATAGACAGTAGATTGGACGGTGCAGTAGTGCAGCGATAGCATTGTCACATCACAGCAAGTGGTTCTCAGGTTCGATTCTCGGCTGGGGTGCCTTCTGTGCAGAGTCTGCGTGTCCTTTCCTGCATTCAGGTGGGTTTCCTCCGATGTTACAAAGACATGCATCTGGAGTGTTTCTCCCTGGGCCTCTGCTGAAAATTTACTTTGTTCCAAGTCGGACTTTCCCAGTAAACAAATGTTAAATAAGTAAAATAAATAAATAAGCTGAGTGTAAGGAAAGTTGATTAAAGGAAATGTATTGTTATTGTTGTGATGAGAAGGCTACAAGGTTCCAGTGTATGGTTTGTGGCTGGGTAGAAGGAGATACAGAGGGGATGTAATGTAAAAGTGGATGAAGAAAGATGGAGAGAAAATTCAAGGTAGTGAACCAGAAGATGATGTAGGGGAGCAGCAGGGTGTAATAAAAATAAGTGGGAGATATGAGAAGAATGGGAAGTAGTAAGGAAATGGGAAAAGAAAGTAACTGGTTTAAGGAGAAAGGATGAAAAGAGACAATATAGATATACTATTGGTGTAGGAATGCTGCAGAGTTGGTTCAGGAACCCACTATCCACCTCAGAAGCTCCAGCTGTTTCTCCACAGTTGTGGGACTGCAGAGGTAATGTAATTAAGTAAGGGAGTATGGAAATGGAAAGTGCAAAGCCTTGTAAATAATGAATGCAGGGGGATTGCCACTTGAAGAAATACCCCCCCCCCCCAAGATTTAATTAAGTACCTTTTTTATTGTTGTAGACTGTTTAGGGTTGAATGTAATTTGATCTGATATTAAAGTCTTCATTGATCTACTGGAGATTCATAAAGTGAAGAGAGAGCTTGCAGTAATACCAGGATGTGATTTTGGCAAAGCAGAAAGTGCTTCTGCAGGTATAGGAAGGTGTGGACTTGAAAGGATAACAGCGGGAAAAGAATTCCAGTGAATGTGAAGACTGATCAGAAGAGAAGGAGAAATAGAGGAATATGGAAATGGAGGGGTAGAAGAAAGCTTGTCAGCTAGGTGGAGTATTTGTGTTGTCCTTCTGTCTTGGGAAGAATTACATGGGATGAGAAGGTGCAACAGTGTAATTTGGCATGGGTGGTAACAGTGCTGTAGGTGATACAGAAAAGAATGGGTCAGCCTTTGCTGAAGACCGTACAAGAAAGAATAAACCCTGTGGGAACAAATGACTTTCTGGACATTCTTTGGCGACTGCAAAGCAGAAGATAACAGGATACAAAGCAAAATGGTGAATGTAGTACTGTCTTGAGGTATGTTGTGACTGTTGCAGTTAGTGCTAAGAAAGATGACTGAAGGTTCTTATTTGAAGCTTCTCAGTCAACAAGCAGGCGTGAGATGGTGGTCTTTGCCTCCAGGTGACACTAACCAGCAGTTTTCTTTAAAAGTCGTAGTGAGGAGTCCTGTTTTTCCTTATGCCAGCACTTTCATTGTGAGTGTGTTGGTCAGAGAGAGGCAGTCCCTCTCTGTTTCTTTACTGCCATTCTTTTCTGTGAGGGTGCTTTTGGCTAGCATTACATTTTCAAAGTACTTCTTATCTTACATTGAGAAACTCTCTGTAGTTTGTGATACTAAGCATTTTTCCTTTGCGTGTAGTCCTCACTCAGCACATTTCTTGCATTTTGTATGTCCTCTGTTTGGAGACATTTTCACCTCATATTAGTGAACATTGTGGCATCATGTATATTGCTTTAAGAGGGTTGATCTGGTGCTGCACTGTGCAGGTGTTCATCCTAAGGATCGCTGCTTCGGTGTTATACACAGTGTGGAGAGTTGTACAGTAAGTCAGTTTCTCTTCATCTGACTTATTTTCCAGAGCTTTCTGACAGCACCGCCTGTGTTGGCCTGTCCCATGCAGTAAACACCAGTAGGGTGTACAGAAACTTGGAGGTATCCATGCCATTTTTCAATACCTTTTTTTTCCATATTGAATTATCATATATCATTCCATTGGTGTCATCCAGTTAATGCTCAGAGCTGCTGTAAATGTAGAGCTTAGAAATCTTTTTCCATTATACTGTTATGTTCTTTCCTTTTTTGAAATGATTTTCTTTTTTACTGTGATTTGGAGATCTGTCCAAGGCTGCTGATGAGACATTTTGCTTTGTTTAATAAAAAAATGTTTTACAGTAAAGGGAAGTGTAAGTCACTTGCTTTTTTAGAACTTTAAACCTTCCATCTTTAGGAGAAATGGCAGCTGCACTTTTCAGAGGGAAGATGCCAAAAGAAGGTGGAGAGGGAAGGAAAAACTAAAGTTTCTGCAGGCAAGGACGTCAGATTTCTGTCATCCCCTCAGTCCTGAAGCAGCTTAAGATCTATGCTCCAAACAGACAAAGGCTAACCCACACCTGGCTCTGACATCTCCTTCTACAATATCCCTAAACTGCTGGAGCTCCTTTGGAGATTGACATTGAGTTTTAGTCTTGATAGAACTAATTAGGCATTGCCTGCCTCATCACAGCCAGATGTCAGTTCCTAGGCAGCTACAGATAACCATTTCCAGAGACCACTACTGTTCTCTGGATATTCCAGCAGTTTTGTCCTGGGGCCTATTGGTCTGAAGGGAAAATGGCCTTCTTTTTTTTTAAAACATAGTATTGCTTTGTTGTCTTACTGCCCTTATGTCAGTAAAGAATAATAGTAATCAGTACATACTGTGTAATCTTCATACATGGTGCACTTTGTTAGTGGATGATAATCTTAAACACAATTTAACACCCTCCCCCTTCATATTCTTTAATATACATTACAGATCTACCCAATGCCAGTGATTATAAGGGAACACAAAAAGACATGTTGCATTATTGCAAGTCTACTACTGAACAGTATATTGACTTGCCATATCTTTATTGAGTTGTAATTGCCTACTTAATGCATTCACCAATTGTAAATTCTCTAATCACCTGCTTACAAAGAATATGTAGTCTGGTCACAAATTCCATTTACTGATAAAGCTCTTCTGCTCTTTGTAGAAATATAAACTATGAACTGTTACCCAATGCCCGACTACTTATGTTCTCATATTTTTCTGCCATTCCAAAATGCATAATGTCATCTACATATTAAATATTGAATTGCTAGTCACTCAATGCAAATGTTTATTAATGCAAATATTAAACAGGTCTTTTTTACTTTACATTTTTACATCCCTGAGGTGGAATACCGTTTTTCTGTCTACAAATATTGTAGATACACAAAATGTAAAGAGAAAGACAGGTGAAATTAGAACATCCCATTCCAGAAGGGGTTGAAGATTTATAATTCTGCAGAGGTGTATTTGGTACTTAGAGAACCTTTTAAAATGTCCACACTAGTCCAACATGTCCAAAGTCCCGCATGCAAAAGTAGGTGATGATAATGCCTGAAATGTCATTTTCATCTGAAAGTTCAGTTTTCTCCTCAATGCTATTAGCCTTTTCCAGTTCTAGAAACAGTTTCTTTTGAGTTTGCTTTCTTTCACTCTTATCTTCCATTTTTTTCTTGAAGAGAAGGGAATAGCTTCACTGGTTTTCCTTCACATGCTTTGGAGGTGTCTTCCATGATTTTCTGAGCTGGGAGGTCGAGGCTCCAGTACCTTAATTCTCTTTTTCGCTCTGCCTGAAGTTGGAAAGATCTTGAATGGCAATTTCTGGGTCATTAAAATCTTTACACTTGGTCAGTTTTTCACTCCATTTCACCCAAAGCTATGCTTTGCTCTCGTCGTCCTATGTATGCGATTTGGGCTTGCTGTATTTTTGTAGGCTCCAGGGTTATGCTTTGTTCAGCCTTTTTTGGTAGCATTCAAGTATTTACCTACAGACCACTTGTTTGCTGTTATTAACCCAAAAAAGCTGGAAATATCAGCTTTTTAGCAAATCTTATTATTCTTACATCCAAAGAGAAAGATTCTCTGCTTTCTAATTTTCTTGTACTGGATGTCATGGCTGCTTTTTTTTTTAAGGAAGAAGCTTAGGGCAACTGAAATGCCTGCAGTTCTCTTAGTAAATGTAATGCCTGCTTTGGCGTATCTGTCTTGAACTCTGCTGTTTTGACTGTTGATGCTTTACCAGTGAATATGTGGAGATGTGACATAGAATTCAAGTCTTTCATCCCCAACTTGGTAAACCATCCACCTCTTGATGGCTTTTGTTACCAATTGAAAGAGAAGAGTCATCTCTGGACCAGTCCTTGGAATTGGATATTCTTGAAGCAAAGGACATCTCATTTGTATTTTTCTTTCAGATTATTATTGCAAAGAGACTAATTTAAGGACTGAGTAACATTTGCAATTCAAGAGCTGCTAGGGCAGATAGAAATTGATCATGGTACTGTAACTAACACCCAAGACAAGTGGATTTAAAATCTGTAAAAAAAAAAAAATATAGGGGAGAAGAGGATACAGGAGAGAGGAAATAGAAAATATTTGGAAGGACTGGCACAAGTTAAATTGCAACAGAATATAAAGGGAAATCTTTCAGAACAAGCGGAAGAACCGCTGCAAATTGATGGGAAGAACAAAGTGAGCATTTAAGTTATGAGTTTAGAAAAATTGCTTTTGAGCACCTGTTTTTTGATAGTATTTCCAGAGTGCAGAAATTCTTAACACAACAATTAAGGTGATAGAAAGTAGAAAGATTGCTAGCTAAACTCAGGGGAACCTATGAGAAGAATAACAACTGGAGATTGTGAGAAGATAATGGAAATATTTTAGAACTTCTATGAATATTTATAGAAACCCGAGGAATGGCGAATTAGGATAAGGTGCAGTTGAAAGTATTTATAGAAGATTTAGAGTTGCTAGCATTAGAGGAGGAGGAAGAGGCTGAGTTGTTGTTAGGATAGATGAGAAATAAAAACTGTGATGTATAGTCAATCTACATGAAAATCCCTTGGATCAAATGGCATTCTTATAGAAGCCTGAAAGTAAAGAGGGAAGAGATTGACGAATCCCTCTCTTAAACTTTTAATTTGTATTTGCATTCTGCTGTCTGTCTGAATTGTCTGAATTGTTTTTTGCCACATTTTACTGTATAAAATACTAGTTCTTCTGTAGCATAGACCAGTTCCAGGTGTGCTTTTCTGGGTCTGTTTTGTAACTTTTGAGCATCAAGTTCAAGCCATCTTTGTTGGCGAAGGCCCTTCTGTAACCTTATAGGAAGAAAGTGCTGTCTGGATCCCATCTAATCAAGGGTGATTGGACAAGAGCTCAGAGAGAGCATCCTTATTAGCTAGTTTGAGTTAAAAGGGTTATTTCTTGTTTTATTTAAGCCCCTAGTTTGCACTTGTTTGAATGTAGTGCACCATCATGCACTGCCGTGTAACAGTGGTTACCATTGGTGGTTATAGATGCAAATGTTTTGCTTGGTAAATTTTCCTTTAACACTTTGCTTGTGGTCCTGCAGAGTTTTTTTGCGACCCTGCTCTACTGTCAGGTGGAACACTAAGCCTAGCCTCAGGGGTACCAACACACCTTTCACTCATTAGCCATTCCTAAGGGTGACCCTTTTCCTGACCATATAAATTTACCTAACACTATTGATGGACAATTTTCCACAGTTTTTCCATCTATCTTGGTTGACATGGGCATCTTGAGGCAGTGTAGTATCCTTCTCATGTTCACTAACAACTCTCTACCCCTAGTCCACACAAACTCAACATATGAGAGGTGCAACTATATTAAGAACCTTTAATCTGTGCTCTCTCACACACCAGTCAGTACATATGACAATGAGCAGGTTGTCAGCATGCACACCTCACCTCCTACTCCACTCAAACACACACTTGCATATGCAGTGGTCCTCACCAGAAAAATACCCAACACCAGAGACCTCACAAACACAATTCTTCTGCAGAACACAATAGCTCACACACCAGTGCCTCACCTGTCAAGCCCTTAAGGCAGAGCACAAAACCAAATATATTAGCCATAGGTGATTCCATCGTGAGATGCACAGATGTCCTTCTCACCAAGCTGGATAAGGAAAAGGTCATGGTCACCTGTCTGTCAGGTGCTAGGATGTGCCATATCACACATACACTCATGTCTGTCAACAACAGGTACTGTTATGACTCCATCATAGTCCATGTTGGTGTGAACGATTTGAGATGTACCTCTCTGGACTATATGAAGGGAGACACGACTGATTCTGTGTTTCAGGCAGGTATGTCCCTAGCCCTAAGCAGCATTTTGCCTTCACCTAGGATGATGCCTCAATAGAAACAGAAAATGATAAGACTTCAATAATTGGCTTAGTTTCTTGTGTCATTCTAAGGGGATCCAGTATCTGTCAGCCTGGGAAGACATGATCGACAGACCTTGATGCTTTGCCAGAGGTGATCTTCATCTGTTACCCCTGGGATTTTGGGTACTGGCTAAGGCTCTTTCCACCTTCACAGTGTATTTTTTTAGGTAGTGTCTCGAGGACAAAATTCAAAACATACAAACTCCATCCAAAAACAATCTCAGGGTTATGCTGCTAAACACTTGGAGTCTTAACATGAAATTGCACTCACTGGAAGCAGTCCTCACCTTGGAAGAGACTTGGTTCAAGGATGTGGAGAGCACCCCAGCCATACTAGGTTACACCTTCTTCTACATGTTCAGACCATAAACTGAAGGCGTCAAAACTAAAGGAAGCAGTGTATCAATATTCATTAAAGATAAATACACCTTCGGATTCGTTAAAACAGTCTGATTCCCTGGAGATATTTCAGGTGCAGTTAACTGTTGGTAGAACACCTGTTCAAGTCTTTGCCAGCTACAGGGCCCCCTGCATGACTCGTTTATTTGGATCTACTTGAGTCTGCCAAGATGCATCCGAGCACTATGGTTTGGGCAACTTTAACTACCCATTCATTGACTGAGTAAATTACTCGTGCTCAAACTCACTTGCCCAAAGGTTCCTCAACTTGCCCTGGACCGGGTGATTGATACCTCCCCAAGAGGTGCCAACATCAGCTTAAGCAAGTAAAACCTCTTGTGAAGTCCTCCAAAGCAAAGTACAAATCCAGATCAGATTCCTCAACTAAGGACAACCATAAGTTACATCAGTAACCTAAAAGGGAAAGCCCAGATTGTGCCAAGCTAGTAGTTAATGATACCACATATACTGACCAGTGGACTTGGCTGACCTGTTGACTGACAGGTTCTGTGCAAACTTCACACCCCTGCCACACGTACCCCATGACATCCCTACCACCTGTCCCCTACCTTGTATCTCTAAAGAGCAAGTCGTAAACACCCCCTCTTAGGCCAAGAAAACAGGATCTATGGGACCTGTTGACATCCCAGGCTGCATCCTACATAGGCTGTAACAAAAATTAGCAACGCCATTGGGTACGCAAATCTTCAGTCATAGTTTAAGCACTGGCATCGTCCCAGCTGAATGGAAAATGGCCACTATTATTCCTTTGCACAAAGGTGGTGCTTCCACTGACCCTGAGAACTGTAGACCTATTAGCCTGACTAGCCTTATCCGCAAGGCCATGGAGCAAATCATCATGGACCGTATCAACAAAGATATAGGTAATCTCCAAACACTTGATCCTTCTCAGTTTGGATTTGTCAGAGGAAGATCATGCTTGTTAAACCTGGTTGACAACTTTGAGATGGTCACCAATGCCCTGGACTAGGAGAAATCTGTGCATACAGCTTACCTAGACTTAGCCAAGGCTTTTCACGCTATCCCCAACTCGGGCATCATTCAAACTCACCCAGCTAGGTATCAACCCTTATATCGTTGGATGGGTTGCTAACTGGCTCAATGATAGAACACACACAGTCAAAATAGGGGAATCCACCTCCAGCAGCAGACCTGTAACCAGTGGTGTTCCACAGGGGATCAGTCCTGGGACCTCTAATGTTTGGAATGTATTTCTTCAAAGTACAAGCAAAAACTAAAGGTCTGTGGCTGGCAAAGTTTGCTGATTACTACAAACTGGGAGAAGTCATAAAATCTCCAAATGATGTCAACAACATAAGAGGGTCTTACACAGACAAATGATTGGTGCCAAAGTCATGGCCTTAAATTCGATGCAAAAAAATGTATTATTCCTTTCAGTAAGAGCGATGTTCCTGCTAACTACCACAGCAATAGCAACACCCTAGGTATGCATGTGGTGAGAAACTTGGGCACACATGTTGACAACAACCTTACCTTTGATCATCATGTCTCCATAGTGGTAAGAAGGCATTCTGTATTGCTCATCTCATAAGTAAGGGCATTGCCTCCAAAAAAAAAAAAGAAGCTATAACCTCCCTGTACTATTCCCTCAACAGGCCAATAATTGAGTACAATGCCCCTTTGCTGTTTATCTTTCCAAGCACCTGCAGCAGTTGGAGAGACCACAAAGGTTCCTCACAAGGAAAGTTCAAGGTCTTCAGCATCTGTCCTATGTGGATCGTCTGAAACCACTGTATTCTGTTTCATACACACTACTCAGAGGCGATCTGTATTGCATACAAGGCAATTTGATCCTGCCTTATTGGAAATGCTGCATATCAGCAAGTCAAATAGTACACAAGTTACTCACTCTAAGACCTTAACTTGGTATGTGACATTAGTAGAACCTGCTGGAAGGACAGATTTCTCTCCCAGAGGTTCACACCTTTGAAACAGAATTCTCCATGTCAAACAGAGCAACTCATTGGCCCTCTTCAGACGCAGTCTGGACGATTGGATGGGTAACCATAAATTCACCCCTGAGGTTCTACCTGTGTACCTTATGGACAGGGGCAATAGGTGCTAATTGTGGAAATAAGGGTAGAACTTGGCTAGGCTTGTAAGGGCCCTAGGGCCATTAGCCTAGTAACTACCTATGATAAGACTTTGAAGGAATGTTTAGTAATATATTAAAAGGAGGAGAGGTGCAGTTATCCTGGAGTAGATCAGTGGTAGCAATATTGCTGAAAGAGGGGAAAGGTCCCCTACAGACGTGGTGTCATACAGACCAATTTCTGTTTTGAGTCACAATTAATGTCTGTGTTAACGAAGAGAGTTACAAAACTGCTATCAACATTTATAGAAGTGGATCATTGTGTTTTATGGAATGGAAACTTAACATTTGACAGTGTTAGCAGAACACTGATTTTTCAGAGGGAGTCATAATATAAAAATGCCATTATTGTTGGTGAACTTGACTATAGTGAAAGCATTAGATAGGGTCTGTTGGGGTTACTTGTGTAGAGCATTAACAGTATTTCATTTCCCTCTGAAATAGGTTAATTAGGAGAATGTATGAAGGATTAAAGGTGAGAATAAGATAGGAGGAGTACTGTCAGGCAGGTTGAGTTTTGAGTAGGGCAACCCCACAGGGATATCTTCCCCACTATTTGTCTTGTATTTGAAGCCGTTAGTAAGAAAATTAAGAGACTCCAATGCAGAGACGCAACTGATGTGGTAGTTATAGGAAATAGCTTTTTTCAGAAGATGATTTAGTTGCTTATCTTTGAGGTGGCATAAATAGGCATGGGTGAGAGCCTGTGGTGCCTGTTGGTTAGTGGTGATGCATCCTGAGCCCACCTGCCTGGAAAGGCTTTAAAAAACCTCACTTTGTGAAGCAAAGTCTCTCATTTTGTGCCTTTTGCATGTTTGCATGAGTAGGGAGGATTGGGTCATGAAATACTACAAATATGTTAGTTTAAAAATAGATTCTCTTTTTGTGTTTGTAAAGTGCTTTACTCCACTGAACTATTCCTCAAATCCTGTTTGAGTAACATTTTATTTGATGATGTCAATCTTCATTTATCCTTGACTGATGAGTTCGGTTTCGAGTATCAGAACCGACTCGGGTGTTACTACAGCTCACAGTGACCAAGATTCTCGAGCTTAAGTCTTACCCACAATGTCTCCTAGTTACTCCAGATCTCATTTGCCATTTCCAGAGATGGCCGCTTTTGGCAGAGCTCTCTAGCTAAGTCACTTATTTACTATTTTATCTATCTGTAAACATTCCTATAATCCTGTTTCCTTCTTTGTGCCTTCTGCCTCTTCTTTTTAGTCGATACTAAATTGTGTTCTCTTCCATTGTTGGTAGTCCTGTCTTTCCCTTCTAGTTAATTTAAAAAAAAAAGATGATGATGATTTTGCTATTCTTCTGCTGTCCCTTCCTACCTGGTGTGGGAGTGGGTGCATTCTGAGTGTGTTTTCCAGTTTCTGTTAGGTTTAAAAAAAAAGGCCCTACTGTTTTTTGAGTTGTCTGAAATGCGGCAGAAGATTCCCTTTTTCTGATGGTCATTCTTTTGGGGGTTTTTTCTGTTTAAGTCAGGTTGCAACTGTGTCAGTGGCAAAGAGATAACACAATGACATTGTTTTTAAGAAAGACCTCTTGTTTCATATAAGAATAAGCGTTTTCAATGCAGAGACCATCTCTGGTGCTGACAGAGAGGAAAGTGAAACATCTCCATCAGCCATCTCTTATGTTTTGACAGATTTAGACAGTTTGGTGCCAACTTTAATGTTCTTCGTGTTTCACTGTTGCAGTCATTACATTTGGGTAATCTGCTGGCAGGTTGCCCTCAGTCAGCCTGAATAACAAAGTCTTGGGTCCTCCGTCGGTTGCTGTGTCCTCTTCCATGACATCAGGGGTATAGAACATGCAGCCGACGCCATTTTAATCCGTCTTTCTTGCTGCGTGGTGCTCGAAGCAGAAGCAGTTCACAAGTGCCGGTCGGCCGACTCCTGAAATCTTCATATTCGAGTTTCAGAACCGAAGTCTTCAAACTAAAGCTAAGTACCCCGTTGGGGAAACGTTTTCCTGCTCCTTACCGATGTCAGTCATCATCTTCTTTCGGCTGTTCCCGTTAGGGGTCACCACAGCGGATCATCTGTTTCCATTTCTTCCTGTCCTCTGCATCATGCTCTTTCACACCAACTGCCTGCATGTCCTCTCTAACCACATCCATAAACCTTATCTTAGGCCTTCCTCTTACCTGGCAGCTCCATCCTTAGCATCCTTTTCCCAATATACCCAGCATCCCTCCTCAGCACATGTCCAAACCAACGCAGTCTCGCCTCTCTTGCTTTGTCTCCAAACTGTCCAACCTGAGCTTGACCCTCTAATATACTGATTCCTAATCCTGTCCATCCTAGTCACACCCAGTGCAAATCTTAACATCTTTAACTCTGCCACATCCAGCTCTGACTCCTTACCGATGTCAGTAAAAGTTAATAATTGCATTACTTGTGGGACGCAAATACCTCATAAGGATTTTCATTTGTACTGTATTCTTTGCCTAGGCCCTGATCACAACATGCCTTGCTGTTGGTTTTGTGCTAAATTTAACCAATGCACTATTAAACGTCTGTATATTTTTGCTTCTAAATATTTTGGTTCAGGATTTAACTACCCTGAAATGTCGTCGGTTAGCAATCCGACTACCAGAGTTCACAAAAAACACAAGGAAAAAGACAGACACAGACCGTCGAGATCCAAAACTGACAACGAAGCTTCTCCTAAGCCGGTCGCCGGTACTCAGTGAGGCGCTGTCGCAGCCCCTGATACCCGCTACTTTTGAGTCGCAGGCCTCTACCAAGACCCATTCGGAGTCCGATATGCCGCGAGATTCTCAGAGTATTGAACCCGCGGATGTCTGTCCCTTGGATGGGTCCAGAGCCACTGAGCAGGCACCAGCTTCTGAGGGTGTTTTCAGGCCTCAACATTTTTATATTAAACCGACGCCAACAACAAAAACAAGGTCAAAAACAACTTCTATGTCTAAAAAACCAACGCATGAGCCACGTGCTCAGGTCCTTATGCCTAAAAAACAGATGATCAAAATGGCTGAGGATTTAATTACCTTTATCAGGGATGGCCGGATCTGCCACAAAACCAGTGGGCAGAGGCCCAGAAACAAGTCATGTCCCTCATGGATATGGGGGCTATTGAACCGGTACCAGAAAAGGAAAAAGGACAAGGATTTTATTCAAGACTTTTCGTGGTACCCAGCAAAGACAATTCATGGCGTCCAATACTGGACTTATCGTTTCTGAACACGTACCTGGACATTCCGAAATTCATAATGCTGACTTTACAACAGCTACTGCCTATGCTAGGCAAGAATGCTTGGTTAGTAACTCTAGACTTAGAGGCATACCTGCATATCCCAGTAAGGGAATCATGCAGAAGATACCTCTGCTTCAAAGCAGGTTTTATGCATTACCAATTCTCTGCACTGCCCTTTGGCTTATCTACTGTGCCCAGGGTCTTTACAAAGTGCCTGCCACCAGTAATTGCATTCTGCAGATAAAGAAACATCCAAATGTTTCCTTATCTGGACGATTGTCTCATTCAAGCAGAGGACAAGGACACTCTTGTTCAACATCTGGCATTTGTAAAAAGGCTTCTAGCATGCCTAGGGTACACCATAAATGAAAATAAATCACAACTGGTACCCTCTCAAATTACATTCATGGGTGCAAGCTTGAATACAACTGCCCAGGTGGCTTAACTCACGCCAGACGAACAAAGGCAACTGTCAACATACTTCAAGCAAATGGCAACAAAAACCCAGTTATCTGCAAGACAAATTCTGCACGCTTTGGGATTCATGGCATCCTGCATTCTACTAATTCCATATGCGAGACTGCATTTGACGAAACTTCAATGGTACCTAAAAAGTTTATGGAGTCAACATTGTCACAGCCTGGAAACAATGATTCCTCTCATTCTCTGCCTGCAACAGGAGTTTCTTTGGTGGGCAGAGACATGTCACCAAAACAAGGGACTGCCATTCACTCCTACCCCCTGCCACCCAAACCCTAACTACAGACGCATCAGACTATGCTTGGGATGGCCCACCGGGGCAGGGAGATGCATTCAGGGGAAATGGAGCCTAAACCAAATGCATCTGCATATCAACCAGAAAGAAATGCTAGCTGTTCAGAATGCTCTGACAGCTTTCAAGGACTTATTTCATCCAGGACAACTACTGCTAAAGACTGATTACACCACAGTTGTGTGGTACATAAACAAGCAGGGGGTACACATTCCTACCCCCTTTGCAGACTAGCCATGGTCTTGTGGAACACAGCCTTGTCTTACCAAATGCATCTCAAGCACAATTCCTACCAGGAAAGCAAAATACTCTGGCAGACGACCTAAGCAGAAATCTTATGGACCCGCACAAATGGAAACTGGATCCACAAATCTTCAGCATGTTAACACAGAAATGGGGGAGCCCAGACATAGATCTATTTGCCTCTCCCCAAAATTATCAGTTGGACAAATTCTGCACAAGAACTCGTCACAAAAAAGCATGGAAAGTGGATGCTCTATCCTTCAGCTGGAAAAACCTTTCAGTCTATGCCTTTCCCCCTGTGCCTCTACTTTCCAAGGTCTTACTAAAAGTCAGACAGAAAGAAACAAAAATGATCCTAATTGCTCAGGACTGGCCTCGCCAGCACTGGTACCCGCTTCTAAGCAATATGTCACACCTTCCTCCATGGTACTTGCCTCAAACACCTCATCTACTGTCTCAGCAGAACTTCCAAATTCTACATACTCAGCTCCAGACTCTGAATCTTGCAGCATGGCTGATCAACTAATTATTCAAACCACATCTCTCAGTAAACCTCTGATGGATGTCATTTTGGAAGCCAGAAGGCCTAGTACTAGAAAATCCTGTGCTGATAAATGGAAGAGATTCTGTGCTTGGAACCAAGCACAAGGAATAGACACAGCAAAGCCCAATATTCCTCAGTTTTTGCAATACTTGACTGCGATGCTTGACAAGGACCTATCTTTTTCTTCAATAAAAATCCATGCCTCTGCCATCTCGGCTCATTGCAACACAGAGCCCCCGCTCTTTTCTCATCCACTGCTTAAACAGTATTTCAGAGGGGTCAAAAATTTAAGGCCTCCCAGGAGAACACCAACTCCTGCATCGGACCTCAATTTTGTGCTGGAAAAACTCACCCTGCCTCCTTTTGAACCAGCAGCTACTGCGGATATAAAATTTCTATCTTGGAAGACAGCTTTTCTTTTGGCAGTCACTTCAGCAAGAAGGGGTTTCAAAACTACAGGCTCTCACGGCAGTGGAGCCTTTCATTATATTTTGCCCGGACAGGGTGACCCTCAGGACCAATCCTTCTTTTATGCCTAAGGTGGTATCCAGTGTGGCTCTTAACCAGACCATTCACCTGCCAACATTTTTCCCAAATCCGCAGAACAAGGAGGAGCGTATTCTGCATTCATTGGATGTACACAGATTACTAAGATTCTACTTAAACAGGACAAAATCTCTAAGAAAGTCTGAGCAACTACTGGTAGCATTTGCTGCAGGATCAGAGGGGAAGGCTATATCAAAGCAGACTATTTCTAAATGGATAAGCCACTGCATTCATTTCTGCTATTTGCACCATGGTAAACCTGTGCCCAAGGGGATCAGATCCCATTCCACCAGGGCTGCCTCTACTTCAGCAGCTTTTCTCAGAGGGATTCCAGAAGCTGCTACTTGGCGCTCTGTTCATACTTTCACAAAGCGTTATCATTTACCTCTATTCTCTAAATCCAAGGCAGGCTTTGCCACTGCAGTCCTGCAGGGCCTCATAGCTGCTCCTAGTACTGTTTAGTTGCATCCTCCCATCCATAGCTTTGGGATTCTTCCCAAATGTAATGATTGCAACAGTGAAACACTAAGAACATAGTACAGTTGTGTACACTTACCATAAATGTAGATGTTAGTGTATTCACTGTTGCAGTCCGGGTTACCCACCAGCCATCCCCCATTCTATACCTTTTCTTTCCTTCACTATACTCAAAAGCCTTTGTGGTGTATTTGCTTTTAGTTGAAGGTAAATTTTATGATGTCCTTCAAGGATGCATCTGCAGTCCTAACATATGGGTTGTCCTGCCTCAGGCAGCCCTTCGGTCGGCCGGATTCCAAAGTCTGGGTCTGGCCTCGGCTGATGTCGCACTTCACCCGACGTCATAGCTGCTGTGTATTGGGTATAAAGGCATCGGCCGACGCCATTTTCCTCAGTCTTTCTTGCTGCGTGGTGCCCGAAGCAGAAGCTGTTCGCAAGTGCCGGTCGGTCAGATCCAGAGATTTCTACTACCGAAGACTTCTAAAAAGCTAAGTACCCCGTTGGGGACTCTTTCTTGACTCAGCCGATGTCAGAAAAAGTAAATAATTGTTTAACTTGTGGGAAACAAATACCTCATAAGGATTTCCACTCATACTGCCTTCCTTGCTTAGGCCCAGACCACGACGTATCAGCTTGTCTAGCCTGTGCTTCCTTCAACCGACGGACACTTAGACGTCGGTCGGAGTTTGCAGAGGAGTTTTTTGGTCCCGCTTTTGCATACAAAATGCCGTCGGAGACTCCGACTTCACAATTAGCTAAAAAGCGTAAGGAAAAGGACCGACACTCGCGGTCCGCGATTCGGCTGAAACCATGGTTAGGCCAACCGCGAGTGTCTCGGTTTCGGCTGAAACCGAGCCCTCGGTTCTTCCTTCGGCCGAAAGCATGCCCCCCGATAGCCGAGGCCTCACAGAGCATGGCTGAATCTGCTACTGAAATTACTCCTGCTGTAGCAGGCACCCAGGACTTTAGATACTATTCCTTTAGACATATCTACCCCTGCACGTAGAGCTGCTAGGCCCCCTGCATCTATGTCTATCAAGGCTTTTTCCAGGGCTAAAGCAGCTAAATCTTCTAAGGCCTTGCCTGCTAAAACCCCCTCACACAGGCCTACCTCTAGTTCCCAAATGCTCAGCCTGGCTGAGTATCTCATTTCTTTGATCAGGGGATCCCAGCCTCATCCAGACAGGGCCTCTCAACCCCCTCCAGAGAAGAGGCCTAGAACTGAGCCCCCGGATCCTGTTTCTACAGACTATTCCTCGGATGACTCAGATAACTCAGACCCTCCGGAAGGCCCATATTCTCCTTATGAAGATTCTGATGCAGAAGACTCCATTCCTTCTGCCTCCCCTCCTGAAGAATTTTCTTTTGGGGAAACCTTACATGCTATGAGAGAACATTTTCAATGGCAGGGCCAGGATTTTTCAGATTCAAGGAAAAGGCTAAGGACCTTTTTACATTTACCACAGCATAGGCCTTTAGCCATTCCTCCAGTACTAACAGTTGTTGATGATGCATATAATGATGCCTGTACTGCCCCTGATTCTCTCCCCCCGGCCCCTGCCAAACCCGACAGATATTACAGGGTCCCGGACACTCACTTCCATTTGTATAAGGCTCCTATCGCAGATCCTGAAACCATTTCACAGGGCCCCAAAGCTGTAGCAGCTGCCTCTGCCAAAAACCTCCTCCCCTCTGAAAGAGAATCTAGAGCATTAGAGAGATGGGGTAAGAAAGTTTATACTTCTGCTACTCTTTCGGCCAGGGCTTTAAACTGTCAATTTCAAATCATTCAGTACCAGGAATTTTTGTTAGACCAGCTAAATAAAAAACTGTCTTCTCCTGAACCTATAGACCGTAAGTCCCTTCAGGACTTGGTACATAACACTCAGCAGGTCAGTAACCATTCCTTAAAATGTGGCTATGATGCACTGGAGGCTTCCTTTAGATCAGCTATGACTGGAACAGTGATTAGAAGGCATGCCTGGTTAAAAGAGCAATCCTTACCAGACCATGTTAAGTCAAAGCTCCTAGATGCTCCTATGGAGAAACAAAGTTTGTTTGGCTCCCCTGCACAGCAGGTGCTAAAGAAGGTGGAAGAAAAAGCAAAATCTGTCCAAACAGTTAAGGATTTCTTACAGGTCCAACCTCCGAGGTTTAGTAGAAATTGGCCTTCGAAGAATTGGTCCTTTCCAGACACCTCCAGAGCACAGAGAGGCAGAAATAGGCGCCCAAGAGGCAGAGGTCAATCCAGGGGTGCCTACAGGGGACGTCAGTGGCAGCCTAACAACCAGAGAAGTACTGCCACAGATTCAGCTACAACCACTTCCACAGGACAGACACAATGACTTGGTTCTGATGCCGCCTACCAGGGAACAACTGGAAGCACCCTTGGGCGGCAAGCTAGCCTTATTTTCCGTAAACTGGCATTACATTACAGGAGACAAATGGATTTTACAGACAATAGACAAAGGCTACAGGTTTCACTTCCACACTCTACCAAAAAAGAGAGGAATGCCAAACCTACCACCAAGCCAAACAAACGCTCTAAGACAAATCAACCACCTACTACGGATGAGAGCTATAGAAAAGGTACCGCCTATGGAACAAGGACAAGGATTTTACTCCAGACTTTTCCTTGTACCAAGAAAAGAAAATCAATGGAGGCCTATTCTCGACCTGTCCGCTCTGAACACATATCTCATTGTTCCAAAATTCAAAATGCTGACCCTACAGCAACTTCTTCCCATGCTGGGCAAGGAGTCTTGGCTGGTGACTCTAGATCTCAAGGAGGCATACCTGCACGTCCCTATACGACCAGATTGCAGAAGACACCTCAGATTTCTTGCAGGATCAGAGCATTATCAATTCTCAGCATTGCCCTTTGGCTTATCTACTGCGCCCAGAGTATTCACGAAATGCCTGGCATCAGTAATTGCTCATTGCAGGCTTCAGGAATTCAGATTTACCCATACCTGGACGACTGCCTAATACAAGCGGACAACAAGACCAAATTAACAAAAGATTTGGAAAAGGTTATACAACTACTGCAAGCCTTGGGATACACAGTCAACATGAAAAAGTCAAGGCTGGTGCCATCCCAAAGGATAACATTCTTGGGTGCAGAACTGGACACATCAAATCAGATGGCATTTCTCACAGAAGAAAAACAAAAGCAACTACCACTCTATTTCATGGCATTAACAACACAGACCCAGCTTACCGCAAGGAAAGTCCTGCAAGCCCTGGGTTACATGGCATCCTGCATAATATTGATTCCGCATGCCAGGCTGCATATGAGAAAGTTGCAATGGTACCTAAGGAATGTATGGTCTCAACACAAGCACAGTCTAGAAGCCCAGATTCCAATAATTCCATGCTTGAAGCAAGAATTCCTCTGGTGGGCTCAGGCCTGTCAGTTAAACAGAGGGATTGCCTTTCCACAAACCTCATCCAAGCCAGACCATCACCACGGACGCCTCAGACCTAGGCTGGGGGGCGCACATGGTGGACAAGTGTATACAAGGCCTATGGACACAAGACCAGCTGAATCTACACATAAATCAAAAGGAGATGCTGGCAGTGAAACATGCAATCCAGATATTCAGACCATTTCTTCAACAGGGTCACTTGCTGATAAGGACGGACAACACCACAGTCATGTGGTACATCAACAAACAGGGAGGTACACACTCATATCCTCTATGCCGGATGGCAATGGACCTGTGGAACGTGGCCCTGAACCTCAACATTCAACTCCAGGCCAAATTTGTGCCAGGAAAAGAAAATTCACTAGCAGGCACCTTTAGCAGAACTACCACGGATGCTCACGAATGGATGCTGCATCCAGATATCTTCAAAACCATTACAAAGAAATGGGGACTACCAGAAATAGACCTGTTCGCATCCCCACACAACCACCAATTGAAGAAATTCTGCATAAGAACATACCACCCACTTGCTTGGAAGGTGGACTCCCTATCCTTCAGTTGGGAAAACCTGACAGCATATGCATTCCCACCTCTTCCTTTGATGTACAAAGTCCTACTGAAGATCAAAGAAGATCACCCAAGGATAATCCTGATAGCTCCAGACTGGCCGAGGCAACATTGGTACCCGCTACTGAGGAGCATGTCCTGGACACACGCATGGCCTCTACCTCTATGTCCTTTACTTCTAACACAGAACAACTTCAAGATCCTACATCCAAACTTGAAAACACTACAGCTAGCTGCTTGGAATATTACATAAAACAAAATAACCCAGATTTATCTCAGAGGGTTAAAGACATTATCCTGGAGGCTCGCAGACCCTCCACAAGGAAAACTTATTCAGCCAAATGGAAAAGATACCTCATTTGGAGTGCAGCAAAAGGAGAAAATGTATCATTAGCAAACATAGCTAACATCCTGGAATACTTAGCAGAACTTTTCCATAATGGCCTGTCTTACTCCTCCATTAAAATTCATGCATCAGCAATTTCAGCAGAATACGACATGGATCCTCCAGTCTTCTCTCATCCTCTACTCAGGCAGTTTCTGAGAGGAATTAAAAATGTAAAGCCTCCAAGGAAGCCACCTTTGCCTACATGGGACCTTAACTTTGTGCTGGAAAAGTTAACACTTCCCCCTTTTGAACCAGCAGCAACAGCAGAATTACAGTTCTTATCTTGGAAAACTGCTTTCCTGCTTGCAATCACTTCAGCAAGAAGGGTTTCTGAGTTGCAGGCATTAATGGCAGTACAGCCCTTCCTTATCTTCCATCAGGACAGAGTGTCTTTGAGAACTAACCCGACTTTTATGCCAAAAGTGGTCTCCAGAGTATCATTGAACCAAGCAATTCACTTACCAACATTCTTCCCCAACCCACAGAACAGGGGGGAAAGACTACTACATACTTTGGATGTGCACAGGCAATTGCGCTACTATCTGGACAGAACTAAGACCAACAGAAAAACTGACCAGCTTCTGGTAGCATATGCAACAGGAATGCAAGGAAAAGCAATTTCAAAACAGACAATCTCAAAATGGATAGGAAATTGCATTAGATTTTGCTACTCTTTTCATGGAAAGACAACACCAGAAAATATCAGGCCTCACTCCACAAGGGCTACAGCCACCACTACAGCTTTCCTACGAGGAGTGGCTACCAAAGACATTTTAGAAGCTGCTACTTGGAGCTCCGTGCATACATTTGCCAAGCATTATAATCTTCCTTTATACTCCAGATCCCGAGCAGGTTTTGCAACTGCTGTTTTGCAAGGGATCTTAACTACACCATCTTTATCTTAGTACCTCCTCCCCAGTTTGGCTATGGTATTCTACCCATATGTTAGGACTGCAGATGCATCCTTGAAGGACATAGTACAGTTTTGTACCTACCATAAATGTAGATGTCCGAGAGGTATGCATCTGCAGTCAGGATTACCCACCCTCCTTCCCCTCTGTGGTACTCCTAGGGTATTTACCCATCTTATAGCTAGCTGGGGGAATCTATTATGGTGTATTTGTTTGTATATATGTATATACATTTTTATATTGTTTGCTCTCTACTGTTTGGAATCATTTGCATTTATCCAAATTTAGCCTTCCTAGAGGGCACCTGGCATCTGGGGCAAGAAACACTGAGGAAAATGGCGTCAGCTGATGCCTTTATACCCAATACACAGCAGCTATGACGTCGGGTGAAGTGCGACATCAGCCGAGGCCAGTCCCAGACTTTGGAATCCGGCCGACCGAAGGGCTGCCTGAGGCAGGACAACCCATATGTTAGGACTGCAGATGCATACCTCTCGGACATCTACATTTATGGTAGGTACAAAACTGTACTTTTCTAAAACTGCATTTATATATTTACAGTTTATCTATGAATATTTTTGCTCCCCATTTGGGGGGCAAATGACATCCGGGGCAAGAAAAACTGATTAAAATGGTGTCTACTGCATGTTTTATACCCCTGACGACCTGACATCATGGAAGAGGAGACAGCAACTGACGCAGGACCCAAGACTTTGTTGAACAACAAGAAGCAAAATATGTATATAAACAACAAAGACCAACAGTGAGTCCCAGCTCTACCTTCCAAATAAAATTTATTCCGTTGAACAGATCCTTTCTCTAGCGCCTCGGCCAACAGCCTTTACAGAGTAAAACAGTAAAACTCATAAAACACTTGCAATATATACAAAAGACAAATAATTAATCAATTATGTAATCAAACAGTCAAATTACATATACTAAATATATTTAAAGTCATAGTTTCAGACAAGACATTGCCAGTTACATTCTCTATTCATTCCATATGGTTGCAAAGTTCCAAATTTCATAATCAAAATAGATTCCTTTTGTCTTAATATATTTTTTTGCCCATCTAAATCATTATAATAAAGTGGAACATGTTCCAAAATAGAAACTTTTATATGTTCAATATTTCCATGATGTACAGAGTTAAAGTGCTCAGCAATGGGACTAGTAATTTTATTATTTTTTACATCTCTAATATGCTCTTTAATCCTGTCCGCTAACATTCTTTTTGTTTCCCCAATATAATATTTATTACAATCACAAAATATAACATAAATAACACCCCTACTCATACACGTATATTTAGCTCTTATAGTAAAGGTTTTTCCATTTATTTTATCTACCTCATTCACTACATGTTTACAAATGGAACATTTTCCACAAGGGAATGTTCCCAGATTTTGCACAGTATTTAGTCCACTAATACAGGGCTTTTTATAAATACTATGTACTAAAAAATCCTGTATACTTTTACCTTTTTTGTATGATATCATCAATTTTATGTCTTTTAATGATGCAACATCTTTCTTAATAAAATTCCAGTACTCCAGAATTATTTTATTGCTAATTATAGAAAAATTAGTGTACTTTGTAACAAAGAACATTCTTTCCTGGTCAATGTTATATTTATTATTGTATTCATAATTATTCTGTCTAATGGTGCCTTTACTATATCTAAAAGCTCTACATAGACTATTTTCTATATTAGCTGGATTATATCCTCTAGCTTTAAATATCTTTGTTATTCAGGCCGACTGAGGGCAACCTGCCAGCAAATTACCCAAATGTAATGACTGCAACAGTGAATACACTTGAACATCTACATTTATGGTAAGTGTACACAACTGTACTTTCTTGATACCATCTCCTAGAAGACACAGAGCTTCAGTTCATTTAAGTTCCTCTGAACAAAAGTCTTCTAAGCATGTTGCTTTGGTTCCGACAGCACCTTGGGACTGATAGCCTTATTGAAATCTGCATCTTTGGAACCGAAAGACTTTCGGTTCCGAAACAAGTATAGGATAAGGTGCTGACACTATCGGAGCAGATCTCTGCATCAGCGCTGACAAGTGAGACTGTCTTTTGCACTGACAGTGGCCGTGTTGAGCCGGCGCCATCCCTGGCACCAGTTGAACCTCTTCTGACATAGCCAGCTGGAGTTCTGTACACAATGACATGTCCTTTGAATTTCAGACTGGCTTATAGAAGATGTTTGCGTTATAAATGTATTAGAACTATATGGAATGTGAGTATCAAACTGATTTGCACAAATGCTTCTGTTGCAAGTGTATTAGAACTGTATGGCATTTGACTATCAAACTGATTTGTACAGATGCTTATTTTCAAATGTATTAGAACTCTATGGCATTTGAAAATCAAATGCGTTTGCAAAGTTGCTAGTGATGAAACGTAGATCAACAGTGGATCTTGCTGTGCAAGAAGGAAATATACATACGGGTAGTAACTGAATTAAAATGCTTATTTCAACAGTTGATGCTGGCACATCCAGAGATCTCTTGGGGCCAAATCTGTGCTGTCGACTCCAGGGAGCATGCATTCACTCTTATTTCTCGAAGCATTCCCTGCATCTCAGAGTATCAGCACGCATAGATTTGGTTCCGACTTTTGCCTCAGGAGTTTCTTTCAAGCTGGGGAGTGATCATGGTCCCAACATTATTGTTTTCGGTCCCGCTGCCTCTTCCCTCTTCTAATAGATCAAATTTTGGGGGGCTATGAAGACTACTGTCTAGTACAGGCCACCCCTCCCCTTCTTCAGAACTTCACCAACAACCCACGGGGGCAACTATTGCCCATACAGCAGTGCTACTGGCTATCTGATCCATCTTTCTTCTGACACTTTCCCTCCGATCCCTCTCCCTGAGGAGGCCCCTCAGAGAGAGAGTGCAAGAGGAAGCACTTACATCCCATGGAGAAATCTGGTACTGATGATGATGGTTTCAGTGAAGAAGAGTCTTTACAGTCTCGCTCTGATGATGTCTCCCTTGAAGACTCACTGGAGTCACTAGAACAGTGAGGTGGCTGAAAGGGGTGGAAAGGTCCTGTTTCCTTTCAAACCCCCCCCCCCCATACCCCTGACAGAATTCTCTTCTCCCAATGAGCATTAACACTCTAGGGCCAAGGATTTGCTGTGGAATCCATGGTCGTCAAAGCCACCTTAGGAAAATTAATGGCTTTAAGAAGTTCCTCTATTTCGTCAAAATAATTGGGAGATCTTAAGTAGTTCACTTAATTTGGTCTTCAACCTGTGGGATACGGATTTGTATCGGATCCGAGCCGGCAACTTTATTAGCATCTGCTCTGAGCTCCTCCCCTTACCCATAATGCACCTCCACTACCTTCCAGCCTTCAGATCTCGTTTGCTGCGAATAGCTAAAGCATCATAATCTCCAGAGCTCCAGGTTGTAAGTGGATTAAAAACTTTATAATATATCCTTTTTCTCTCTAAAACTTTAGATAGTAATAGTGTAGGTTCCCCTTTCTCCTCCCATCGCTTGGTGTGCCGAGTTTCTAGTTTTTAGAGTTGTTAGATTAGTTAGAGTAGTTGTGTGTGTTTTTTGCCCCCCCCCCCGTGCGTGTATTTGTGTGTGTAGTGAGTGGGTGTTTTGCAGTGAGAAAGAAATACCTTTCTTTTTTTCAGTGATTCATAGGTTCATAGGTTCATACTAGGCTATCTGCCCGAGGGCATTTACAAGCCTAGCCCATAGTTTTGTGGCTTACGCCACCCCTTTAGTATGGGGAACTATACCCATTATTTTGCTGTGCCTCTGTTGAGCAGTGACACTGAGGTAATCCCTGGGGTATATCTGCGATCTCCCATCCATTGGTCAAGATTTCTCTTGAACAAGGCCAGCGAGGTGCTCTGCCTCACATATACCGGGATTTTATTCCACAGCATAGGGAGTCTTTGGGTGATGAATCTATCCCTCCAGCACGCCCTATTAATAGCCGTGTCGAGGTTTAAGTCTCCCGCCCTTGTGGCTCTGACGGATCTAGATTTTTTGAGGTGAAGCATATTCATCAAATCTGGGTTTGACATGGCCTTGTATGTTAGGCAAAGGTCACCTCTGAGCAAGCGGTAAGCGACTGAATAGAGCTGGAGTTCTTTCAGTCGGGCAGCATAGGACAGATGTTTGAGACCCTTTATCCTTTTGGTGAGGAACTTTTGTGGCCTCTCCAGCTGCTGCAAGTGTCGGGTCAGATACATTCCGAATGGGGCATTATACTCAATCATTGGTCTGATGAGTGATGAGTATAGGGAGACTATGACCTCCCTTGATCTAGATGAGAATCCCTTCATGATAAGGTGGGCAATGTAGAAGGTCTTCCTAACTACTTTAGCTACATGGGTGTTGAATGACAGACTACTAGCAACCTGGGTCCCCAGGTCCCTGATAACTTCTTCTGTGCTCAGTGGATTGCCACCTATTTGGTAGCTAGGGGTAACCTTGTTTTTCCCGAAGGGTATGACTATGCATTTTTAGGCATTTAACTTTAGGGCATGGCTCAGGCACCAGTTATCCGCTTCTGTGAGACCCTTCTGAAGGATATCTGTGTCAGATGTGTTTTCTACTATGGCCCAGTTTGCAGTCATCTGCAAACTTTGTCAGCCATAACCCTCCTGTGTTTGCTTGTACTTGGAAAAGTAGATGCCAAACAAGAGTGGGCCCAGGACTGAGCCCTGTGGTACACCACTTGTGACAGGCTTTGAGTCTGACATGGCGCCAGCAACTCTGACCCTGTGGGTTCTGTCACTCAGCCAGTTTGCAACCCATCTTGTGATGTATGGGTTAACATTTAAGCTGATGAGTTTTTCAATGATACCCGAGTGGGGTATTGTATCGAAGGCCTTCGCCAGATCGAGGTAGGCTGTATGGACTGCCTTTCCTCATCAATGGCTTTGGTGACTGTTTGAAAAAGTCAACCAAGTTTAGAAGGCATGATCTGCCTTTGACAAAGCCAAACTGGGATGGATCCAAAGTCTGCAAATTCCCTATGTCTTTATTTATGAGGTCCATTATGATCCTCTCCATGGCTTTGCAGATAAGGCTTGTCAAGCTAATGGGCCGGTAATTTCCAGGGTCGGTGGAGGCACCACCTTTGTGAAGTGGGACCACAGTTGCAGTGCGCCACTCCTGGACGTATCCAGAGGTAAGACTATGATTAAACAGCTGTCCTAGCTGTGGGTTTAATTCCTCGTTGAGTTCGTGGAGCACACAGCCGGGGACACCATCAGGTCCCATGGATGCTGTGTTTTTTGCTTTGGAGAGAGCAGTTCTCACTTGGGCGTTGGAGATGTTTGGGGGGCTGCAATCACTTGGTATAGATATCTCTCCTTTTGGGGGGGAGGGGGGGAGAAGTTTGCACTGAACCTGTCAGCCAGTATGTTGGCAATGTCTGTAGGATCAGTAATCTTCACATCATTTTGAACTAGTTCTGAGCATATCTGGGAGTTTCCTCCCAGATTTCTAACATAGCTAAAGAAGGCCTTATGATTGTCTTTTGAGTCTTTAGCTATTTTTCTCTCAAAATTTGCTTTGTATAGTTTTATGAGAGCTCTTAGTTTTTTACTTATAGTGATCAAGGGTGTCTTACCTTTTAAGGATTTTGCTCTATCTTGTAGTAGCTTCCTCCTTTTGTTGTAGAATTTGTTTATGGCTGGGGTCCACCAGACTGGACGCTTGCCTTTGGTACAAAGAGTCTTTGTTTTGCTTGGGATTGCCTTATCCATGCAGTCCTGCAGGTGCTGGTAGAAGGCATTTGTAAGTGATTCAGCGGCTTGAGTACTGTTTTCCGCCGCTCGGGGCCTTAAAGGAGACCACATTAGTCTTTAGAATTGTGAAGTCGGCTTCCGAGATTTTTTTTACTGTGTTCTTTTTTTTTCAGGTGGGGGTGGGATGAGGACCTTCAGCGAGATTAGTTTGTGATCTGATCTCACCACTGAGGGGTATACTTCGGTGTTGAACATTGTGCTCCCATGTTCGTGATGATGAGATCAAGTATGTTTTCTCCTCTTGTGGGGATGGTGACTAGTTGTTCCATGGCATTTGAGTTTATGAATTCCAGGAACTTTTGGGCTAGGTGTTTGGGCTTGAGTAGTGTTCCCAGTCTATATTAGGGTAATTGAAGTCACCTAGTATGATGGTGTTTGGTGATACATTTATCCCTCTAGTGTTTTCAGGAAGGCCATGTGAGGTTCCTGAGTTTGTGAGGGTGGCCTGTAACATGCTACAATTTGCAGAGCAGTCTTGCCTATGGTTAATTGCACCTGGATGGTCTCCGATGCATCGTGCGTTGCCACCAGTCTTGAGGTGTGGGTGTCTTTGATGAATATGGATACCCCTCCTTTCTTGGTATTGTCTGGATTTTGGGGCGGAACACATGATAAGAGGTAAAACCTGATAGTGCTGGGGTGCTCTCAGGAGCCTTGAACCAGGTTTCTGTCACTGCACAGACATCGATGTTCTCCATACTGAGAAGGGCCTCGAGTGCGTGCATTTTGAGATTTAGACTTCTGGCATTGAGCAGCATTACCCTTAGTTTTTTCCTTTTTGTGTTCTAGGGTGGTAGGTTTAGAATTTGAGCCTTGCCTAAAAAAGGCACTATAGGGGTGGCAAGAGCCTTTGCCAATATCCGGAATCCCAGGGGTGACAGGTGCAAGCCGTCCCTTGCGAAGCAGCGTGGCTTGTCCAGCATGTCATCCCAGGCAGACAGACATTGGATCCCCTTTGAATGACACCAGAGTTTAAGCCAATTGTTAAAGCTGATCATCTTATCTCTGTATTGTGGCATCATTCTTGGTGAAGGTAGGATACTGCTCAAGGTCAGGTCTTTCTTCTGGTACCATGGCTGATAAGCCTATTTTCAAAAGATGCACTGTGTGGCAATAAGTTATCTCCTGATGGCCACACTGTGTGTTATGTGCTTGGGCATTGCCCATCTGAGCACAGACTGCACTATATGCGTGGGGTTTAACCTGCATGCCATTAAAGACAGGAAGGCCAAGTTGTCCCTGAAAGGCCTTCTTCCCCCTTCTGAGACAGTTGCTTCGGCTTCAGTCACAGCGGCTGCTGTGGCCGCCTCTCCTTCTCTTCCCCTGCCTTCTCCACCCTCCTCCTCCCTCTCAGGCTGGGACTCGACCTCCTCTGCAAAAGCCTGTGGATGCGGAGCAGAAAAGGGACAAGAGAGAAAGAGAGAGAGAGTTGAAGTCAAGGGAAAAACCTAAGAGGTCTCCGAACCTCCCTTCACCAGTCAAACTGCTAAGGATCCATGACTCCCCTCTGCTTCGATCTCTGAGGTTGTCCCTGGAGCCGGAGGAGGTACGCTCAGCTTCTAGGGCCTCGGTGCCCCGACCCGCAACGTCGGAGAATGTGGCCTCATCGAGGTCCATCCGGTCTTTTTCTGAGGTTGATGTGGATAAAATGATGAGGAGGTTCATCCGTACTCAGATCCATATGGGGGTCCTTCCAGCCCCCTCTCCCTCAGGAGGGGGGGATTTTGCTTCCTTTTTTCCAGCTATCTCCTTCTCTGATTTGTCCATCGGGTTAGGAGTATTTGGCTCCGAGGATGGCTTTAGTCAGGAGGTCAGTGCCGATGGTACCTGCTTCCTCGACAGCTGCATGGAACGTGTCGGATCTGAGCCTCTCTCAGAGCCGGAGTTTGGGTGTCGGATCCAAGGGAGTGGAACTTTTTTCATCGGCTCTGCCTTTGTCAGTCCAAGTTCCCTCCGTCGGAGCCCCGTCCACTTCGGGCCTGGCTCCGATTCTTTCGGACCCAGGGAGACCTGCTTCCTTATTTGTTTCTTCAGAAGGTTCGCTCTCCTTCGGCATTCGATTTCTTAGAAAGGGTTCTCTCTGCTGGATCGAGACCCCTGACTGTCCTCTCAGACTCCACCCAGATCCCCTTGGCTTTTTCTGCTGTCTCTATCATTTTACCTGAGGGACAGCCCGTGCTTGAGAAGCCCCAGACGGTTCCCCCTGAGGAACAAGTGGCTTACGAATTCCCCCCTGAGAGCCCCACTGGAGAGGTGCCTCGCATGCATACTAGCAAGAGGAGGCACTTGGACTCCCCCAAGTCCCTCACGAGAATAAAGACTTGGATGATGGAGAAGGTTACCCTAGGTTACCTCTCTAGGATGTCTCCTTTGAAGACATCATGAAAATCCTACGCCAACCGGGAGGTTGGTCTGCCGCCAAACCTTCTTCTGACGAGTCCATGTTCCTGGAGGCTTTCGGCATGGTCCCATCTACTTCTTGGGTGTCCCCTCCCGTGGATCCTTTGGTGAACCTGGTCACCTCGTGGGCATGGGAGGAAGCCGGACACCATGGAGCCAATTCCAAAAAGACCTGACAAAATTTTGAGTCCTCCCACAGACAGACCAGCATGGAACAAGGGCTCCCTCATAGATGCTATGGTGGTAGCAGCAGCGACAAAGAAGGAACTTGCCCAGGAGAGTTCCTCTGTTCATCCTCCTGACCAAGAGTTGCGGATGAAAGACTGCCTAGGGAAGCGGTTTTATGCTTCAGCTACCTCTTCTATTAGGG
The DNA here is from genome assembly GCF_019279795.1 of Protopterus annectens. Lineage (NCBI taxonomy): Eukaryota > Metazoa > Chordata > Ceratodontiformes > Protopteridae > Protopterus > Protopterus annectens. Next base: position 543,860,816 of record NC_056734.1, read on the forward strand.
CGCTGAACTACCTGGCCCATGTCACCAGACTCCAACACTACCTGGTAAAGGAGCTGGAGGAGTCTCCCCCTATGTCTATGTCGCAGGAGGGACAGGGTCTCGTTCTCTGCAAGGATGGCCACTTTGAAAGCAGTCTCCACATCCATGCGACTCCTTTCACATGCTACTGAAGGAGCGGCTAGGGCGGCTGGGTTCAGCGTGTCCATGAAGTGCAACCCCTGGCTCAGATTGTCAATTTTCGGAATCTTTCAAGGCGTCCTTTGCCAATGCCCCTTATGACGGCTCTACTCTCTTTGGTAAGAGACGTTAGTCCAGAGTGAGAAGGACGGGAAGACATTGTCTGCCATCTGGATCCACTTCTCTAACCCTCAAAGGTAATTTTCCCGGAACCAGAGAGGCCAAAAGAAGTGGTTCCAGAAGAGACAGTATTCCCGTGACAGTCAGGGCTGCTCTTCCCCCAGAGGCAGAGGGGGACAGAATGGATGCCGGCCCAGAGGCAGAGGGGGTCCGAGGAATTTTGGGTCTCAAGAACCTTTCTCGGACAGACCCGGGCAGAATCCCTGAGGAGTGGCCCGACTGCTCTACTCTGGAGGCAGTTGGGGGATGATTGTCCTTGCACCTAACAGTATGGGTCTCCATAACATCAGACCACTGGGTACTTCAGATCATATCCAGAGGATACTCTATCCCCTTTGTGGGTCCCCCCCAAATCTTTCAAACCCCTCCCGGATGTGCCACCCATGCAAAGGGAGGCAGCAGCACAGGAAATTTCCAAGCTGCTAGAAAAACGAGCCATCGAAACCGTCCCCCCATATCAGTCCGGATCGGGCTTCTACTCTTACTTCTTTTTGGTGCCAAGGAAAACGGGGGACTTTAGGCACATTCTGGACTTTTCTTCCCTGAACCTGTCAATTGCCAAAGAGAAGTTCTGGCTGGTCACACCACAGTCCATCATGCCGTACCTGCAAGAGAGCGACTGGATGTGCTCGTTAGACATCCATGATGCTTACTATCACATAAAGATGCACAGAAGCTCCTGGAGGTTCCTCCTCTTCCGGCTAGGAGTCGATCATTACCAATTTTGTGCCCTTCCCTTTGGTCTCATCACAGCCCCCAGGGTGTTCACCAAAATGATGGCAGTGGTAGTGGCTCACCTGAGGCTTTAGGGGATTCAGGTCTATCTGTACCTGGACGATTGGCTCCTCACTGCTCCCACCAGGTGTCTACTCTTCCAAACCAGGGATCATTTCCTGATCCTTGTCCGGCGTTTGGGGATCACTATCAACGCATTCAAATCACTCCTGCACCCTGTACAGGTGATAGACTACATTGGTGCTAGGATAGATGCTCTACAGTGCAAAATCTTCCTGACCTCAGAGCGAGTGCAAAACGTAAGGATGCATGCCTCCCTGATCTACCACTCTCATCTACCAATGGCGGAATCAATGTTGAGGGCCTTAGGCTCTATGGCGGCTACCATAGCACCTCTCCTGTGTGCACGGTAACGCATGAGAATTCTACAGTGGACTCTAGCTGTACAATGGTTCCTGTTGGAACTGCCATTGGCATATCCAATTCAACTCAGTTGAGTCTGTCAGTCGTCCCTCATATGATGGATGTGTTCTCCGGACATTTTGGAGGGACGACCCTTTGTTCCAGTTCCAGCCCAAGCCGCAGTGACCATGGATGCCTCCCAACTCGGGTGGGGGGGCATTATTCGGCCAGGACAGTCCAAGGCCTGTGGTCCCCTGTAGAGCCCAGCTTGCACATAAATGTCCTAGAGGTGAGGCCGGCCCTTTTATCGTTGTAGGCCCTTCATGCCTTTCTTCCTGTGGGAACAATTGCAATTCAGTCAGACATATCAGTGGTTTGGTATATCAACAAACAGGGAGGGACCAAATCTTTACCCCCCTTTCTCACGAGGCCATGAGAGTGTGGGAATGGGCGATCTCCCCCGGTCGTTTTCTCATCACAACGCACATTCAGGAACGTTCCAACATCCTAGTGGACAGGCTAAGTCAGACTATTCTGATGCCTTATGAGTGGTCTCTGAATCTTTCAGTAGCGGAACAGATCTTCGTGAGTGGGGTCAGCCTTGCTGCGATCACTTCGCATCTCCTTCCAACGCCAAGTGCAGAGAGTTTTTTGCTCTGAACCCCTGCTGGGGGAGTCCCCTAGAGATGCTGTAGTTCATGCTTGGCCTCCCGATCTTCTGTATGCTTACCCTCCAGTACCTCTTATTCCGAGGTTTCTACAGTAAGCTCATCGACTGGGGAGCAAAGTGATCCTCATTGCCCCGTTTTGGCCTCACCAGGTATGGTTTTCCTTCCTTTGGTCTCACCTTCGGGCTCCGCCTTAGATCCTAGATCCCATTCATGATCTAATTTCACGCCCTTCGGGGGGGTTCCTCATCCTAATCTGGACAGTTTGAAGCTCACAGCTTGGCTGCTGCAGTTCCTGTGATTGCTAGGACTCCTGGACTATCCTCCTCAGTTAGATCTATTTTGGTGGCTGCTCATATGTCTTTCGACCAGGAAGGTTTATCGCAGCAAGTGGAAACACTTTTTTCCCTTTGGGCCTCTCAAAGGAGTTTAGACCCCTTCACGCCTCCTATTTCTGCCATTCTTGATTTTCTAGCTGATATTTTTCAACACGGAGCTAGTTCTTCTACTGTCAAGTTTCAATTTGCTGCCATTTCTCATTTTCATGTGGGTGAGAATTCTGCCTCTTTATCCTCCTCCAGATTGTGCAAAGCCTTTATTAAAGGCACCTTTTTGTTACACCTCACTGGTCAAGGATTCTGTTCCCCCATGGGACCTTATTATGGTTCTTCATACTTTGGTCCCTCCGCCTTTCGAGCCTGCTGCAACAGTAGATCTGAAATATTTATCTTGGAAAACAGCTTTTCTGGTAGCTGTTACCTCTGCCAAAAGGATTTCAGAACTGCAGGCCTTGTCCATCCAAGTTCCTTATATGATTTTTCACAAAGATAGGGTTTCCCTTCGGACCAATCCATCCTTTCTTCCTAAGGTGGCATCACCAGTCAATATCAGTCAGACCATCAATTTGCCTGTGTTCTTTCTTAGTTTTACTAACAAGCTGGAGTACAAACTCCACCTGCTTGATGTTCATAGGCAGTTACGGTTCTATTTACAGAGGACAAAAAAAATTCTGTAAATTTGATCAATTGTTTGTATCCTTCTATAAACCCTTTTTGGGGAAACCTGTCTCCAAGGTCACTATTGCTAGATGGATTTCTGCATGCATCCTTCAGGTCTATAAGGACAGTGGCATGTCTCCTCTGGGTCAGGTGAGAGCTCACTCCACCAGATCGTCTGCGGCCTTTTGGTCTAGAGTGTCTTTAAATATTTGTTCTGCAGCTACTTGGTCCTCATCTCATACATTTATTTCTCATTACAAACTGGATTTGTCTTCCAGAAGGAGAGCATCCTTTGGTTCTGCAGTGCTCCGGAATATCCTTCCATGAGGGCCTCCCAGGAGTTTAGTAGCTGGGGACTGTGTCCCACAGGTTGAAGTCGAAATGAAGTAAACTACTTCAGATAAAGAAGTTATGTACTCACCATAACATTCCATCTGAGTAGTTCTGCTTCATTTGTCTTCAACTGTCCTCAACCATCCCTCCCTCCTTCCCCTGGACCTTGGCATATGTACAGCCTACGGGCTGCAGTTGTAGGTCACAAGTATTTTTTTCAGGTCGGGTTATCGGTACAAGGTTCAGCAAACTCTCTGGGGATTGGAAGGTAGTGGAGGTGTATTATAAGTAAGGGGAGGAGCTTGGAGAGCGGAGCAGATGATAGTAAAGTTGCCGGCTCGGATCCGATATGGATCCGGTATCTTACAGGTTGAACACAAATGAAGTAGAACTACTCGGATGGAATGTTATGGTAAGTACATAACTTCTTTTTATAGACAATGGATAGGTTTGGAAAGCAAGTTCACTTTATCGATATTCCTTAAGATCTTTGAATTTTTTGTCACCTTTTTCCAGACTTCAAGGGATCTCATTAAAGATTTATCAGATACCCTTTTGGGAGCTCCCTTTGAGGAGCACATGGGAAAGTTGTTTCCTAGTCATCTACCCTATAATCTGTGCCCAGCGCATGCACAACCCTCTTTGTACTTGCCGACAGGCAGGATTGGGCTTTTCCACTGAGGGTGACACCTGGATGTGTCTGTGTGATTTTGCAGAATCATTTGGGTCTTCTATCTGTCTTTCCAAGACACACACAGAGACAGTTCAACCAGGGACACATGGGGGGGGGGACTTTAATGGAAAACGCCACTCACAGCAGAAGTGACCAGCAGAACCACAGCTTCAGGGATTCTTTCCTTAGTAATCCCTATCAGCGCTCCTGAAAAGAAGTGCAGTTATCCTCCTCTGGGTGCAGTTGGGGAAGTGCTTATACTTGCATCTAAATGCATGGGTTGAAATGACTGCAGATTCTGGAGTGTAAAAAGATTATATCCGGGGGTTACATCATACTTTCTCTGTTTTCACCCCCCCCCCCCCCGGTTCAGTATATAAGAAAATACTCTGTGTTCCATCCAATGAGTGTTCCTACAGTTATGCAAATACAAAAAACTGAGAAAGAAAAGAGAAAAAAAGTGAGCGAGTCATCCAACAATTGCCACCAGACGAGAGAGAATCCAGGATTTACTCAAGATTATTTTTAGTGCCAAAAAGGCAGATGTTTGCAGATTTATTTTGGATTTCGGCATTCTGACAAAATTTGTTTGCCAAATAGAATTTTGTGTGACCACACTTCAGGCCAGCCTTCTGATCTGGGAAAAGGATGACTGGTTGTGCTCCTTAGACCTTTGGGAAACATATTACCATATTAAATGGTCAAACGCCCTAGAAGGTTCCTCCATTTCCAGTTACTAGCAAGTCGGTATCACTTCAGGGTTCCTGTCTTTGACCTCATAATAGCCCCCTGGGTGCTCGCTAAATGCATGGCAGAAACAGCAGCTACCTTGAGACTGTAGGGATTCCAGGGATTTCCATATCTGGGCGACTGGTTCATTACTGCTTCGTCCAGGTATTTGTTACTAAAACCAAGAGACCGTGTTCCCCTAACTTGTACATACCTTGGAGGAGTAGTTGTAGTTACAAAAAAAAACACAGTTGACTTCTGCTCAGTGTTTAGAGTTCATAAGTACAATTTTCAATACAGAAACTTTCATACCCCCTAGGTTCAAAGCCTTGTGGCAGTTACACTAGTTCCCTTGGCAAAGTGTCACAGGAAAATTCTTCAATGGCTATTTTATTTTTAATGGTCAGTACCTGATTAATCTATGTCGGTTCCATTTGTGACTTCCAATTTTTGCAGAAAGATCTAGCTTGCACTCCAGAGAGATTCCTTGGTGATCTTCATGTTTCACTGTTGCAGTCATCACACTTGGGTTATCTGACTGCAGGTAGCCCTCAGTCGGCCCGAATACCAGAGTCTTGGGATTTCTAAGTCGGATGCTGTCGCCTCTTCCATGATGTCAGGGGTATAAAACATGCAGCCAACTTCATTACATCAGCTTTTCTTGCCGCGCGGGAGCCAGAAGCAGTTTGCGAGTGCCGGTCGGCTGCTACCTGAAATTTTTGTTGTTCGAGTTTCAGACCTGAAGTCTTCTAAAGCTAAGTTCCCCATTTTTTCTTACTCTATCTGATGTCCGAAGAAGTTAACAGTTGTCTTGTCTATGGCAAGCAAATGCTTCACAGAGATTTTTACTCTTACTGCGTCACCTGTTTAGGGCCAGACCACGACATTCCTCGCTGTAGGTTTTGTGCCCTGTTTAATGCCCGAACTGTTCGTCATCGGGCTATCTTTGTCGCTAATTTCTTTCACTTTCCGTATTCAGAAATGGCTTTGACAAGCCATCTGACTACCGAACTTCTGAAAAACCATAAGGATAAAGACAGAGACAGACTGCATAGGCTGGTACTCAGTGAGGCGCCTTTGCAGCCCCTGATAATTGCTTTTACAGATTCGCAGGCCTCTGCTGAGACCCATTTGGAGTCGGGTATGCCACGAGATGCTTCTTCGAGTATGGAACCTGCGGATGTCTCTACCTTGGATGGGTCTGGAGCCGCTGTGCAGGCACCGGTTTTTGAGGGTGTATTCCGGCCTTCCGATGTTCGTATTAAACCGACATCTTCGTTTTTGACTAAAACTACCGAGTTTCTCAGGCCCGGAGTTCGCACTACACGTAGAAAACTGACAGCTAAAGTGGATGCTCAAGCTCCCATGCCACACAAACAAATGCTTAGAATGGCTGAAGACCTTATAACTTTAATTAGGGAATGGCAGCCTTCCCCCTCTATAAGACAAGGATTGATTTTCCTTCTTATTCTACAGACCGTGAGTCCGATGGTTCTGATCCCTCATATTAACAGGACATTCCCTTATCTACCTATGAGGATTCAGATGCAGAGGATTTCATTCCCTCTGCCTCCCCTCCAGAGGACTTTTCTTTTGAAGAAACCTTGCATACCTTGAGAGCATTTCCGCTGGGAATGCCAGGACTACCCACAGTCCAAAAAGAGACTCAGAGAATTTTTAGACTTGCCTCAGCACAGGCCTCTATCTGTACCCCTTGTCCTGGATATTGTAGATGTCTTCATGGAATCCAGTCTTACATCTGATACTTTACCACCAACTCCTAGAAAGCCTTACCTGTACTACAGAGTACCTGACTCACACAAATTTATTTTTAAATATCCCACTGCGGATCTAGAGACCTTTTCCCAGGGACTTAAAGGTATTAAGGCTACTACAGCCAAAAATCCTACCCCTTCGGACAGGGATTCTAGAGCTTTAGGCAGCTGGGGTTCTTAAGAAGGTATATACCTCTGCAACTCTTGTCATAAGGGCTTTAAATTGCCAGTTTCACATGTTGAAGTGCCAGCAGCATGTTATGGAACTAATTAAACAGAAAACGTTGTTGCTTCCAGATTGTGCAGAGAATAAAGATTCACAAGAGTTAATGCATTCTGCAAACCAAGTTAGTAAACATACTTTGCAGTGTGGCTTTTATGCCTTAGAAGCATCATGCAGGGCTGCTGTCACTGGCTCTGTACTGAGAAGACATGCTTGGCTGAAGGAACAAATCTTGTCAGACCATGTCAAAGCAAAATTACTAGATGCTCCATTAAACCAGGAGCATTTTTTGGCACAAAAGCAGAAGTTCTTAAAAAGATGGAGGAAAAAGCTAAATGTATGCAAACTGTTAAAGATTTCTTACAGGTACAGCCACCTAGATTCAGTAGGCATTGGCCTTCAAAATGTGGTCCTTTCCAGACCCTCTCGGGCCTTCTCAGTCAAAGCCCAGGGGCAGCAGACCACCAAGACTACAGTCTCAGGGTATGCAGAGATCTAAGCAATGGAGTGCTCCCACCTCAAAAACAGGGAGTGGTAAGCCACCCCCTTATGAAAAGAGTTCACAATGACTTGTCTGTCATTCTTCCCAGTCATGCCCAAGTACTTGCACCCCAAGGAGGAAAACTCACCCTGCATGCTAAAAAATGGGATGTCCATTACCCAGGACCAATGGGTCCTAAGCATTGTATCCCAGGGATACAGATTCTACTTCCACTCACTGCCAACCCCAAGCGGGGTGCCAGACCTTCCTCCAGATCAGTGGGCAGAGGCTCAAAAGCAAGTACTTTCTCTTCTCAGTATCAGGGCTATTCAACCTGTTCCAGTAGAGCAAAGGGGACAGGGTTTCTATTCCAGACTGTTCCTGGTGCCCAGAAAAGAGAGCGCATGGCACCCAATCCTGGATCTGTCCATTCTCAACACCTCCATGGTGGTTCCAAAATTCAAAAGGCTTTCACTACACAGCTGCGTCCTATGCTAGCCAGGAACAACAGGCTAGTCACCCTAGACTTAAAAGAAGCTTACCTGCACATCCCCATAAGGGAATCTTGCAGGAAAAATCTGTGTTTCAGGGCAGGCTTTATCAGTTCTCTGCACTTCCCTTTGGCTTATCTACTGCTCCCAATGTATTCACAAAGTGCCTGCCTCCAACCATTGCATACTGCAGGCAGAGAAACATTCAAATGTACCCATACTTGGATGCTTGCCTGATTCAGGCGGACAGTCAGGACTTGCTACCTCAGCACCTGGCATTTGTTAAGAGACTTCTAACTTATTTGGGGTACACCATCAACGAAAAGAAATCACATCTGTTGCCCAGCCAGCAGATTGTATTCCTGGGAGCAAGCTTGAACACAACTTCCCAGATGGCATTCCTCATTCCAGAAAAGCAGATTCATTTGACAAACTACTTCAAACTAATAGCCACCAAGACCCAGCTATCTGCAAAGAAAAATACTGCAAGCCCTAGGTTTCATGGCCTCAATGCATTCTACTAATTCCATATTCAAGACTGCATATGAGGGAACTTCAGTGGTACTTAAAAAGTCTCTTGTGTCAACAGTCTCAGGTCTTGGAAACACTGATTCCTATCATTCCTTCTCTAAAGGCAGAGTTCCTTTGGTGGGCAGAGGCTTGCAACCACAACAAGGTCAGCCCCTCACTGTCATCAGTCTATGCATTGGGAACTCACATGGCAGGCAAATGCATTCAAGCCAAATGGAGCCCAGGACAAATTCACCTGCACATCAATCAAAAATAAATGTTAGCTGTACAGAATGCTCTGACAGCCTTCAAATACCTTATCCTTCGACAGCCCTTGATAAAGACAAGTAACACCAAAGTTATGTGGTATATAAACAAGCAGGAATTAATTCCTACCTACTCTGCAGGTTAGCCATGCCCTGTGGAACACAGCCTTGAACAACCAAGTGCACCTTCAAGCTCAATTCCTGCCAGGCAAACAAATTCACTGGCAGACGACTTAAGCAGAAATCTACTGGACCCACATGAGTGGAAACTGGAACCCAACTCATTCAAACTTCCAATCAACAGGTGGGGACCACCAGAGCTGGACCTCTTTGCCTCCCCCCAAACCATCAACTGAACAAATGTTGCACCAGAAATCCCCACAGCTAAGCATGGTGAGTGGATGCCCTATCCTTTACATGGGAGGACCTCTCAATTTATGCCTTTCCCCCTCTGCTCCTCCTCTCAGAAGTACTACTCAAGATCAAGCAGGACAGACCAAGGACAATCCTAATTGCACCAGACTGGCCACACCAGCACTGGTACCCACTCCTACACAGTCGGACAGCAGTGCCACCCTGGCACCTACATCAGACCCCCTCAGGAGTGACAGATTTTGCATCCTTAGCTACAGACTATGAACCTTACAGCCTGGCTTATTCCCTTGAATACACCACCAGCAGCCCTCAGCAAACAGCGGCTGGAAGTAATCCTTGGGTACAGAAGGCCTAGTACTAGGAAATCCTGTTCAGAAAAATGGAAAAGATACAGTTCTTGGAGCCAGTCTCTAGGAAAGGACCCTGCCGTGCCCTCCTTACCTCTAATTCTAGGTTACGTAGCAGAGCTGCTCCACAAAGGCCCTTCCTTCTCATCATTTAAGATTCAGGCCTCTGCCTTCTCAGCTCTTTATAATACGGAGCCACCTCTCTTTTCTCACCCTCTGAGCCAACAGTTCCTGAGAGGAGATAACTATTTAAGACCCCCGAGGAGAGCTCCCACCCCTGCCTGGGATCTTAACTTTGTACTAGAGAAGCTCACGCTTCCCCCCCTTCGAACCTGCTGCTACAGCAGAGTTAATATTCCTCTCTCGGAAAACAGCCTTACTTCCAGCCATCACTTCAGCAAGAAGAGAGTCTGAGCTACAGGCACCAATGGCTGTGGAACGTTTCCTTATTTTCCAGGCTGACAAGGGTCTCTGTCAGGGCTAACCCATCATTTATGCCTAAGGTGGTATCCAGTGGGGCTTAAAACGAATCCATCCATTTACCAACCTTTTTTCCTAATCCTCAGAATGAAGGGTAGAGGATCCTGCACTCCTTGGACATGCACAGACAGCTCAAGTTCTACCTTGACAGGACAAAGCCTTTCAGAAAATCTGACCAGCTGCTAGTCAGCTTTGATGCAGGGGTAGACGACAAGGCCATTTCAAAGCGAACAATTTCCAAATGGATAGTACTCTGCATCCATTTCTGCTACGAACAGCATGGAAAACCTACCCCACAGGGGATCAGAACTCTTTCCACTAGGGCTACCTCAACTTCTACAGCATTTCTCAGGAGAGTCCCTACCAGGGACATCCTGGAAGCTGCAACCTGGAGTTCTGTGCACACCTTCACCACCTTCACCAAGCATTACCACTTACCGGACTTTTCTAAATCCAGAGCTGGATTTGACTCCGCAGTCTTACAAGGCTTGCTAGCCAGCCCTAATTATTCTTGACTACTTCCACCCTTACTCAGATTTGGGAATCAACCCAAGTGTAATGACTGCAACAGTGAAACACGAAGAACATAGTACAGTTGTGTACACTTACCGTAAATGTAGATGTTCGAGTGTATTCACTGTTGCAGTCCTGGTTACCCTCTCTCCAGCCCCCTGACTTTTCTAGACTTTCTACCTATCCTCTTTTTGGCCATGGTATTTACTTTTTATTGGATGTGTTCCACACCATGTAATTGCTTCCTATTTTGGAGGTTCCTGACATCTGGGACAAGAAAAACTGACGTAATGGCATCTGCTGCATGTTTTATACCCCTGACGTCATGGAAGAGATGACAGCATGTGATGCAGAAATCCCAAGACTAGGTATTCGGGCCAACTGAGGGATACCTACAGGCAGATAAACCAAGTGTGATGACTGCAACAGTGAATACACTCAAACATCTACATTTATGGTAAGTGTACACAACTGTACTTTCTCTCCACAGCCAAGGTCATAGTGTCCACGGATGTGTCCCATTGGTGCAAATAGGCATTTTCTGAACTAGACACTCCATAGTTCCCTATAAAGGCCAATTTCCATGTCAACATTCCTGCAATGAAAATAGAGTTTCGCACTGCAGACGTTTCAGATGACTCTCCTTTTCTGATCAGTTGTGATTCAATCCAATATGTCATTGGTTTGTTACACCAGCAAACAGTAGAGTCCAGATCATAACCCTTTTTGGCGAGAAACGCTCAGAGTGTGACAATGGGCATCTTTTCTTCAGACCAATTTCTGATACCATCGTGTATTCCTGGGAGCTCCAGTTTGATGAGGCAAATTGAGCAGATCTATTCTTCTACTGCACGAGTGCCCCCTCAAGTATGATGGAAAAGATACCTTCCTCCAGCAGGCCAGCCTTCCTGCAGCCTTTTGGCCTCATCTGTGAACATCAAGTGCAGCGACTACCACCCCCCCCTCCCAAAAGGGAGTCAGTGATGGATGCTTCCTTACACAGCTGGTCTCCAGAATTTCTGTACACTTCCTCCGTTTCCACTAATTCCAAAAATCTACAGAAAGTGATGCAGCTGAAGAGCAAAATTATTATCATTACTCTTTATTGGTCTCAACAGTTTGGGTTCCCCCCCCCATTTTCATTGGCCTTATCTGATGCGAAAGCCATGGATTCTGGACCTAGCTCCAGACCTTCTGTCCTATCCAGACAGTTTGACTCGAACATTCTGAAATTCAACAGACAGCTTGATTGTCCAAGTTCCAGTTATGGACAAGTGGACAAATCTTTCTTCCCCAGTACATCTTTTTTCTGTTAGCTTCCCACAGTTCATCCACACATAGGTTGTACACTAGCAAAAGGATGAAATTTTACTCTCTGGACTTTTGAAAGTGGCATTGGCTCATTTTTTGGTTCCTGTTGTCAATTCCAAGATCTTTTAGGTTCATAGGTGGGTACTAGGCTATCGGCCTTGGGGCCTATACAAGCCCAGCCAAAAAGGTACCCTGGCTTTTGCCACCCAAGAAAATTATTTTCCTGTGCCACTGTCGAGCAGAGCCACAGAGGTGATCCCCGGGGTGAATTTCCTATTTCCCATCCAATCATCAACCCAGGAGCTTCTCCTTCAGCTGTTAAAGTCCATCTACCATAGTTCTTTATGGAGGAACTCTATTATTAAGACCTCCTTTTAAGGATTGTACCTCACCTTCCATTCTCTTTTATAGTCCTACGGGTATTTGTATGGCCTTCCTCTCAACCTGTTGCTAACTGGGAGTTTCAAAACCTTGGTCCTGGCAAAAGTTTTTGCTTGGTGGTGGCATCTTCTGCCAAAAGAGTTTCCAAACCTACAGTCTCTATTATTTTAACCTCCATTCCTCCTTTTCAGATAGTCTCCCTAAGGATAAAACCATTTTTTATGCCTTAGGTAGTGTCTCCAACCAATATAAATCATACTGTCAATTTGCAAGTCTTCTTTTTCAACATTCAAATAAGAGTAATTGCTGTCTATATTTATTAAATGTTCACAGACAGTTATGCTTTTAACTGTCTACAACAAGATTACCTTAGCCAGATGGCTTAAAAAATGTATTTCATTTGTGTAGCACAGAAACAAATTGACTTGCCTGTTCCTTTAAAAGCTGTTTCTACAAAAGCCTGGACTACTTATGTAGCTTTTATCTTCAGCTTTTATGGATGATATATGTGCAGCAGCAACTTTGGCTACTCTCCACACCTTCACCATCTGTTTCAAATTGAATTTGGTCTCCAGGTGAAGAGACCCGTGTGGTGCAGTGGCGCTCATAAATTTATTCTCCTGAATCTTCCCAAGATAGAAGGCAGCTAGGGACTCTGTCCCATCAGTCAAGGATAAATGACAATTGACATCAGATAAAAATGTTATGTACTTACCATAACCTTCCATCTGTGTTGTTCATCTTCATTTATCCTTGACTTCCCTCCCTCCTTCCCCCTGCCATAGCAGTTATTTTCCTGGAAAGGGCAATATGAAGACCTTATTTCTGGTTATCTGTAAAAGGTTCCCGATATAGCCTGTGAGGGCATTGTGCTTATGTCTTTTTGTTTTTCTGCAAACTCGATCTGAGGTAACTAGGAGATAGGTATTGTGGGTAAGACTTAAGCTCAAGAGTTTTTTGTCGTCACGAGCTGTAGTAACAGCCGAATCAATTCCATAAGTCAAGGATAAATGAAGATGGGCAACACAGATGGAACGTTATCTTTTTAAGTGTATACTATTTTATCAAATGTTATGTGTTGGTGCTAAACAACTGTTGGCTAACTATAATAAATAATACTGTTACATAATTAGTGATTTAAGATTTAATTTTAGGAGAAAATACTTTATATTAGTTAAATAAAATGGATGCAATAAGTATGCTTTGGTGGAATTATTGTTACAAAAATTTTTGAGAACTTGTGCAGTTTGTAGAAACTTTTTTCATATAAGGTAATCTACATGTAAATACTGTGGCAAGATGCAATCACTGTGGACAAGTGTAAAAATAAAATTGAGCAGTACTTGTTGATACATGTAGTTGATATGCAAAGATGATTATCTCTGTAGATGGGTGTGTCAAAGATTAAGTGAAAAATCTTCCCAGTAAGTCCTTACAGTCAGAGAATCTCCTATCTCAGGGACCGTAATGGATGTTGCCAGTAAATATATTGGTAACAACATGAACTCTGAAAAGGTAGGCTGCTGTCCTAACTTTATAATCATTTGCTCTCTTCATTACCTATTGATACTATTACTCCAGTGAAAAGTTTAGTAAGTTATACTGCTTAAATGAGTACTTTACATATTACACGTAAGAAAGGGAAAAAACGCCTTCCCTGAAGCAGAAATCTCGGAAGAAACCACATGTTGGAAAAGAAAATATAACAGTAGTTGAGGAAAATATAGTTGGATTTAGATATATTTAATATCTAAAGAGTAAAGTTGGAATTTAACACTGTGGACTTTGCTCTGAGCTGCTTCCTGTGTTCAGGGTATAGGGTTTGATTCTTTCTACATGCATTTGCCTTCTGTGTAACTGTGAGAAAGTCATGTAATCAGACAGTACTTCAGACTTGCCCCCTGAAAAGGGATAATTTATCCAGTAAGGCTACCCAGTCTGCAAATAAATTAAAATATTAAAGCCTATCAAGAAGTCATTTTGAATTGAAAAAATGCCGGTAGTACAGGTGATTGAATCAGTTGATCTCACACACCAGCTTTTTTCAGTATGATCTTTTGGTACAGTGAGGAATTGCGAATTTACCCCTTCCCTACTGTATTGCAGTCTCTGAGTCGGTATATGTAATTAGTTGGGGGTTGTACAGGTGCTTGCTCCTATGCAAAATAGTAGAATTTTTTTTTCAAGTCTTTGTGATTCAAACAGTTCTGAGCTTGACAGTCATTCGAAGTTTTGATACTTTTGAGCATCTGTTATAGACTCATGTATGTACACAAATGTGTGTGTGTGTGGGCTCTAGGCATTCTTGAAATGAAGAAAAATACTTGACTTGCAGAATGTTGACAGTGTCATCGTCATACCAGTATGCATGCACCACAAAACTGCATCAGTGCATGCAAACTTTTAGTTTTTTAAAAACGGGGGAAATCATTTTGCCTCCCCACCAAGCATCACCCACACCCCTGGCTAATTATATATATTTACTCAGAGATTGCACAAACACAGAGTAAGGGCACATTTTCCAGCCCTGGAAATTGTGAGATCTCTCACACCTTTCGATCATGTCAGGAACATGTGAACATATCTATACTGAGGTGTTAATAAGATAAATTTGAATGTAGAGGGTACAGATAAAAAAACCATCAACTGTTTGGATGCCACTTTTGACAAGACAGAGATAATTTACAGATGGCTTAGGAAAGTAGCAGAGAAGGTAACAATGCACAAGGCAAAAGTAAATTAACACCATATATAGTACAAAGTAATATGGATTTAATTGAAGAGTTTCCAGGACTGTCCTAAAGATAAATAAACCAAAAGATTGTTAGTAAAGAAAGAAAAATGACTCGTATGACTGCATGGGTAGATAATATAATAAAAAAGAAACTGATGACTGAATTTAGTCAGTAACAATATCCATAGTTTCCATATAGGTGATTACGTTAGTTATATTGACTCCTCTGTGAAAAAATGCAAAAAAAGAAGTACTTTATTGTTGGAATTTTATTCTCATTTAATAGCACAATCTAGACCAGTTGAATGAATAGCAGATCAAAGTAACTGCATTAAGAGGAGCAAAGTTGGTTGGCATCTTATCAGAGTTTGATAAATTGATTAAATGAAATGCTGTCATATATAATGCAGTTTTGGTTGTGGCAGATGCTACTTCTACAGTATTGTCCTTGAACATCTGAAAGAAAACACAAAGTTAATGTAAAATGTCAAAAAAGCAAGGTAAAGCTATTTTTTGCGAGATACCACCCCGTTATCGTAATAGTTATGAGTATACAAAAGCCAAGTTATTCAATACATGGCATAGAAGACAGGGTACCTTAAAGGGTTCCAGGTGATTATGATGTGGGAAGAACTGGCAGTACAGTTTATGTTCATAAACAGTACAGTTATTTTCAGTAAAAAGATAGTAAATTACATCACTACATTTTTAAAGAAATGTTTAATTTTTTAAGAGGTAGACACATTCTGTAAAGAAAATGAAAGAACAAGAAATCATGATATAAATAGTTACTATGCAAGTGCTTAAAGACTTACAAGAAGTGCTAGTCTTTATTACTCATCAGCTTGATCTAAAAATAATAGCAGTATGACAGACCTGGGATATTCATAATATGTTTCAAGACTTTAAATTTTCAGATACTAGAAGAAGAAGAAAATGTGGAGGCATCATGCTGCTGGTTCATAAAACCATAAGTAGCTAACTTGAAAAGAAAGGAAGATAGAGAGATAGTAAGTGTGATATTAGAAGCGGTCTTCCCCTTGAGAGATTACAGAGTTGTATTAGCTTATTGAAGTCCAAACATGAACAGTACATTACACAGAGCTTTTTAGAAACATCAGAGGGTTTTATAGATGTCTCGCCTACAATCTGCTGATTTCATTTATTTTATGCTGGAGCTGCTTATGAAACATACTGTTTGTAGATTATACATTCTTATAATTTTAGAAAGTTGATTAGTACACCAGTATGTAAAGCATCACTTCTTGATCTTGTACTGACCAACGCAAATGGATTAGTTAGGAATGTTAGAGTTACAGCCATTAAGTTGATCTGAGCACAGCCATATTAATTTTAACAGTAATTGAAGTTACTAGAAAAGGGAAAATTTACATATGAGTTTCAAAAGTTGGGCGCAAATAAGTTGTAAAAATTAACTAAATACTTTTAAACTGGAAAAATATTTGTTTTCCTGGTAAAGTAAACTCTGGATTGAGTTCTGTAAAATCTCTGTTAAATATTTAGATAATGTGAAAGAGACGAAAGTAAGGGTTGTAATGAAAACCCGTGGTGGAATAGTCAACTTAGGCAACACCCTCATAAAAGTAACTCAAATTACAGTAAAAAAAATAAATCAAGTAACTAAACAATTGAAAAGGGAATTGACAAAGAAGAAATATGAAAATTATTTTGTTATATGGGCCTTACAACAAGAAAATAACATTTTAGTATATGATTTCAGTCAAGACTACTAATGCATTTGTTGGCATTTTTGGTGTTAGTAATAGGTTGATATATAACGATTTTGAAATAGGTATGTTTAGATGCTTCTCTCCATTAAAAACTATGACATGTAATGGATTCAGTCAGCAACCTTTGTCCTCGTATCTCAATGCTAGATGTACTAAAAGTGTTCCAAAAAGATTAAAAAATGTACTCTGGGTCCAGTTAGCCTTTTGGGAAATTTTATTAGCATAATTTCTTGAATGAATGATAATTAGCCCTTTTGCACATATATTTTGTTATTGTACAGATTAGTACCAACAAAATAGAAGAGCATTAATATTTCCCTATTTGTGATATCTACTCTTGCATGGATGATTGATTCCGTGATTCAGACCAAGTCTGATGAGGAATTTAAACTGCACCATCTGCTGCCTTTACCAAACTAAGGATATGCCTGAACTACCAAAAGAGCTCACTCCTTCTCCTACTAGCGTGTCATGCAGTGCCTAGTCTGCCAGGTGAACTTAATCCCTTACAGTTCCATTTCCATCAGTCTGCAGCCAGCTTATAACAAACATTTATAGTTTCTGTAAATGCATACTACATTTTTAGATTAAATGGCATCTAAAATGACCTCCTGTAAAATTTTGCTTGCTGGAAATTTTAGGTTTTGGACCTCAATTTTAATATGCATTTCCAACATGTAAATGTAATTGTGCTGTGTATAAAATACTGTTCCCAGTGAAAGAGACAATATTGGTTAGTGTTGTGTGTTAGGAGTCATTCGTATTTAAAATAATCATTCCTCTAGTATAAATTTTCCTGTTGGATCATTTTTTTGTACCTCCTTGTGATTGGGTAAATAGTATTTGAAAGATGTTAATACATTTTATTTGGCTCCCAACCTCTGCCTTGACCATCAGTTTCCCATTAGGTCTCCCTTTTTGCAAAAGACGACTACTCATTCATTAGTCCCCATACCTCTTAACTGTCCAGATTTTTCATAGAATGTCCAGATTTTTGGTTCATATTTTGGATTGTTCCTCATAAAAGTTGAGGTTTTCTGGCAAATTACGGAGTATTGAAGTCATTAAATATTGACAAACATTTTAGTTTCAGGCTTTATATGCTTTAGAAAATGCATGTTAGTACAAAACCTGTTATTGTAGCAACTTTCTACATTTGTAAGAGCAGTGTTTAAACTTTGCCCCTATTTTTTGGGCCTTTGTCCCCCAGTTATTTTTACCTCTGTCCAGGTTTCTTGAACCAAGAAGCTGAGAGGTATGTTAATAGTCTCTCAAGAGGCAAGAGTCAGACACCAAAAGTTATGCCATTATATACTGTTGGAAGTGATTTTTTTTTTATTATGCTGCTGACTTCTTGCCCTTGCTCTGTCTGTGACTTACACATATTGCTTGCCATCAAGGAGTGCATATGTATTTCCAAACTGCTAGTCTTTGTTATGTGGTGCACCAGTAGTACAAGTGTGGTCATGACATTGCTTCCTGTGGACAAAATGTAGCCCCTTTTACTGAGGTGGATAAGCTACCTACTGCTACTACAATTCCACCTCCCATATGCCACCTTCTCCAGTGCCTGTGCTACTGCTAAACGCCTGGGCCACTGGAGCAAAAATCAGGGTTTTATCCCTCATTGACTATGGAGTTGGCTGATATAAATATTTTTATGGCTTGGAATTGTTCCACCTTGTTCCTTTCATTCTCTCAAGGGTAGCAGTATAACCATGGCAAAAGCTTTATAATTTAGTGTTGAACAAATGTTGGAGAATGCAAATTGGGACAGACTTTGTAGTTCTGCTAAAGTGAAAATGGGAAAATGTTCACCTCTTCCTACCTAATACACTTCAGTTAGGAGTAAATCAGTTCCTGAAAATTGTCTTCTACGTCCACTTCTGTCTTAGAGGTATTTTGCCCCTTTTTTTGGTAACATAGGCCTTTTTACAGCTTATGTTCCTGTGTTGCACTTATTTTAAAATTGTTTTTTTCTTAAAACTTGCATTTTACCTGTCTCTGGCCTAGCACTCAAGTGTGGCGTCATTTATTGCCCTGTTCTAACTTGTTGCTACTTGTGTATCTCTGCTATCTTTAAAAAAAAAAATCTTGCTTTTTCCCCACTTTCTGAAATTTAAAAAAAGTTCAGTTACAGATTTGCTGTTCTGAACTGTTTGTAAGTTTCTTGGAGGCCATTGCTTGCTTGGGCTAAAGGGAAGTCTCTGTGTTAATCAGTGACAGTGGTAAACACTGAACAGCCTGCCTGCCCCTGTGGGAGTGGTTACTGCCTAGAAACTGTAGTTTTATTGGCCATTTTGGGTCAGTTCCAAACTCCTTGATCCCCCTCTCTTAAAACCCTGTTTTGCGCGGTTTTGAGAGTTTTTGTGCATTGCGCCGGCTCCACAAAGTCTGCTCTTCACTTTTTCCCTTAGAACTGTTCCAAATCTCAAAGTAAGCACTCTATTTTCCTTCTAAAACCCAGCAGTAGCTAGGATAAGTGTCTTATAAGTAAGCACTAATAAACTAAAGCACTACACCCTCTTATACTCCCTTTAAGTACTTGGCTCCCGTCCTTTTTGATCGTCAAAAAGTAATTCCTTATACTATTCTGGCATGTCCAAAAGTCAGTTTCAGGTTTACTCTCCAGTCCAACTGGTGAATATGGGAATCTTGAGGCAATGTTACAACTGCCTTATGTACACAGACCACCCCCTCCTCTTCCCAACAAGCTCAAATATATGTGAGAGATGCAACTATATAGCCAAACTGGAGGCTTAGCTCTCTCAACATATTACTGGCACGGTCAGTCTGGAGGAGAAGGTAATCACACACACCACAAATCCAGTCTCACATAGACCTAGCGCAACAGCAAACCAAACACATAAACGCACAAAAACATACTCGGAGGCTCTAAATAAAAATCTGCCCAAGCAACAGAGACCTCCAAAGCAGACATCCAAGTAACTGCTACCCCACAACAATACCCACGTATCACATAGTTCACAAAGTCAGTGTGCCACACAGTCACGGCCCTTAAGGCTAAACAACACACCTAATACACTTGTAATAGGTGACTCTATCGTCAGACACACTGATGTCCCTCTCACCAGGCTGAACAAGGAGAAGGTCACTGTAAGCTGCCTGTCGGGTGCCAAGAATCCGCCACATAACACAAGCACTCAGGTCACTCCAAAGCAAGTACAAATATGACTCCGTCATTGTCAATGCTGGTGTGAATGACCTGAGACGTACTTCCCTGGATTCAATGAAGAGAGACATAGAGGAGCTCTCTGATCATGTGGCCCAGGCCGGTATGACCCTGACCTTGAGTAGCATCTTACCCTCACCAAGAATGATAACACAGTATAAAGACAAAATGATCAATTTCAACAATTGGCTAAAGTATTGGTGTCACTCAAAGGGGGATCCAGTGTCTGTCAGCCTGGGATGACATGCTTGACAAGCCACGTTGCTTCTCTAGGGACGGCTTGCACCTGTCGCCCCTGGGTTTTCGAATACTGGCCAAGGCTCTTGCCACTCCCATAGTGCCTTTTTTAGGCAAGGCTCAAAAGACAAACCCACCTCCTTAGACAACACAAGGAAAAAGAAACTAAGGGTTAATGCTGCTCAACGCCAGAAGTCTAAACCTCAAGATGCACACACTCGAGGCTGCTCTCAGTATGGAGAATATCTATATCTGTGCAGTAACAGAAACCTGGTTCAAGGCTCCCGAGAGCACCCCAGCACTACCAGGCTATACCTCATACCATGCTTTTCGGCCCCAAAACTCGGACCGAACCACAAGAGGAGGGGGAGTATCCATATTCATCAAAGATACCCATACCTCCAGGCTAGTGGCACTGCACGAAGCATCTGAGACCATCCATGTACAATTAACAGTGGGCAAAACTGCCTTCCCGTTTGTACCCTTCTACAGACCACCCTCCCAAACTCAGGAACCCCACTCTGCTTTCCTGAAGACACTGGAGAATATGAAGGTCTCTCCAAACACCATTATATTGGGTGACTTTAACTACCCAAACATAGACTGGGAGCACTACTCAAGCCCCAACATCCTAGCCCAACGGTTCCTAGAATTTATAAACTCAAATGCTATGGAACAACTGGTCACCACTCCCACAAGAGGGGAAAACATATTGGACCTGATCATCACCAACATGGGGACTCTATGTTCCATACCAGAGGTATACACCTCATTGGTAAGATCTGACCATAAATTAATCACTATGGACATCCATATCCTGTCCCCACCCCCAGCAAAGGAAGCCACGGTCAAAAACTTCTCAAAAGCAAGCTTCCCACTTCTCAAAACCGAGGTGGAATCCTTCAAAGCCCCAGGGCCAGTGGAATATACGGCCTGAACCGCAGAATCCTTTACAAACGCATTCTATGGATACCTACAGGAATGCATGGATCGTGCTATCCCAAATAAAACCAAGACACACTCCTCCAAGGGCAGGAGACCTGTCTGGTGGACCCCAGCCATAAATAAGCTGTACAACAGAAGGAGGAAGCTACTACATGATAGAGCAAAATCCCTGAAAGGGAAGGCAACTCTGATCAGTACTAGCAAGAAACTACGATCCCTCATAAAATCATCTAAGGCTAGCTTTGAAAGAAAAATTGCACAAGACGCTAAAGATAATCGCAAGGCCTTCTTTAGTTATGTCAGAAACCTGAGTGGAAACTCCCAGATATGCTCTGAGTTAGTGCAAAATGACAAAAAATACACTGAACCCACAGACATTGCCAACATCCTGGCGGACAGGTTCAGTGCAAACTCCCCCCCCCCCCCAAATGACTATCCCAACAGAGTGTAGCCTCCCTGACATCACAGATGCACAGGTGAGAGCTGCCCTCTCTAAAGCAAAAAACACAGCATCAATGGGACCGGACGGCGTCCCGGGCTGCGTTTTACATGAGCTCCAAGAAGAACTGAACCCTCACTTAAAATCACTATTCAGTCTCAGCTTTACAACAGGATATGTACCCAAAGAATGGCGTACAGCAACAGTGGTCCCACTCCATAAAGATGGTGCCACAACAGACCCCGGAAACTATCACCCTATAAGCCTAACTAGCCTGAACTCATAAACAAAGACATTGGAAACCTCCAAACACTGGATCCTACCCAGTTTGGCTTTAAGGGCAGAGCTTGCCTCTTGAACCTGGTCGATTTCTTTGAAACAGTCACCAAGGCCATAGATGAAGGGAAGGTAGTCCACACAGCCTACCTTGACCTTGCAAAAGCCTTCGACACAATACCCCACTCGGGCATCATAAATAAGCTCACCAACTTAAATAACCCCTATGTCACAAGATGGGTTGCAAACTGGCTTAGGGATAGAACCCACATGGACAGAATTGCAAGTGCCATGTCAGACTCTAAACCAGTTACAAGTGGCGTCCCACAAGGCTTAGTCCTGGGACTTCTCTTGTTCGGTATATATTTCTCTGAGGTACAGGCTAACACAGGAGGATTATGGCTGACAAAGTTTGCAGATGACTGCAAATTGGTGGCCATAATCGACTCGCTGGCTGACACAAGCATCCTCCAAAAAGGTCTCGCAGAGACGGATAACTGATGCCAGAGCCATGTCCTAAAGCTAAATGCCAAAAAGTGCATAGTCATCCCCTTTGAGAAAAACAAAGTGCCCACAAATTACCACATAGGTGGTAATACATTAAGTATGGAAGAAGTAATTAAGGATTTGGGGACCCAAGTAGATTGCAATCTCTCCTTTGACAATCACATTGCCAAAGTGGTTAGAAAGACATTCTATATAACCCACCTTATCACGAAGGGGTTCACATCTAGATCAAGATAGGTCATAGTGCCCCTCTACTCATCAGGCCCATAGTTGAATACAGTGCCCCATTTGGAATGTACCTTACCCGACACCTGCTGCAACTAGAAAGACCCCAAAAGTACCTCACCAAGAGGATCAAGGGACTCAAACAGATGCCCTACGCAGTTAGGCTAAAGAAACTCCAGCTCTCTTACTGCCTACTCAGAGGCGACCTGTGCCTGACGTATAAAGCCATGTCCAACCCAGAATTAATGGACATGCTCCACCTCAAGAAATCCAAATCCATCAGAGCTACACGCTCCAGTGACTTGAACCTCAGCACAGAAATAAATAGAACATGCTGGAGGGGCAGATTCATATCCCAGAGGCTCCCCTCACTCTGGAACAAAATCCCAATCCATGTTAGACAGAGCCCCCTCAATGACCCTCTTCAAGAAGAATCTTGACGTTTGGATGGGAGATTGTAAATTTACCCCTGGGATCTCTTCTGTGTCACTGCTAGACAGAGGCACGGTAAACTAACCTTAAATGGGCTATCTTCTGTGACCTACTATACAGAGGCACAGTCAACTAATCTAAAAAGGGTGGCGAAAGCCAAACACTCTCTGGCTAGGCTTGTAAATGCCCTAGGGCAGATAGCCTAGTATCAACCTATGAACCTATGTTAATGCAGTATAGTATTTCTGGTGCTAGTATAACATTTTGCCATTTTCTAAAGATGAATGTCAAGGTCCAGATTTATAAGCCTTCTGCTTTGATCCCCTGCTGAGATTTCCTTTTGTGGTATCTTCATTGTTAAGTGGTTATGATTTTTCTCTATTCCTCCTCACTCATGAGCTATGTCACATGCCTGGGCTAGAAGAGTCCTGTCATCCTTTGAGCTATTCCTTTCTTCTACTGTTTAAAGTGTGACATACATCAGTCCTGAAGGCCATTAGAGTACATTTCCTGCCTTTGTTGTCTGAATGAAAGCAGCCGGTCTCAAGATTGCCCTCACTTGATCACCATTACCACAGATTGGTGGTTCCTAGTCTTTGCTTTGGACAGCCATTTTCTTAGAGCTTTCTAATTTTTTCCCAAAAAGAGCTTCATACAGGGACATGATGATCTCATGTCAGTAAGAGCTTTCAGAACAGACTTAGATTGTACTCTGTAAGGGGCAGTAGAACCTGTTATTGCTTCAGAGCAAGGCAAAGAATTTTACTCCTGCCTTTCTGGAAGGAGGGGTCTATGCAGTTCATTCTCATCCTGGACTTCAACAGCTTAAATGAGTACATCTAGAACATCACATTTTTAATGATGAATCTTCAGATGAGCCATGCTAATGCTCCTGCAAGGTGCATGGACACATTTTTGTCATTTGATGTTTGCTCTGTCATAGAGCCTGAGAATTCATTAGTTTGGTTGCCCAAATAGAGGGCATAGTTGAGGGCCAGCGCTCAGACTCTCATACAGAGTTTGTACTTTAATGAAGCCACAGTCCTCACAGTTCATTGTGCAGATATAAGAGTATGATTGTTGCAGTAGATACTGAGATGCAGGTGATTACAAAGCCATCATGCTGTCACAGATGTTCTTTTATTGTCATATTTGTTTTTGAGCTGCAAGAGCGGTGGTTGATTCCTATTAACCTCATTGTAGGTCCTCCTTTTTCTAGCTGAACCTGTCAAAGATTCCATTGACAGGCATTTTGCTGGCATATTTTGAGCTCATCTGGTCTGAGCCATAGTTCATGGAAAGTAGAACCTTCAGGCAGGGACTTCATTACACTTTCTAGAGCTGTATGGTGTTTCTTGCTGTATAAACAGTGATAAAGTATTTAAATCTGGAGAACCTTCTGCTTTGGTCAAAAAACCAAGCCATGGTTTGGTAAATGGTTTGAACAAGGCAATGTGAGCTTGTAACCAGTGGGCAGAAAAGGTAATGTGTGGGTTGGAAAGTAATCATAGAATGGCATATCACCTTGACATACATTGACATCCCCAGAGGAAGTTCATAGAATGGCATATCACCCTGACATACATTGACATCCCCAGAGGAAGTGAATGTGATGGCAGGCTTTTAAGCTGCAACTCCATTCCCTGAGCTTTTGTTTCAAGAATCTTGCATGGTTAGGCTGTTTCAGGAGTTTAGCATTCTGAAGGAGAATGCAGGACCCCTGCTGTTTTTCTGTTTTTGCTCATTCGGGGGGTGGGGTTAATGGAAAGAAGCCTTCTTCCTCCTTTGATACAGAAGATATCTGTATGCCATTCCATTACTCCTAATTCCACACCTTATTCCAAACTTCAGAGTAGTATTGTAATTTATCATTGTAGTCTTTCATGGTTTACTGTCAGAAACGTGACTGTCCAGTGGAAGCCAACGAAGCCCTTCTCATTTGAGGGAACAGCCATTCCATCTGTGCTTGGCACCTAATTTTGGATCCGTTGCTTTCATTTGACTTTGTAGCTCAAGTATTGGAGGTTAACAGAAGCTCCCTGTAAACATTACACTCCTAGATGAGATTCTGTATGTTGAGTAAAGCGATGACTTATGCCATCCCAGAAATTGAGTTTGTAGGTGGCTCTGATCTATGTCAGACAGCTGTATAACTTACATGCCAGTTATTCTGTTATGGTACATGCTTTGAGACTAGTTCTCATCTTAACCTAGTAAATATCAGAACTGTAACCCAGCACTGCTGGTTTTCAGTGTTTTAAATTGGTTCTGCATTTTCACTCACCTTTAAAGCATCTTGCTGGTCCTTGGGGCTTGGTCAGTAAATGACAAGTTGCCTGACTTCATACCAGCTGGTTTAGCGGGTGAGAAGGTCATGTCTTGGTGTAGATGCTCTACTTGGATGGTATCACTTCTATATACAACATCTTTGAGTTGCAGGCCCTTATTTGTAGGGAACTTTATTGGGTGAGTCAGGTCTGAATACCTGGCGTTCCTTAGTAATCCACCTTTCCTCATAAAAAGAGTACCAGTCTTAAAACAGTCCATTCATCTCTCTGAATTGTTCATGGAGCAGAGAGGGCCCTTCATTACTTTGATGTTCACAGCCAGACCTTGTATACAAGTCCATAAGTGAAAGTTGTTGATTATCAACTTTTCACATCATAGGGGAAGGGTTTGCATTTTCTGAATATCCCTTGTCCTACTGGATTATTAATTACAATATATTTTGCCATCAGGCAGTGGATCTTCCACTGGAAAATGCTGCTGATGGTAGCTGTGTTGCCAGAGCCTTAACTGCTTCAAATGCTTTCTTCAGAAGATTTTCCATTATACGTGTCTGTGTCATGCAAACTTTTCCATGCATTATTGCTTGAGAATTGGCCTTTTTAGCCTCTACCTTTGGCCTTTTTCTTCCTCCTTCCTTTCAGAGGTTTTAAGTTTACTGACTGCGGTTCTTCCTAACAGTTAACTGCTGCAGAAGCCCTCTGAAATCAGAATGTACCTGATTTATATATATGTGCTTCCATGGAAGGCCCCAGCACTGGATGCTTTTCACCATCCCACGTTTTCATTGTTTGACCAGCTTTTCCATCCTGCAGCTGTAAGCATTCTTGTAATATTTATGTTAATTTTTTTTTTCTGTGTTAGATTGTCTGATCTTAGCAGATGGTGCTTGAACTGAGCTGTGCAAGGACTTTGTGCACCTGCCTAGCCCAAAATGTGATGACATAATTTGCACTTAACTGAATGGGAATAAAAATTATTAAGAATAGTGCAGGGCCAGGGAAATCAAAACAGAAAGTCCTCTTAGTTGTCCACACACAGTAGAAGGTCTCCTTGAGGATAAGAGTACATGGTAAGTACACAGCTGCTGTTCCATAGTAGAAAAAGGTTTGGGCCATGACATTTACATATTTTGAATAGAAAATATGTATATCCTTTAAATTTGTAAAATGTTTCTATTCTAAATATGTAATCCCATGTTTATCCAGTCTTTTTAGGTACCTACAGCTTTCCAAGTTATATTTATCCTGATGTTAAATATATTAGTGGGTGCAGTGTTTTCAACCAGGTCAAATTTTTTGCACTTGCCAGATGTAGACTTTTAATGGCTTATTTTCCAGTCTTAAATGTTCTAAACTTCTTACATCATGGTATAAGAATCTAGACTGAAAACCCTGTCACTGTACTCTGTATCTTATATACTGCTGAGAGGCGACTTGTGCCTGGCCTACAGAGCAGTCTCTGACCATGCCCTAATGGAATAGCACCTATCTCCCTCATGGACAGGGGCAGTCTGTGCTGATCATCAACTCGCACTGCAAATATAGATCATCTAACATGGCCATTTAGGGAATAAGGGTACAATACGGCTAGGCTTGTAAAGGCTCTAGGGCCATTAGCCTAGTACCCTCCTATGATCCTTTTATAAGGTGTCACCTTTGTTTGCAGAAAAGACCACAGTCAGTAAGTAGGGGGTTTGAAAATTGAAAAACGTATTTTGCTAGAGCATATAAAATGCTTACTAATGGTGAAATGCCAAGTAAATTTAAGTGGGAACAGGGCTTTTCCTATTTCTTTGTGAGTAAAGAATGCAGAAGAATTTCATCACATTTTTCATTCCTAATACACTTGTCTGAAAGATATGATTAGGTTATTTGAAAGTTATGTACAATATATGCTATAGTGTTATACAATTATTTTTCTGTAGTGGGCTTTTAGGTTTCCTTGGTACTGGCACTTTAATATAGTTTCATCTGATTTTGTCTAGTGCTGATGGGAGTGTACAAAAGTAAGAAGGTGGTGTTTTTATACCATAAATTTGATAAGTAGTACATTGTACTTTGCATTAGAATTTAGTCTTATAATTTTGCTCTTTGATAAAGTAAATAATCTCAGTCTAATGTACAAAAAGAAGATACCTGCAGCAGTGAATATTAACTGCCAAAAACTGAATATTTGGAAACCTGATTCTTGCCCTGAGTTTATTTTGATATACTGGCGGAATCAATGTATGAAATTTCTGAATTTTGATAATCTAATTCCTTGAAAAAATATTTTTTAATTTCTGGCTGTTTGAGTAGAGTTCTCGGTCTTCTCATTTTTTTTCTTTACTTTTTTTTCCTGTGACATGATTCTGTATTTTTCACAAATATTGTGCTTTGTAGTATTTTATCACGTTAGAAAGCGTGTTTGATAGTTGATTGGTAGCTGATGAGTTTGAACAGTGGAATGAAGTTAACTTTTGAATGATTTCAGGCCTTCATGTTGCTTTGTGACCTCTTGATGATCTTCAGCCATCAGTTGACAGCTGGAGGCAGGGATAGTCTACAGCCCTTGATGTTTAACCCTGATTGTAGTCTACAGACAGAACTTCTGAGTTTTGTGATGGACCATGTCTTCATAGATCAGGATGAAGAAAACCAGAGCATGGGTATGTACAGCAGTTTAGAATTTTTTTGTTTGGATAAAATTGGAATGTGCTTACCATTGTTTCATTTAGTAAGCACACTGGGCATTTATTTTAAATCTGTATTAAAGAAGAAATGTAACTTTCTGTTGTCCTCCACTTTGACCAGTATTTGTGAGAAGTGATGTATGCTTGATTTAAAAGGATGTTGCATCTACCAGTCTCTTCAGTTTTTTTCCCCTGTGGTGTGAAGTGTTAACATTGAGGGGTCAGAACTCAACAGGCAGTCTGCACTGAGTTTTTTATGACCAGCCAGTACTGTGAAATTTAGCTTATGACAGAAGTCCTTCAGTGAAATTGAAATGGATTCTGGCAAGAAAGAAGACAGGAGGATAAAATCAGAGAAAAAGGATAAACCTAAAGGGGCAGTTCCGAAACAGAGCAAAGTACTCAGATTCTCCACAGTGGTGGTTACACTTTTGTTTCCAAAATTAGAGATGTGTAGCCAGTCACCACATTAACAAAATGTTCTACCCCGGAATAGTTGCTACATAACTTAATGACAAATACCAGCACTTTCATTGAAAATCGCATTAGTATTTTCATTGGGCAAGCTCAACAATTACATTGCAATTGCACAAGACAACTGATCCACACTGTATTGCAGTAGTGCTGCAGCATCCATACCAGTTAAAAAGACTTTAGCCAATGTGTTTCCATGCATTTCTTCCTTTTCTTGTCCATTTTTGATTATGAAGCATTTATCAAAGAATATTTAATATAGTTATGCAAGCTACTAGACAACAAGGACCAATGATAGCATCCCCTCAAAACCAGTATATGTTTGTACATAAGGATGTCAAGATATGAATCTTCGTTGGGACTGACAAAGGTCTCTGATGCTTAAAAAGGAAAGCGAAGCCTTACATCGTCTGGTAATGAGTAGGGTTTTTGTACAGCTAAAATTGATTTTACTCTAACCGCAATCTAATGATGAAGATTTTTATCTAGCGGAGATAGGGATGTGGGCTTATGTTGCAAGACATTTCCTTGTGGGAATTGGTTGGGGACGCACGGCTGAATTGCAGTTCTTCTGTAAACATACGTGGCTTATGCAGATTCACCATGACTATAGATGAACCGCAGCTGGATTAACCAGATGGAGGGGAAGAACAATGTCCATGGGCCACTGAGGACAGCAGGCAGTATGGCATACTCCCACAGGAGATGCTCGGTGGGCTTGTCAGTGGCAGAGAAAATCCAGTGTGAATGGGCAATGCCATTATTAATCTGCCAGGGGAAGTGATAAGGTGTTGTACTTGGTATACAGTACATGCTTATCTAGCTACAACTTGTTTGATGTGTGCAACTGCACAGAAGAAATCCTGTACATATTCAAAGGATAAACTGCATTGGTCCAAAACAGCTATAGACTCCATCATTGTGGCTGCAGCTACGAAGAGAGCTCTCTGAAGACTCGTCTTCTATTCAACTAACCAATAAGGAGTCCATGGTTATCAAGAGACTAGGGAAGCGGGTGTATGCTTCAGGCACCTTCTCGATATGAGCCCTGAGCTGTGATGCACATGAACAGTTTCCAGAGAGATCTAGCACAACAAACCTTATCTTCTCTGAAGGACCCTCTTACAACAAACAGAAGGCAACTTGAGATGACAGTAACTACTATGTGCAACATAACTCAACTTCTTCATGCTTTTGATGCATATTGAGGCAGATGGAATGGACTAGGGCAGCTGGATCATGTATAATGAGACACCATACATGTCTGCGTCAATGCAACTTTGCAGACAACTTTAAGGCATCCTTCACTAATGCTCCTTTTGACCATCCCTGTTTGATCCCTCAATTAAGGAAAGGATGCAAAAATCTGAATAAAATGGTAAAGACTTTCTGCCGTCAAATTAAAGTTTGAGGCCCCATAGAGATCATGTACTAGGAACCAAAAAGGGCCTCAATCTGTTTGGTTTAGGAAATCTAAGTGTCAACAGTTTGATTCACCTTCTAACAGGGGTGGCAGAGGGGCCCCACAAAATCATGGATACTGCTCTCCCTTTTCATATTGCAAACAACAGTATCTGTGAAGATCTGCCGAACCGCTGTACTCTGAAAGCAGTCAGGGAGGGTCTCTTCCTCCATCCCTTTGCATGGCAGGGCAACATGCAGGCAAATGGGTAAGAAGATTAATATCCAGAGGCTAGTAAATTCCCTTTTTCCTGTCTCCATCCCAACTCACCAGACTTTTGCCAGATGTTCCAGCCAATTAGGCAAAAGCTGCCCAAATGGCGAACAACTGTTCTCGGAAAAAAAGACCATTTCAAGAGGTCCCACCAGACCAGACAAGGTCAGTCTTCAGTTCGAAGTTTTTTGGTTCCCAGGACAACTCAGGTTCTCTCAAGCCAATCTTGGACCCAGGTCTCTTAAACGGATATGT
Organism: Protopterus annectens; assembly: GCF_019279795.1. NCBI lineage: Eukaryota > Metazoa > Chordata > Ceratodontiformes > Protopteridae > Protopterus > Protopterus annectens. The sequence continues at coordinate 543,890,967 of NC_056734.1, forward strand.
TTTTGAAAGACTTGCTTCAAGGTGGTCACAGTGCAGTCAGTTCTTCCCTGGGGAGAACAATTGGATGTGCACCATAGATCTCCATGACACATACCTTCACATAAAAATTGAGCAGGAGCAGTAGTAGTAGTTGCACTTGCACATTGGATCCAGTCGCTGTCAGCTCCGGGTCCCACCATTTAGAATTGCAATTGCCCCCAAGGTGTTTACCAAATGCATTGCAGCAGCTCACATATGACTTATAGGGTACAAAATCTCGATCCTGGCTGCCCCCTTGATGGAGTCACCAATCAAAGCCAGGAACTACCTCCTCAGTTTTTGACTGTGTTACTGTTCAGTTTGACATTAGTCTTGTTTGGTACAATATGGCTGACTAAGATAAACATCCTAAGTCAGGATTTAAAAAGTGCGCCAAATGTGGCCAAAAAATGTCTGTCATAGACAGTCATGTCATCTGTGTGTATATTGTTTAGGAGCATTACATTTAAAGGATAGCTGCTCCATATGCCATTCTTTCTCTTCCAGGGTTCTCCAGGAGAGAAAAGGGAAGTTGATAGAGGTTTGCTGAAACACTCTTTCCAAGAAGCTTTGATCGACCAGGATGGATCCAGCAAATCCTCAAAGTTTTCTAAGACTATTGAGACTAAAAAAAGCAAAAATTATTTGACATCGGCTCCACAGACATTGGAGCCGACCGTCTTATCTTTTAGGAGTCCCCAGTCCTGGAACTGATATCCGAAATACTTAAGCCTCCTTTATTACAGTCGGTACCACCTTTGATCCATTCATCTTGGTCTTCTTTTAGCCTTTCTGATCTGGATGTGGATTGTGTGATGCAGAAGCTTTTGCAGGCACCGGCCTTTGCAAAATTTTTATCTGCTCTGACCCAAGCAACTTCGGAGCTGAAGACCCTTATACCAGCTGCAACTTTTCCTCCTCTGAGCCATACTGGACTTTCAGAGCTGGAGGAGTCTGACTTGTTGATAGTTGAGCCTTCGGAGCCGCCGCCTGCTTCAGTGTCTTAGGCTCCGTTTACTGTGACATCCTCGGTGCTGATAGAAGATTCTAGGAGCCGGCACTCTATAGTCGGGTCCGGGAAGCATAGTCAGACCGACTTGTTGTTTCCAACTGCCTCTGGGCGCTTCGGCTCGGATGAGCTCTGCTCCTACCTCTGACTCGGCGGAGCCCACTGTCCTGGTGCCAGGGGTTATCGATGGTTTCCTCAGATCCATTGGTCCCTTTGCATAGGAGCAGGGGTGCCTTCAAAGTCATGAGGAGAGTTGTGCCTCCTAAGACATCCTCGACCTCAGGCCCGGCTTCTTCCTCCCTTAAAATGCATGTGTCTGCTTCTGCTTCACATATCCTGGCCAAGCGTAGAGACCCAGAGCCTTAGGAAGCCCCATTGGGTGGCCCATGCTCTTCCGAGACCTCACCAGAAGCTCCCACTGATGAGATTCCCAGGAAGAGAGTTTGTAAGAGGAAACATATAGACTCCCCACAGGAGAACCTGACATCTGATACTGACTTGGATGAATCAGAAGGGTCCCCACGGTCCCTCTCTGAGGATATGTCATTTGCTGAGATACTAGAAATCCTTAGAGGGGTGACTGGCAGTCCAAAGGCCCTACTGAAGATGAGTCTGATGTCCTTCAAGAATGCAACTGCAGTCATAACATATGGGTTGTCCTGCCTCAGGTAGCCCTCGGTCCGCCGAATTCCAAAGTCTGGGTCCGGCGTCGGCTGGTGTTGCCTCCCTCCGACGTCACAACGGCTGGAGTATAAAGGCATCGGCCAACGCCATCTAATTCAGTCTTTCTTGCCGTGCGGTGCCCGAAGCAGAAGCAGTTGGCAAGTGCCGGTCGGTCAGCTCCTGTGTTTTCAGTACCGAAGTCATCTAAAAGCTAAGTACCCCATTGGGGAACATTTTTTCTTGCCTCAGCCGATGTCAGAACAAATTGAGAAAGTTAATAATTGTTTGTCTTGTGGTAAACAAATACCTCATAAGGACTTCCATTCTTACTGCCTTCCTTGCCTGGGCCCAGACCATGACGTCTCAGCCTGTGCTGCCTCTGCTTGCTTTAATAAGCGCACTCTCAGGCGCCGGGCAGAATTCGCTGAAGACTTTTTCGGTGAATCTTTCGTGTATATCATGCCGTCGGATCAACCGACTACTCAATCTGCCAAAAAACGAAAGGACCGGACCGACATCCTTGGCCCGCGTCCACCACCGATGCAACTCCTAAACCCTCCGCTTGTGCTTCGGTCCCTTCGGAAGCGGTAATTCAACCGCTCCAGGCCGACAACACAGCGTTAACACGACCTTCGGTCTCGGAGATCTCTCCGGTGCCAGTTGTTGATTTTCCTCCGGAAACCGAAGTTCTGGATCTACCCAACACCATTTCTGTAGACAAGGTTACTCCTGCACGTGGGGCTGCTAGGCCTCCTGTATCCATGTCCATCAAGGCCTTTGCATGTGCTAAGTCCGCCAGCTAGGCCAAGGCCCATCCTAAACCTGCTGCTCAGGCCCCTTCTTCTGATAAACAGATCATGTCTCTTGCTGCAGATCTTATTTCTCTTATCAGGGGGTCTCAACCTCATCCATTCAGAGGTTCTCAGCCACTTGCAGAGAAAAGGCCCAGAACTGAGCAGGCTGACAACCTCTCTTCGGATGAAGCCTCTGGGGATTCTGAGCATTCTGATACCCAAGAAGAATTCTTCCAGGCCTACGAGGACTCTGATGCTGAGGAATCAATTCCCTCTGCCTCCCCTCCAGAGGATTTCTCGTTTGGTGAAGTCCTGCACTCTATGAGGGAACATTTTAAATGGCAGGGTCAGGAATTCTCTGATTCCAGGAAATGGCTGCGTACCTTCCTCAAGCTTCCCCAGCACAGACCTTTAGCTATTCCTCCAGTTATGGATTTTTTGGATGATGTTTTCTCTGACTCCAGTGCTAACCCTGATTCTTTCCCCCCTGCTCCTGTCAAGCCAGACAGATATTATAGGGTCCCTGACACTCACAAGCATCTCTTTAAGGCCCACTCTGTGGATCTAGAAACTATTTCACAGGGCCCCAAGGGAGTGGCTACTTCCACTGCCAAAAATCCTCTGCCAGCGGACAGGGAAGCTAGGTCCCTGGAGAGATGGGGTAAAAAAAGTTTATACCTCAACCACCCTAGCCATGAGGTCACTTAACTGCCTTTTTCACATGTTTCAGTACCAGGATTTTTTACTGGATGATTTACAGAAAAAATTAGCCTCTCCTGAGCC